>NW_011495006.1:74375-77397 GCF_000754665.1 Bison bison bison | reverse complement strand
GCCATTAGTACAACCATTGATGGGCAAGGCAGTGGACACGAGGACTGGACGTTGGAAGGTTTGGCTTGCTCGCTCTCATGCACACGCACACACAATGCATGCACGCGCACACACGCTCACACCCCCCGCCGCCCAAAGCCCGGCAGGGCTCACGTGGCTGCTGCAGGTGAAGTAGTACACCATCCTGGAGGCGATGTTGTCCACCCAGGGCAGGACCTGCTTCCCGGCGTGCATGGCCATCTGCCCATAGCACAGCAGGGCAGTGCTGCTCACCCACCTCCAGTGCAGGTCTGGCTCCAGCTGCCGCGGCCGGAAGCACGGTCGGAAGCGGGGCCACGGGCAGGGAGAAGGGCCCGCCAAGCCCTCTGCTCCCCCGACCCGCCCTGCCAGGACCCCGGCCCCTTAGAGCAGCCCGTCTTCTCTGAGCAGAGGCGCCCGTGCAGGGTGGGCAGGTAAAGTGGAGCCACTCAGCGTGGCCCCCAGGCCTGGCACCCTAGTGAGGACGTGGCCAGGGCCGTACACGCTGCCTGAGGTCAGAGCAGGCCTCTCAGCCCCTGACCTTTAGCCTGACCCAGGCTCTGGAGACCCCTGTGTGGGGCCCCCGGGGCAAGGCTCACATCGGCCTGGCCAGCCAGGACAGGAAGGCGTGAATCCCCCGCTCCAGCCCTTCAGGGAGGTGGCTGGGTGGGACCACTCGCCTCCCCAGGTTCCATGAGCAAACTGAGGCTCAGACAGCACCAGTGACCAGGGACACGCTCCAGGCCCCCACCCTCCCCATCCCCGCACCACTGTTCCTACCTGGCTTTCCAGGGGCAGGGGGGCAGACCTCAGGAACCTGGTTCGGCCCAGGTGCTCCAGCCTGCCCCACACCTGCTCCAGGTGAGAGCTGGACGTTATGCCGATGGCCAGCGAGATGCCCTGGGGGCCAGAGGACCCCTTCAGGAGCCCGTCCCCGAGGGCAGCGCCCTGCAGACCACCCGCCCCTCCCAAGGATGCAGCCCGTGCCTGCTGAGTGGCTGGCAGGGCTGCTGCAGCTGCCCGAGATAACCTGCACCCGGGGGCTGACAGCCAGGATGGAGCCTGGACATGCCCTGGGCAGTCCCCACTCTCACAGTCAGCGCCTGCATCGGTGCCCCTGTGTTTATTGCAAAAGGGCTGGGGTGCTGTTAGAGTCACAGAGTCCCCATGGGGAGGGTGGCGTGGACCTTGGTCACAAAGCAGCCGGGTGAGCGGGAGGGGGGCCCGGGCCACGGGCCTGAGGGAACCCGAGGGGCTGAGGTGCCTGGGGCCTCCGACCCACCTCCCGGTCGCTGGATGACTGGTGGGACAGCTCGAGGAGCTGGACCACGTGCTTCCTCACCATGTTGGCGTCAGCACTCTCCCTGAGGATCACGCCGTACAAGTGGAAGAGGAAGGACTAGGGCAGGGGGAGAGAGCACCTTCTGTGCGGGGCTGGCGGGCGCCCGCTCCGAGCTCCGTGCTAAGCCTCCCGGCCTGCTCATCTCAGGGACCCCTGGCAGATCCAGGCCCCTCCGCCCCCCACTCCCCCTCAGGTGGGGTGGAGGCTGCACTCAGAATCTTCTAGAAGCCCATGCGGCACTGGGCAGCATGACGTGAAGGGACCAGCATCACCGCGCTGCAAGGGCGCAGGGCCTGCGAGGGGCAGGCAAGGCAGGCCCAGGCCCGGACGGGCCGCGCAGTGGCTGCACGCACAGGCGTGCTAGTGCCCCGAGGCCCACGTCCCTGAGGCCTGGCCGCCTCTTCTGCCCTGGGGTCGGGTCCTGGAGCAGCCAAGGTGTGAGCCTTTCCAGTACTTTCTGGGCTGGGTCGGCCTTTGGGGAGGGGCAGGCCTGGCGGTGACCGTAGCACCGACCTTCTCCAGAGGAGCACTGAAGTCCAGGTTCAAGGGCTCCAGGACCTCCTGGATACTGGCATCTGACACCTTCACCTTCTGCACAAGCTGCAGGCAGAGCACAGTGCTTGCCACCCCAGCCCCCAGCCCCCCAGAGACCAGAGTGCACAGGACAGACGGGCCCAGCAGGCCTGCCACCGGGAGCTGGAGGCCAAGTCCACCGGGAGTCTTCAGGGACTGCAGTGACCCCGTGCGTGGGCAGAGAACACACAACCCATCCCAGAAAGGGTAAGGAGGGGGTGGGGGCTGCTGCCTCTCCAACAACCCTCCAAGGGACTCATTCCAAGCACACCCACCCTTGCGTGGGCCCTGGTGGCCTGCTACCCATAGGACAGAGGCTAAACCCTTATCATGGCGGGTGAGCTAGGCTGGCCTTGCGGTATCGCCCGCGAGTGAGCAGGGCTGGCCTCGTGCTGTCTCCAGAGAGTGTCCCCAGCCCGTGCTGCTGTCTCCAGGTGTCAGGGCCTCTGCACAGGGCTGCTCCCCTGGCTGGACGCTCTACCCACTCTCAAGCCAGGCTCCTGGGAGTGGGTCAGCCGCCAGCCAGGGGGCGAGGCTGAGCTTTGCTGGTGCCCCCCGCGGCCCCCATGTAAGCACACTTGCCCTGCCGTGACCCGACCTCCAGGCCTTCACACTGGACAGAGGGCTGGAGCAGGGGGGCGTCAGGGAAGAGCTGGCTCCGCACCCCAGGTCAGCCTGAGACCCTTGTGGGAGGCCTGAGCATGGCGTCTCCTGTGTCCTGCAGAGGGGCATCAGCGCCGCCCAGTCCTTGGGAGCCCCCACGGACCCAGGGGCAGCAGCGAATGGATCTGGTTCCCTGAGGGGTCCAGGCGCTCGGCCAGCTGACAGGCACCCACCTGCCCTCACATGTGCCCGTCACGACTCCCTCCTGCCTCTGGGAACCTTCCCCTGAACATGCCCCGGGTGTCAGGGATATCAAGACTGGAGCAGGTGGAGTGGGCTCTGAGGCCCTGGGGCAGAGTCGGGAGGGGCAGCCTCCTGGGGCAGAGGGTATAGAGGGAGCACCCCCCCCAGGGCAGAGGGTGGAGAAGGAGCCCCCCCAGGGCAGAAGGTGGAGAGGGAGGCCCCCACCCCGGGCAGAGGGTGGAG
>NW_011495006.1:72233-74275 GCF_000754665.1 Bison bison bison | reverse complement strand
GAAGGCCCTGGGGCAGAGGGTGGAGAGGGAGCCCCCCACCCTGGGGCAGAAGGTGGAGAGGGAGCCCCCCACCCTGGGGCAGAAGGTGGAGAGGGAGCCCCCCACCCTGGGGCAGAGGGTGGAGAGGGAGCCCCCCACCCCGGGCAGAGGGTGGAGCTCAGCGCCCACCTGGCTGTGCTGCTGGAGGCAGCAGAGGATGGACTCCAGCATGAGGCACCTCTCCGAGACTGACGTGGTCCTGATCTTGGTGACGACGGCCTCCTCCCAGGGTGGGCTGCGGCGCAGGGGCTTCTCCGCCACCACCCTGCCTGAGTGGTCTGCAGAGCACGGAGACGCAGAGAGGCAGTGATGCGGACGCCGAGGAGCGCAGGCCTCAGGGCTCCTGCCCCGTCTGGGTCCCGCAGTCACCGCAGCGCAACCGCCTGGTGCACAAGGCACCCTCGGGACAGATGCGGGAACACAGCCAGGAGGCTCTGAAGACCCCACCGAGGGCAGACGCCTCCCCCGGGCTGACTCCACCTGGAGGCGGGGGAAGAACCAGGGCCCGGGCCCGGAGAGGGGCCCACAGTGCAGCCCCCGACAGGGGACGTGGGGGCGACGAGCGCCAACCACGCGGGGCCGAAACCTAACTTGGACCCTGACCCTGCTCCTTGCACCCGCCCGAGGAAAGGGCAGCGCATCCCGATAGCTGCGTCTCCAAACTACAACCGTCAATACACAGCGGAAACAGGGGTTGGGGCCTCTGAATCCTGGGATGGGAGAAGGCTTTCTACACACAGCTCGAAGGCAGAAGCCAGAGAGGGGGCTTTCAGAGTCAGCAACATGGACTCAGGCCCCGGGCAGCATCACAACCCACCAGTAAACCCGGAACACACACTCGTGACCTCTGTAACCAAGGTTACTCTCCATACACCTGTCAGTCAGTCGGTAAGGATTTGCACCATTGTTTGGAATACAGACAAAGGGGATGGAGCTGGGGCTTCCAGAAGAAAGCCTGCTGGCCAATAAATGAAGCACAAGGCAGCCCCCGCCCCCACCAGTGATGAAAGGACTGCAGAAGAGGGTCTTTCTCTAGACAAAGACAACCAGAGTGTGGAGAGAGACGCCCTCGTGCTGCAGGGGTGGGGGAGGCGGCAATTTGTCCTCTTAGAAAGGTGATCAAGCAACTCTTCTCAAGTGCAAATAAAAAGCATGTCAGACCACTCAGAGACAGGAGTCCTCTCTCATGAGCAGAAGAAGGCTTTGTGATAGCGGTGAGGACTGGTTTCCAAATGGCCCACACTTTCACAGATAATCAATACTTCTTCCAGCAGAAAAAACCAGAAGGCTGCGAAGCCAGTGTTCGTGGGGAATGAAACAGGTCGGGTGCTCGGGTCAGGTGGTCATGCGCAGCCTGGGCCCCGCGGTGCCCACGTCCCCTGCCTTCTGCAGGCCCCCACCTTCCCCAGCCTGCTCTGAGAAGCCCCCTGCTGCGGCCCACAGCCAGGGCCCGTCTCAGTGAGTGTGCCTGTCGTGGGGCAGGGGGTGCACTGCTGGCTCTGACCAGCAAGGGGAAGCTGCCCGCCTGCCCACCAGCTCACTCGCTGACTCACTCACTGAACGCTTGCTGAGGATCTGTGCCCGCCAGGCACCGGAACCCCAAACTAACACAAAACGACTGTGTTCATTTGGTTCTCAGGCCAGCACTGCGTCCCCAGACCCTGACGGGCAACGGCGAGGGCTGACTCCACCCTCTGCCTCCCTCGAAGGTGCGAGACCCCAGGACCCCAGGAAGGGCAGCACAGAGCCCGGGCGGCCTCGGGGGACGGGGACAGCAAGGTGCTGGGTGAGGCTCCGCGGGCCAGCTCCAGCCCCTGGTAGACTGCCGAAGCCCTTCCAGAAGTTTCTGTCTGCTGCTCACCCACACAGTGTCAGGAGGGAACCCCAGAAGGGAGGGTGTGTGTGGGGCTGACACTTGGCCATGGTGACGGGAACCAAGGCCCAGGAGGGACAGCTCAGCAGACCTCCCGAGGTCCCGCTCAGCCCTGCTCACCTACGTCCAG
>NW_011495006.1:70845-72122 GCF_000754665.1 Bison bison bison | reverse complement strand
GGGCCAGGGCGGCCAGCCCCTCCTCTGTCAGCTACTCCAGACCAGGCCAGGCCCCCCACGCCCCGTCAGCAGCTCCGAGGCCTCCACGGGACCTGGGGAAGAGGAGGGGCTGGTTCCTAACTTGGGCCAACATTTGAGGTCCCCCGACACTACCAGTCTTCCAGGGCCGCTGGGCCCCAGCCTACCCACCAGGCTCCCCACCCCAGGGGCTCTGTGATTCAAATACAGAGTCCATATGGCAGGGACCACCTGCCCACCATCCTTACATGCACAGCACAGGTGTGGCCCCCACAGGGGCAGCCAGGAGTGCGGGGCCATGAGGACAGGCTGCAGGAGCTCAGCAGGACTTTCCTGGGGTACAATGCGCCCAGCCCGGTCACCACCAGACTGTGACCCCCTTATCTGGGCCTAGGTGGGCAGGCCACACGCTCTGGGAGGCAGTGGCGACCCCGGGGCAGCCATGGGGTGCCCTGGGGACTCCATCCCTGCCTGTACTTTCAGTGGCGTCCAGCATGCGGAGCAGCAGGGGCCTGTAGGCACTGGGACAGCAGAATCTGCGTTTCTGACGAGCCTCCATCTCTTACCACAGGCTGCCACCTTGGCTCGTGGCCTCCTGGAGGCCCCACTGGGCCTCCACTGGCCTGGACCCAGACAGCAGCTGCAGAGTGGGCAGGTGTTCCTTCTCGGACTGTGCAGCCCCTCCCTGGGAGGCGGGACCTCGGTGACCAGCACCGCGACGGGGCTACTGCTCCCTTCGCCTCCAGCCTCTTTCCTAAGTACTCCTAGAAACTGTCCCTGGCTCCTCTGTCCCCAGGCGCCCAGCCCTCACGCACGCCCTGATGCCCCTCCACTATTCGTGGCCTGACCTCCAGCTCTGGCCCCCCGGCCCCTCTCCTGTCACTGCATCTCCCCAGCCTCCCACCAGCTCGGTCCCTGCAGCAGGGGTGAGTGTGGGGGAGGCTCAGTGTTTTCCCACAGTCCACAACCCAGCCCCCTCCCTGATCACAAAGGCGGGTGCTGCAACTGGACTCGCAGCAGAACGCTTGGCATCCAGCCCCACAACCCCCAACCCAGCCCCCAGAATGGGCGCGGGCCATCCCGATTCTCAGGGCCTGCAGTTTGCCGCACCCGGCCTGCGGCTCAGGACCTCCTCCTGCCAGCCTCAGGGTCTCCTCCACCTCCCACCTCTCCCCGCTCCAGCCCACCCTCCATCCCAGCCCCCCGCCCTGAACCACCCCTGACCAGCCCTTCCAGTCCCGACCCTCCTGGCCGCATCC
>NW_011495006.1:66156-70745 GCF_000754665.1 Bison bison bison | reverse complement strand
CCCGCCCCCAGCCAGGCCCTGTCCCCGCCCCCCTGCGCCTCAGGGCTCCCCCGGTGGCCCAGCAGCCACTGCTCTCCTTCGACCCTTAGTGGTCCCCCTCAGCCCCCCTCCCCCTGCAGAAACGCTTGCTGCACAAAGACCCTCCTGACCAGCACACCGGCCACTGGCTTTGGCTGGGTTGGGGGGGCGGCTATTGCTCTGTTTAGAGGAGACAGTTTTCTCCTGATGGTTGAACCTCTCATCTGCAAGCTGGTCCCCCAAACCACTTTCACAGAGGATGGAAAGGTCACTGTGGTCCCTTCCACACCTGGGGTGGTCCTGGGACCAGGCTGTTGGAAGTGACAGCGGGAGAGAGTCTGGAGGCCTCCTGGGGAGGTAAGACCAGACCAAAGTCAGCAAATGCGACAGTGCACCCAAGGAGGTAAAGCTGGAGGGCCCAGGGTAACCGGCCCCAGAGAGCATAATTTGGCCAGAGGGCAGGATCACCCCCCTCTTGCCGCCTGGACCACTGCGGGCCCCCAGCGCCCTCCCCCAGAGGGCCGCAAAGGCCTCCCCTTTAGTTCCTGGCCCCACCACTGCACTGCCACCCGCCTTTGCACAAGGGCGCTGCTGCCTGGGGCACTCCTGCCCACTGCCCTGAGTTCCCTACTCCCTCACCCCCCTGCCCTCCCATCTCCAAGCCTGGGCCTCCCTTTCTCCCCCGTTAGGATCTGCCTTCAATCTGCCTCTCTGAAGCTTTAGGTTCCTAGAAGGGAAGAGCCTCCCCAGACACGCAGGGTCAGGTGCAGGGAGGACTCCACCCTGGTCTCAGATATGAGCTCCCGGCAGCCAATGGAATCGCATCCAGAAGCTGATAGTCACATGGAGAGATCACTTAAAACGTTGATGACAGCCCCCAAGAGGGGAGTCTCTGATAAGACCCCCAGGAGCACACGGAGGATCCCATTTCTGGGAGTTTAATCAATGGAATGAATGAGAAATGCATAGCAAATTCTCTACTCAAGGAATCTTCTCACAGTTAAAATAGCCACACATGTTCAAAAACACAGGAAGAACAGGCAGTGATTAAAAATCATCTTTCTGAAGATGATTTAATGACGCGGGAAATTGCTCAGGGTCCCACGTGCAATGAAAAAGCCGTATGATTCTAATTTAAAATTAACCATTACCTCTGGGTGCTGGGGTTTGGGTGTTTTTCCTGAACTCTTTGCAAATTCCGACTTGTCTGCAATGAGAATGATTACCCTTATGAAAAAAAAAAAAGATTGCTTATTTAAAACCAAAGGTGACATGAGGTTTAAGAATAAAAGAAAAAGACAAGTCAGTGGACACTACCACCGGAGGAGGGAGTTGGCACGAGGGCTCTGGCCAGCTCTGTGGGTCCAGAGGCTTGACCTCGCGGAGCACCCTGAGAACACGATGGAGGACTCAGGTCTCAGGCCTCGATGGGAGCTGGCTGGGAAGGGGCTGGTGTGGGCGGAGAGGTTGGAGAGGGCAGTACATCAGCTGTTCTGGCTGGGGACAAACTCGCTGCCCACCCTGTGGACGTCTGAGGGACAGAGGCGGTGCCCACGGTGCTCAGGACCCTGCAGGGCAGCCTGGGTGCACGTGGTCCAGACTTGCGCCTGGTGGTGGCTGGCAGAGCAGTGGGAATGTGTTCTCTAAGGGCTTGAGGACTTTATGAATTCACAGGATGGGGGCAGAGCCCGGCCACATGACCACAGGACCCAGTGGCCCCGGGCAGGAGCAGTGCGTACAGGGCCTCCAGGTTATCCAGAGGTCTGGAGGGCCCACCGAGGACAGCCAATGTGGGGTCACTCTGGCATCGCCCCTGCTGGCAGGTGGGCGTTACTCTCTGAGCAAAACAGCCCAAAGGACAGCAGGTGGTGGGGACCCAGCAATGCTGGGAGCCCCAAAGGGGGCGGGTAGGGCTGGCGTGGGGGGTGGGTACCTCCTGAGAGATCCCTCTGTGAGTCCAGTCCTGTCCCAGGGCTCCCAAAGCCACGGTTCCTACTTTCCCAACAGCCACCCCACCTAAGAATTCCGTCCTCCAACCGCTGTCCGTGGCAGTTAGGGGACTTCTATGGCCCTGAGTTTGCTTCTCTGGGGACCAGAAGGACCTGATCCAGACATGGACAGGTCCTGGAGACGGTGGCGGCCCAGGACAGGCCCTGCTACCCCCGGGTTCCTCTTCCTGGAGCCCTGCGCCCTCTCTCACGGCCGCAGACAGGACTGGGGGCCCATCCCTGTTGCTGGCACTGGGTGCTGCCCAACTGCATCCGTTCTGTGGGTTTGGGCTCGCTGGGTCCTTCCAGAACGTGCATCCCTCCCTTGCTTCCCCAGCCCTCGGCCTTGGTTCTCAGCCCCCAAGAGAGCAGGAACCCGTCCAGGCCTGGCTCAGCCCCCCTTGCAAGACTAGTGGCGTCTCCACCGGTCACACCAGGAGGGCAGCTGGGGGTGTGGCCACACCAACTGCCGCCTCCGGGGCATGGCCGGGGCCTCTGGGAGCAGCCTGTTCCCCCTGCCGGTGTCTCCAGCCCCTTCAGAGGTTGGAAGACTGGAGGAAGCCCCCTCCCCGCCTCGCACCCCAGGACAGGGCAGCTCCGCAACAGGGTCTGCTGCGACAGTCTAAGGGGCTTGCTCCCCCGGGGGTCCTCTGCCCAGTCAGAGAGGGCGTCTCAGGCTTCCAGGGGGCATCTGGGAGGCTTTGGAGGGAATTGCTGCCCTGCAGCATGGCTCCGATTCTTGGGGCTGAGGGAAGCTTAGAGCCAGGCACCCCACCCACCCATGGGCAGAGCGCTGGGCTGGGCGGGCCTGCAGGTAGCTCGCTCGAGGCTGGGGAAGGCAGGGTGTGAATAAGAGCAGCGGGAAGAGTGACCCGGGCCCTTGGAGTCCTGCAGGTGCCCCCAAGGGCCCCGAGGAACTCGGGGGTAACCCCACAGGGTGGTCAGTTGGGGGGCTTCTACCGTGTGCCCCCCAGCCAACAGCACCCTGGAGAGGTGGGCCCCAGGGCTTGCAGGGAGAGGAGGGAGTTGTGTGCAGCTGGCCCCAGACCTCAGTCTGTGGGCCAGTCTCCCAACCCAGAGAGCTGGGCTATAGGAACAGCCCCCAGTACACGGCTCCCCGAGAGCGGAAGGCTGCAGGCCTGGGGGGTGGGCTATGTCCTCTGTCCACTCTCTCCACTCGTGCCCACTGCTCCCAACCAGGGCCCGCGAGGCCTCTGACCTCTGTGCTTATTCGGGGGGACAGATGACCCTGACGGAGCCCAGCCCAGGCTCTAGGGCTGAAGGGACACACAGGAGTCTTGCTGTCCCTGCAAACCCTTCAGACTTTCATCAGAACCATTTGCTACTGGACGAAGTACCAGAACGGGCCCTGGGGATGTGTCACAGAGGGGCTTGTAAGGACCCTGATAGCCCTCAGGCCCCATGGGGTAGCGCTGAGCCCCCGGCCACACTGGGGGGACTGACCATGGAGGACACATGGTCCTCAGAGACCCCAGATCTGAATCAGCACCTCCATCCTGGGGGCTCCTGGAGGCTGGTGCCATTTCCATGGCGACGAGGCCACTGGGGGAGGGGCTGAGCCGAGGGCCCGGATGATACGTGGGCACCGAAGCTTGTTTCGAAGCTCTGGGCGCAGTGGCAGGTGGGGGTGGGGACAGCCCCTTCTAGGACAAAGCGAGGTCCCCAGGGGCCGGATCAGAGCCGGGGTTCCCCATCAAGGGGGGCAGCCTTAATGCTGAGCACAGGGGTCACTGGGACAGAAGCAACACAACCTTTCCTGGAGGAGAGTTAGGAAGTGACCCCTGCCCAGCCATCCCTTCAGAAGGGCCCCCTCCTGCTCCAGGCCGGGAAGAAGGCCACACCTGCCCTCCCCCAGGCAGCTCTGCCCCATGCCCCCGACCCAGCCTATAGAGAGGGGTCCCGGGGGGAGGGAGGGGTCTGGGATGCAGAGGCTTGAGGGGCGGGAAATGGAGGCTCAGGGACCTTGGTGTGGAGGGGGCTGGATCCATCACCATCAGGGTCAGACGTTACAGGGTGACCAGGGCTGAAAGGAGAGCTCACTACCTGTGGCATTGCCAGTGTGCTCTGATGTGGGGACCAGGGATGGAGGATCCTGAGGTATGGGCAAGCCATGGGGCTGGCGCAGCCTGGGAGGGCTTCAGAGGCAGGCAGCAGAGGGACGGAGGACCCTGGGTGCTCTTGGGGAAATGGTGTGAGAGGAGCTATGGGAGTGGCCAGAGGGCAGAGGCAGAGGGTGGGGCTAGATGGGGGGCAGTGAGAACTGCTGGGCGGCGGGGCTCGGGCGGAGGGGCTCGGGGCGGAGGGGGTAGGTAGTATGCAGGCTGTACTGGCAGAATCCAGGGATGGACACGGTGGCAGTGGGACAAGTAGGCTGAGGAGGGGACAGGCCCCACTGTGACTGCCTGAGTTCAAACACTCGTGAGTGACCCAGGCGGGAGGCACTGGCACCCCTGTGAGAGTGAAGCTGGGGTGGCTCGACTGTCCCAGGGAAGCAGCTCCCCCCTGGGGCACCCCTCCCTGGGTGGCGGCAGGCCAGAGGAGGGGCGAGGGCAGACTGAAGGG
>NW_011495006.1:64724-66056 GCF_000754665.1 Bison bison bison | reverse complement strand
GGAGCACAGGGGCCGGGCGCCTGGGGGTCCATGAGGAGCCCCTCTCGAGGGGCCGGCTCTGCCCAAGGCTCACGCAGCCCTACGTGATTCCCTGGCTCCCTGCTGCCCGTGGTCACGTGGGGAGGGGCCCGGGGCCAGGCAGGATGGTGGAGGCTGCACGGAACTCGAGTTTCAGCTGGAGCCTGTCTTGGTGGGAAGACAGGATGGAACGACACGGACTCTTCTGAATCCTGTGCAGCCCACGCCCCCCTCCCCATGACAGGCTGTCTCCATCTGACTCATTTATTTATTCAGCATATGATAACCAAGCACTCGGAATGTACTGTCCCTCATTGGCTTAAGAAAGGATGAGAAAGATGTGACCGAGACAGCTGGATGGCATCGCTGACTCAATGGACATGAGCAGACTTCGGGAGATGGTGAAGGACAGGGGAGCCTGGCGTGCTGCAGTCCATGGGGTCGCAGACAGTTGGGCATGACTGAGTGACTGAACGACAACAAGGCAGTCTGTGCCCCTAGGGGCTCATAGCCTGGTAGGGAGACAGACTCACCAACGGACAGCCATTCAAAAAGACAGGTGTTCAGTGGCAACAGTCCCTTTCTGCCTGGGGTACTCAGGTCGGGCCTTGCATAAGAAGGGGCATAGGAGCTGGGGCTCGATGCATAGATAGGAGTTTGCCAGACATGGAGCAAAGAAGAGGTGTCTCAGCGGAGGGGCTGGCGCACAGAGGTGGGGAGCTGGGAAGCCCTAAGTCTCAGAGCAAGTGAGAGAGGGGCAAAGGCCAGTCCGGAGGTGGGAGGGGGTGTCTGGGAGGGGGCTTGGGTTTGAGGAAGGTCACATGGTCCAACCAAGGGCCAGCTGGACCGGGGAGGCCAGACAATGGGAGGCGAGGCCGAGGTCAGACCAGACAGGAGCTTCCAGGCCCCCTTAAGTCCTTCTGCTCTGAGGTCCCTCTGAGCATCCATGCGGCCAAGGCCAGCAGAGAACATGAGGTGTCCAGGGGCCCCGCCAGGCTCCTGGACCCTGCCACCTCTCAGGCTGCGCTCCTAGCAGCCTTCCTCCCACTTGGCTCCTGCCCGCACCAACCCCAGCTGCTCCTGCATCTGTCTCCTCAGAGCCCCCCAAGAAGAAGCGCCTCCCCACCCCACGCACCTCCTGCTGTCTCCCTCCTTCCCACCCCTTTCTTCCTGACTCTCCTTCCAGACGCCCAAGGGCAGGAGTGGGGCTGGGAGGAGAGGCTGGGCTGGCAGGGACACTCGGTGTGTGCCGGGAAGGGGCATGGGACAGGGGACAGCAAGGCACTCACGGCTGGGGGGCCCCCGGCCCGGGCG
>NW_011495006.1:61464-64490 GCF_000754665.1 Bison bison bison | reverse complement strand
AGGCTGCTCCTCCTGTGGCCAGCCTGATGGGGGCAGTGCCACGGGACCCCCTGCTCTGAGCCCCGCGGTGAGCTGTGTTGCCTTGGGCAGGTCACTGAACCATTCTGGGCCTCTGTTTCCCCACCTGTAAAACAGCAGCTGCCACATACGGGCGTGATGAAGATTAACTGAGTCCTGGTACAGCCGGGGCCCCAAAATGCCAGAGAGAGAAATAGGATAGAAACAGGAAGCCGGAAGAGGAGCGCAGCCCCACTCCACGCCAGGTTTTGGAGCGGGGAAGGAGGGAGGGAGCAGCTGGGCAAGACGCAGCCCCTGTCCTTGGGTTGGATAAATGGGGAACAGGGTCCCGGATGGTGGCGTTTGGGACGAGGAAGAAGCAGGCCGAGCCCAGGTTGCAGGGCTCGGGGCAGAGCCCTGGGGCATGGGTGTCTGGGGCCTCACAGGAACCGCGCCAAGCCCCAGCCCCGGGCCGGGAGGATGAGGCGAGGTCTGTGCAGGGGAGCCACCTGGCCAGAATGAGGTTGCTTCTGAAAAAGGCTTTCCCCTCATCCGGGGCTGTCTCCCTCCCTCCCTTCACTTGATATATGTCAAATGAGTGCCCAGCACAGGCCAGGTGGTGGGGTGCCCCTGCCCCCGGCCCCCGCCCAGCACAATGAAGCAGGGACTCTGTCTTGAGAAGCTCCGGGTCTAGCTGTCAAACAGCCCAGGACAGCCCACTCCCCCTGCCCCACCACCGCCTGCCGGTACAGCCAGCCTTCCAGTCCTGGGACAGGCCGAATCAGCTATGGCCCACAGAGCCCGCTCACCTGCGGTCGTGCTGCTAGCTGAGGGCGCCCACCCTGAGGAAGGACCAGAGGGCCAGCCTGTTCTTGTCTCCCTGCTTCCATCTGTAGGTCCCAGCGGGTCCCCACACAGGCCGGCCGACAGAAGCCTCGTAGGAAAAGGCAGCATTCAGGCCAAGCTGAGGAGAGGAGAAGCAAGGCGTAGGAAATCAGATGGAGAAGGGGGGCGCCCACCTGGACCCCCGCCCACTGGAGAGAGCCCCATCAGGTTTCCGGTCTCAAGCTGGCCGCTGGGGTCTCCACGGCTGGCCCTGTGGCTCACTAGCTGGGTGCCACTCCCTGGTAAACAGGGTGCCCGGGTGGGGCGGAGGGCGCACGGCCTCGGTTCTCTGCCCAACAGTGAAATGCACACGTCAGAGTCATTATTTCCCTCGCCAAGGAGGGACCCAGGAAAACGTTTCGACCAGTTCAGAGGTAAATCCAGGGAATGCACAGAAACAGGGAGGAAGACAATCTGAGATGAACTGACACAGAGACGCAGCAGGAGTCCCGTGCCTCCCGAGGACAGGGGCCATCCGCATGACGGTGGTCTCCTACAGCCACTGAACCGTAAGCAGCTCCAGGTCAAGGGAAGACAGAACCACCCGGGGCGGAGGGCCACCCTCTCCAGTCCCTGCAGAGGGAAGGCGGGGCTGGGCCGTGGGCACAGGGACACGGTAGCCAAGGCCGGGTTCTCTGAACAGCTGGCATTTTGGAGGCAGACGTCTGGACCAGGAAGTACCCCACAGGACAGGAGGCAGAGCCCCCACAGCAGGCCTGGAGTCCAAGGCCCGGGGTGGAGGAGGCCATGAGCAAGGGTCCCCTCTTTGGGCTGGGCCCAGAGATCCCTGCCAGGACCCGGTCTTCCAGTTGGATCCCTCCTGTTGGATCAAGGAGTCATCATCCAGGCCAAAGCTACAGGCTCCCCTCCTGGCCCTCCGGGAGGAGGCCTGGGGCAAGAGGGGCCCCAGAAGAGAGGCCGACCGGGACTGTCCATCAGAGGGCCCAGGCCAGAGGCATGGGGTCGTGGGGTTTCCTCCCTGTGAAGGGCAGGGGCAGACCGCCTCCCAGATGCTGCCCTTCTGCCTAAACGCGTCCTGTGGGGCCGGCCTCATGAGCCTCGGGACCTATCTTGAACCCAGGCTCTGGGGCTGAAATCTCATGACGAGAGCCCCCGGAAGTTTGGGGCCAGAAACGCCTCCCCATGGCTGGGAGTCCCCCAGGGTGGGGAAACTGACCCCTGGGAGAGTAGAGCCCTGAGTGGGGAGGGGCCACCAGGGAGGCCGGTCAGAATCCAGAGGGCAGGAGGGCACCCACTGGGCACCAGGCTCCCCTCCAGCCCCACACTCCATCAGGGTCTGGGAGGGATGCCTCTGTTGGGCAGCGTGGAGCTGGCCTCAGGAGCTGGGAGCCAGGAGAAGGCATGGCCTGGCTGCAGGCAGGCCCCAGGGTGTCCTCAGGGCAGGGCCTCAGGCTCCGGAAGGGCACCACCGCTGAGACTGTGGCCGCCTTGAAGGCTGGGCAGACCTCGCCCAGAGCACGAGCCCTGTGGGGCCCCCAGGTTGATAGGTGGGGAAGCCGGAACTCCAGGGGCCCCAGGTACTCGGCCTTCCCCCAGGGTGATTGGGACCAGCTCACCAGGCACCCCCACGGCCCTGAGGCCTCCCCGAGCGGCCTGCCCCTCACCCACCCCCTCTTGGAGGGAAGCTCAGCCCCACTGGTGGCCCTCATCCCGCGGGCTCTGGGCAAGGCGGACAGCACCAAGCAACAGAGACAGAGAGGGCCGAAAATAGGACTGAAAACTTTCTAGTAATCTCACAAAAAAATAGAGATTGATTCATTTTAATTACATTTTATTTAACCCAATATATCCAAAATACTCAGTGTGGGGTTTATTCTAGCCTCCAGGCAGGTGCGATCGGGACCACCCCTTGTCAGTGTGCAGAGCTGTGGCGGAACATGGCTGAGGGTGGATGGGGAGGCACTGCCCTGCCCTGGGGCCCTGGGACGAGACCCTGGCCACTGCCTGGCTCTGCATCTTCCTCCCAACCCCGGGGCCCTGAGGCCTGCACCCCCTCCCCATCACCTGCCTGCTGGCCCAGGGTGCGGGGCGCAGGGAGGCAGGCCGCCCCCCACTGCCGGCTCCCCTCTCTCACCCACGCAGCATCGGGATTCCAGGCACAGAGCTCCCAGGTGGGTGGGAGG
>NW_011495006.1:59553-61364 GCF_000754665.1 Bison bison bison | reverse complement strand
CTCGCCATCCTGGCTGGGACCCCTCCCCCTCACTACCCCGGCATCCAGTGGCCTGTGTCCAAGTCAGCCTGGAGGGCTTCGGCAATTTGACAAAGTTCCCCACCCCGCCCCTACCCTGAGGGCTGCCATGGGCCACCAGGAGGGAGGAGGGGAGCCAAGGGGCCCCAGAGGACAGGTCCTGAGTGAGTCCATGAGGAACCAGGCCAGCGTCCCAGCACTGGGCACTGAACCTGACCGTGACCACGGCCTGCAGCTGCGGTCACCTTGTGTACTGCAGGGAACACAGGGCCAGCACCAATGCAAAGCCAGGAAAGGGAAAGGGCTGAATCAGCCAGCACCACCCACCCCAAGGCCCCAGGTGAGGTGTGCGGGGAGGGACCTCTGCAAGGGCGTGGGCACAGGGTGAGGGCTGCATGGCCTTCCCAGACAGTGAGGGCCAGGCTGACGTCACCCGGGACCAGGGCGGTGACATCCAGAAGGGGATCGCGGGGAAAGGGAGAGTGGCAGCGACAGCGGGGTGCCCTTGGTGGGGACACTGGAAAAGTCAGAAGCTGGTTTCTAATAACCCCTCCCCCTCCCTGGACCTCCCATCCTGATCTTGAAACCCCAGGGGCCTCTCTCAAGCCTCACCCACCATATCTCACACACACACAGGTGCCCCTGAAACCCATCCATCAAGGATGCTGTGGGTACCACAGCCTGGTTCCCATAGCAACACATAGATGGTGAGGGAGGGGAGAGAGTGGCAATGCAGAGAAACACTTGATCAAGAACAACAACTTACAAAAATGAGCATTCAGGGAGAAATAACCTTGAGGGGCAGCCCAGCCCTGGGCTGAAGGCACCGCTGCCCATCCCTCACACAAATGCACTGGCCAGCGCTGGCCAAAGAATGGCTCTGCCAGCAGAGGACAGGCCCACGCAGCATCCCTGAGTCTGTCATGGGGGTGGCCAGGCCGGGTGTGTGGGAGGAGCGTCCTGGGGGAGGGGGATTCTGCTGTCCAGCAGAAGGCCAGGACTGGAGCAGGGCTGAGGTGTGGGTGGCTCGTCTGGGGTGACTTAAGCTCCGGAACCCCTGGATGGGAGTGAGCATCGGGAGGAGGCTGCCCAGGAGGCAGCCTGCAGAGGAGGAGAGGATTGGGTCTGCGGAGAGCAGCTGTGAGAGGGGGTGGCCAGGCAGAGGGCGAGGCAGCACGTCAGCCTCCAGTGCGGGCTGCACGGGTCAGGGGTGTGGAGGGGCACCCAAAGGGCCTCGAAGACCTGCCGAGGGAGCCAAGGAGGGTGCCAGGGGTGCCAGACAACCTCAGGAGTCAGATCAGGGGGTCATGAACTGGAATCCCGGGTGCGTCCGGGCCCCAGAGCCCCGGAGGAGTGTCCCCAGACTCCCCCACACCGCCCCGTCTGAGAAGCCTCCTTCTGAGATGTCTACCTCAAGCCCGAGGAAGGACGTGGACTCCCAGTCCAGCCTGCAGTGCGGGCGCCCACGGCCCATCTGTTCTTGGTGGGGAAGCCCACACGGCAAGGGGTTTTCCTACATGAGCAGAAAGGAGCAAACCCCGGGCAGGGTCCCGGCAGGAACGCGGGTTTCCTTCTCACCAGGGACGGGACTCCGGGAGGCGTAGCTTGCTCCACCAGGGGTCAGAGGAGAGCAGTGTTCATGCCCCCCCAAGGCCAGGCGGGGATCCTTGCGGGGTCCAGTGCCCCTCCCTCCCCAGGCTGTTTCTGAGGCTGAGGATGGACCGGGGTCTCATAGTCTGGGATGCCTGGTCCCCTTTGCTGGGAGGCGTTAAGACTTCTGGTCAGGCCCCCCT
>NW_011495006.1:59080-59453 GCF_000754665.1 Bison bison bison | reverse complement strand
CCCCCCTAGCCAATACCTCCCACAGCGGACAGAATGATGTGGCAGAGGGTCTCTGACCACCCGGCCGACGCCCTCCCCGAGGGCAGGCGCCCTCGTCCCCGTTTCTCCTGAGTGCAGAGACACAGACTAACATTTTCCAGCAGAAATGTACTGAGCACCAGGGCAAAACAGAGACAAGATAATTACGGGGATAACAGAGACTAAAAATAGCCTCCTTCGCAGCCCAGACTCCTGGCACTGGAGAAGCCAGACGAGCCAGCACAGGAGCCAGACCAGGGCTGCCAAGGCGGTGGACCCCTGGCATGCCTGCGGGCGAGGAGCGGGTGCAGGGCAGCGTGGGGACATCCGTGCTCAGGCAACGACTGTCAGGGCC
>NW_011495006.1:56229-58752 GCF_000754665.1 Bison bison bison | reverse complement strand
GGCACCGTGGGCTGCGTCACGGCTCCCAGTGGGACAGTCGGAAAGGCGGGCAAGGGTGGTGTCAGAGGGGCCTCCAAGGCCACGGTCAGAGCCGTTTGGTGACCTCGGGGTGGGGGCTCACTTCCTCCTCAGGAAGCCTCTGCATTTGGGGAACAGCCTCTAAGCCAGACTCCAGGCCCGTGGGTACTCTGAGCCCGGGCCTATGCTCCGTGCGGGTTCCACGTGCACCCTTTCCAGCTGAGCCCCAGCTGCCCCTGTGCTTCTTCCTCAGGTCAGGGCCAAGCCTGGGGCTCAGCCAGGACATGGGGAAGGCCTCAGTGAAGGGCACCACACAGCCCTGACCCTCTCTGGGGCTGAGCTGAGGAGGCTGTGCTTGGAGGTGCCTGAGGCGCGGCCGAGCCCAAGGTCCCAGGCTCCTGCAAGGAGAGCGGGTCAGCGGGAGGATGCATCCTGCCACAGAGCCAGGTGGGAGGAAACAGCTAATGAGAGCCTGCGGCAGGCCAGGTGCCTCGGGGAGGGAAGGTGGAGGAGGTCTGCTGCTCAGGGATTCTGGAAGGACAGAGCCCAGCAGGGTGGGGAGGCGCCAGAGGGCTGGAGGGAGCGCGGCAGAGGCTGAGGGGCGGGCGGAGAGGAGAGGACACGGAGGTTGGGAGCAGCTGTGAAAACGGGGCTGGGGAGTGGGCGTCACCTTCCACCGCGGGGCCCTGGAGGCTGGCCTGGAGTCGGGACTTCACCCAGAGGTTGCAGAGATGCTTAGAGATCGGGGCTCAGGGCCTTCCCGGTAGTGATTTTATTCTTTCCAGACTGTTTTACTCAGGGAGGGTGTTCCAGAACAACACAAACCAAATGCAAACACAGGCCCCAGCGTCTCATACAGCGGCACCCCCGGGGGAAAGCATGTATGTGGTGATGGTAAACAGAATGAGAGAAGCTATTTGAAATTCCAGGAAGAAGCAAAACAAGTAGAAGGAGGAAAATTAGCCCTCTAGCCTGGAGGACGCCAGGTCGGGCTAACAGCATGCAACACGAAGTTAGCAGGGAAGGCACGCTGGCCTCCCGGGGAGGGGCGGGGGCTGCTGCTCAGGGACGGGTCATCCGGGACACCGGAAGCCAGTGGGATGACTCGTTCTCTAAGGAGACACGGAGCCCCAGCCAGCTTGCCTGGGAGAGCTGCCATGGGTGGGCAGGGCCCGGTGTGGTCCAGGCCTCTCCTGGGGTCCCCACGGAGACAGGGTTGTCGTGAGGCTGCAAGGCCCGGGCTGGGGACAGAGACGCAGCTCCAGGTGGACACATGGGTGCAGAGAGAAGAGCAGGACTGGCCAGCCAGAGTGGGGGGCTGGGAGAGGGCACCCCTGCCCTGCCCACGGCTTCCCACTTTCAGAAAGTCCGCCCCGCTGGCTACTCCACAGCCCTGGGGTCTGGCTCCAGCTTCCACCGCAGCCCACATTGCTCTCCTGGGGCCCCTGAGGTGGCCTGGGGGCAGCCCTGGGGCTCTGGGATCCTCTGCAGGGGTCCGGAGTGGTGAAGACAGGACGGCTAGTGGACGGACAGTGTGATGCCGGTTCAGGGTGACAGAGGGCAGGGGGACCCAGCGGAGGGGCCCAGAGCAGGGGCCCTGGCTGCCTGATCCAGGATGGCAGAGATGCGGAGGAGGCCGTTGGGAGAAACTGCCGACCCCGGCTTCTACTGGGCCTCAGTTTCCCCACCTGTGGAGAGGCCATCCCGGAGAGGAGTGGGGGTGGAGGGCCAGAGGAGCCCCCGCAGCTGCTGCCCCCTGGCACGGAGGGCTGGGTGCTGGGCTGCCCGGCCTCCTTCCTGGAGGAAACAAGCGGATGTATTCCTCCCGTCCCAGCTGCTGTGGAAGGGGACACCAGCTGGGCGCTCGGCAGGCAGCGTGGGAGAGCCCCTAGGCTGTCTGGCAGGTCTGAGGGGGCCCCTAGCGGGGGGGAAACCAGAAAAAGGGAAGAGGCATGAGAGGAGTCTCATAATTTGGGCCAGTGGGCAGCCAGGGCCCGGGGGGCGATGAGTGGTCAGAAGCAGGGGTCATGAGTGGCCAAGGGGAGGGGACAGGGAGGCCAGAAAGCACACTGTCCTCCCGTGGACAGTCCTCTGACCCTCAGCAGGAAGAGGAGTGGCTTATAGCAGCAGCCCTAGTGGCCGAACCAGCTTGGATCTCGAGGTCAGGAGCATCCCTTCAAGAAAGTCATTACTTTGAGCATCTTCCAGGAGGTAGGCCTGGAAGACAGGGAGTCCAGGGTGGGTCCCTGCACCCCCGAGCCTCGGATCAGGGCAGGCCTGGAGCGTACTTCACGCCTTGGACCCAGAGTCACTGTCCCCCCGCCCCCTGCAGTTAGGTGTCCCTCTGGAATTCTCAGGTGGCTGAGCTACTGGCTGTGCACCCCCCACCTCAGGGCACAGAGAGTCTATGACACCCCTGGGCAGCCAGCGAAGTCACAGGCAACAAGACCTATCCTGCCGGCCCATGAAAGCCCACTGGGGGCACAGGCTTGGCTGGGCGCGGGG
>NW_011495006.1:55813-56129 GCF_000754665.1 Bison bison bison | reverse complement strand
GACCACGGCAGCTGGGAGGCTGGGAGGGGGCTTTTACCACCAGCCTGGCTGGGGCGAACCTGTACACCTGTACCTGAACGCCTGTCCCAGGCGTTCCGTCAGACCCTCATCCCCGAGAGGTCCTGAGGGTCTGTTATGAGTGAGACAGACATTCCGTATCAGACGACTGGAACTAAAGATCAAGGGAAATTATCTGGGTGGGCCGGGGTCCATCAGTTGAAAGACCTGAAGAGCAGAGCTGAGCCTTCACCAGAGGAGACGTCCCATGCCCAAGGGGCCCCCCGGCCCTGCAGACTCGGGGCTGGCCCTGCAGTCC
>NW_011495006.1:54770-55713 GCF_000754665.1 Bison bison bison | reverse complement strand
TGCTTGCCGGGGCCGGGGGCCAGCCACACCCAAGGTGCTAAGCCTACCCTGGCCGGCGCCCTGCCCTCACATCCTCACATCAGCTCTGCAGGTAGACTCGATTTTATAGAAAGAGAGGCCTTGGGACTTGAGCCCCAGCCCACCCGGCTCAGAAGCCCCCCACCAAGCTGGGCGTGCAGGGTGGGCCCCTGGGGCAGCCCCGCCCCCAGTCCCATCTCTGCCCTTCCAGCTCCAGCTTCCCTGCCAGGGAGGGAGGAGATGAGACCAGGGCCTGAGGGGTCTGGATGGGCAGGACGGTGGGGGTGGGGGCAGGGAGCACTCTGTCCAGGGGCCTGGGCTGGGGGATTCTCCAGGGCGGCTGGAGGTCCGACTCCCCTGCCCGGGCCAGCCCACTCCACTCCGCCCTCCCGCCTCTTTTCTCGGGACACAAAGACACAGAGCTGCCTCTCAGATTACTTCGAGTGTTCAGCTTGCCTGTTCTACAATCATCCAATTACAGACAGGAAATTCATATTAAAAGGAAAAAGGGCCCAGAACACCCAGCTTCTGATGCGAGCAGGAGTAGGTCTCCCGGAGAAATGACTGACTCTCAGGCATCACCATGGTGCCCAGCCCCCTGTTCCTGCCGATTTCCTTCCCCATTCTTGTCAGCACTCTGAGCGTTTGAAAGGAATAAAGGAGGAGAACAGGGAAGAGGCGGCCTTCACCGAGGGCGTCACACCGGGCACCCGCTCGGTTCTGCGTGCACGGTGACGGCGTTCCTGGCAGCGGGTGGTTCTTGCGGCTCCCGTGTGCTTCCGGCCTTCCCGGGTGGCCCCTGCGTCCCCGTGGGCGCCGTCCTCTCAGCAGGGGCGGCCGCGCCCGGCCTCCCACCCCACCCAGCAGAGCAGCCCCTTCCGAGGGCAGGGCCGGCCCCGGCAGGCCACAAGGGCCTGCCGACGAC
>NW_011495006.1:53384-54670 GCF_000754665.1 Bison bison bison | reverse complement strand
AAGGGGCCCCCCTGCCCTGCAGACTCGGGGCTGGCCCTGCAGTCCCACCAGCCGGTGAGCTGATTCCTCGACACAAACCCCTTCGTGTCCACCTCCCCAGGCCTGCTTCTCATCCCATGCTGCCTGGTAGAGGGGTCTGAGCCGCCCCACCCACAGGCCACCTGCCCATCTCCGGTAAGGACCTGGCGTCCTCCAAGAAGGCAGGTGTGTTACGGCTTATGTGCGCAGTGTGGACCGTCTAAGGTCCACACTGTCTAAGGTCTCGAGCCCACAATGGTTTTAGTGATGGCTTCTCTGTCTGCAGACCAGGAATGTGAGGCTCTTCACTTTCCATTATTCACTGGAAAGACTGATGCTGAAGCTGAATCTCCAATCCTTTGCCCACCTGATGCGAAGAGCTGACTCATTGGAAAAGATCCTGACACTGGGAAAGATTGAGGGCAGGAGGAGGAGGCGGCAGAGGATGAGATGGCTAGAGAGCATCACCACCTTGGGAGATAGCGAAAGATGGGGGAGCCCGGCATGCTGCAGTCCACAGGGTCGCAGAGTCGGACACACCTGAGTGACTGAGCAACCTGAGGCTCAGAAAGATCAAGCTTAAGACCCTGCAGCCAGGACTCACCAGGGTCTTCTCGCAGCAGGGACCTTCCCCAATTCTCATGGGTCCAGACCCTGAGAATCCCCTCTGGGCCCACAGGCCTCTGGGCAGGCGTAGTCCTGGCAGCAGATGCGTGTCTGGCACCCCCGCCAGCCCCCTCCCCCAGCGCGTCCCACACCTTGTCGCCCACTCAGCGTGAATGTCAGTGGCTCTGGTGTTCTAAGATGGCCAGCCGTACCCCTGGGTTCCAGGGTCCTGCCACCCTGAGCGGCCTCCCTCTGTAGGCGCCCTCCAGCCGGCAGAGAAACAGCAGCACACACACACTAGTAAGTTTCAGTGTTTTATTAACAAAGTCTTAGAAAAAGCGTCTGTCTTCAGGTGAGGTGGCAAGGTGGACATGGCCTGGCCTGACATTGGAGGCTTGATCCACGGCGGGCGGGGACTTGACCACACCCCCCTGAGGACCTTGGGGCCTCCCCGTAGCCTGCGCCAGGAGAGCAGGTTATGGCTTATATGCAAAAATAAAATCTGGGGCGGGAGGCGGCGCTGGCAGGACGCAGGACGGAGGGGCTGGCAGAGTTTCCTGCGGGAGCTGGTCTCCTGAGTCTGGGAGCCCCCAACCAGGCCTGCTTGGGCTGCAGACACAGGTGGCCGGCCAGCACCAGGGTGTTGGTGGCTGGGGCAGGGG
>NW_011495006.1:51581-52717 GCF_000754665.1 Bison bison bison | reverse complement strand
GCATACCTGTCGTCACTTTCCTGGCTGCAGAGGCCGGCTGCTGCCTCAGCCGGCTGGAGGACTCAGGCCCCAGGGGACCTGCCGCCTGCCATGGGTGAGTCATCGCGCAGGGCTCTGTCCCTCTCCAGGCTGGCGTGAATCACTGGTGCTGTGGGGAGAGAAAACACAGGGCCCTGTGAGAGCTGGGTCAGCAACCTCCCCCAGCCCTGCTCCCCACTCCAGCCCCCTCCCTGACCCCTGAGATCTCCCCTCAGCACCACCCCAACCCCATCCCAGCAGCTAATTTATGGGGATGCCAGGGGCTCTGAGCCTCCATGGGCTCACCTGGGGTGGGGTGGGCTTCGCCCAGGGCCCTCCCAACCCTATGGTGCCCCCTGGTGGTGGTGCCAAGGGGCAGGGCCTCCCCTGAGGGGCCAGGAGGCACCAGATCCCCAGGTCTGTTGCCACTGCGGCGGCTGCTGCTGCTGCTGTGTCTTGAGCTTGGGCTCTCCTCCAGGGGGAGGGAGCCACACTGCCCAAGGCTGGCCAGCTGCCCCGAGAGGCAGCAGGGGTGCCAGCCAGTCACGGCGACTGCCAGGAGAAGTAGCTTCCCTGAAGCCCAGGCTCCGGGGGCACCGGTGGCCCCTGAGCTTCTGCTCTGGGGTGTTCCTTGAGCTGGGTGCACGCCAGCCCGTGCCATCTGGACACTGGGTTTCTGAGTGCCCAGAGGGCCCAGGCATTGAGCAGGATGAGGAAACTGTCATGGCCTGAGAGTATGGAGGGCGGGGTTGCTGACTCAGGCCAGTCCACCACCGGGGAAGACAGACGCAGGGAGGGTGAGGGCTGGGTCTGCAAGGAAGGGAAGCCCCTTGGCTGTCTGGGGGACACTGCCCGCATCTGGGTCACGCGTGTCTGTTGGAGTCGGGCTAGGAGGCTGAGGTGAGTGTCCAGCTGCACGAGGAGACTAAGGGCTCCCCTGCAGGGGCGGGCCACTCTAAAGTCCCGGCGGGCAAGGGCCACGGGCGGGCAGGCAGGGCCCGGCACCCTCTACTCGGGCTGAGTCCGGTCGCTGGCTACGGACTCGTTGGTGAGGGCGGGCGTGAGGGACTCGGCCTCTTCCTCAGCGGGCGGGTGGGGGCCAGTGGGCTCGGCCGGCC
>NW_011495006.1:50586-51359 GCF_000754665.1 Bison bison bison | reverse complement strand
AGGTCCAACTCCCGCTGGATGGCCTCCCGGGACAGCGTGCCCTCGCTGTACTGCAGGAACTCCTTCTTGAACTCCACCCAGTTCTTCACCGAGCCCTGCTTGAACTCCCACCACTTCTTGGCCGGCCCGTTCATGTGGTTCTGGATCTGAGACAGCCAGTACTCCTCGGAGCCACCCACCTGGCGCAGGTAGTCCTCCAGGTGGGTGGACTCCCGCGGGTCCTCGAAGACCTGCGTGGCCACGCCCGGGCTCAGCTGCCCGTCCTCCCCCGGCCCCCAGGGCGGGTACTGCTGGGCTTCCACTTCCTCCTGCCCAGGCAGCTGGCCGGCAGCCGGTGGAGAGGTAATGGCATAGGGGCTGACAGTGTAGTCGTAGTTGTCTGCCTCCTGGCAGTAGCTCTCGGGACCCCCGACGCCCACGGAGACGGTGTGGCGCGCTGGGTCGCTGCCCACCGGGTACTTGCCGCCCCCGGACTCCAGGCGGTCAGCCCACCTCTCCAGCCGGTAGAAGACCTCCCGCCACACGTGCATCTCCCGCTTGACCCAGCGCTCCAGGTTGGCGATGGTCTCCTGGCAGCGGCTCAGGCAGGCCTTGATGGACTTCTTCCAGCGCTGCGAGTCGCTGGTGGGCACGTACCCATCCAGGTTGCTCTCCAGCTTGCCCACGGACCGGTGCAGCCCCTTCAGCTCCCGCTCCACCTGCTTGGACACTTCAGCGAGCAGGTGCCGGTGGGTCCTCCGCACGTGCTCCAGCATCTCCGCCCGGCACTTACC
>NW_011495006.1:50160-50486 GCF_000754665.1 Bison bison bison | reverse complement strand
GGCATAGCGGCAGGCCCTGGCCCTCGCGCTGGCCCCTCTTCACCACCAGCTCTCTGTTGGGCCCCCTCCTCTGGTCTCAGGCTTCTCCTCTCGTGCAGGCAGCTTGTAGGGGGAGAGGACAAGGGACAGTGCTGGGCACAGCAGCAAAGGCTCCGCTACATGGAGCCTGGAGACCTGAAAGGAAGGAAGACACAGGTGGTCAGGGACTCAGGGACCGCCAGGGCGGGGCGGGGCAGGGCTGACCTCTCAGAGAGCAAGCCCTTGGGGTCCTGGGGGACTGTTTCTCAGCTAGGCCAGAGGACTGGGGGCCTGGGGCCAGGGGCTGG
>NW_011495006.1:48960-49632 GCF_000754665.1 Bison bison bison | reverse complement strand
ATATACCATATAAGGAACGGGGCTCCGGAAGCTGAGATTCCCTCCAGAGGGAGGTCCCTTCTGCCTCCCTGGCAACAGTGTGGGGAAGGGACGTCCCCCTGGATGCCCGAGACAGATGGCTGTGGTCCCAGGTCCTCTGCAGTTCTACGGGCACAGGTGGCACACATTGCCCGCAGCCACGCACCACTGCCTGTCCAGATGCCTTCCCTGCGGCCAGCGCCCTCACACACACACTGCACACTCACCCCTCCCCCACATAGACACTCATACCTCCCACCCGCCCATCCTCCCCCCATCCAGTCATCCCTGTCTGTCCACACCTACCCCCTCATGCCAGGCCCACCCGCCCCCAGCGTCTTGCTCACACGCGCGAGGGCACACGGGCGCCCACGCTGCAATCCCCTCTTTGGGCCCCCCCGGAGGCCCCTGCTGTCCTGGGAGCACCCCTCAAAGCCAAGCTGCCACCTCCTTTCCCACTCTAAGCTTTCTCCCCTAGCCAGGAGGAATGTCTCCCTGGCAGAAACTCCCCCTGAATCGCGCTCCTGGCATTTCTAATTAAAGGCAAGTGGGTGAGCAGAGAGGGAGCAGGGTGGGGAGTGGGCCAGCCACTGCCAGAACAGGAATCCCGGGGCTGGAGGCAGTAGGATGTCTGTGTGCGTGAGCGGGCCTGGT
>NW_011495006.1:48313-48860 GCF_000754665.1 Bison bison bison | reverse complement strand
GGTGGGGTTTGGGAGGAAGTCCTGGGCCACCGGCGCAGGCCCTGACCTTGCCCAGCCCGGGTCTGCAGGACATTCAGCCACAGGTGAGACCCAGCCGCCACCACGGCACTCGGACCCTCTTCCCTGATCTGAAGACCTTGAGGCATGTTCGTGCACACACACACTCACAGGTGTCAGGTGTGAGTCCCGACGTGGCCTGATCCCTCTGTCCCTGCCCTGGAGCCCCTGAATCCAGGCCTGGAGCTGGCCCTGCGCCCTGTGTGAGGGGCACACACCCAGGGCTTGGCTCCCCCGGCTCCCCTGGCCATGGAGTGGGTGTGTGTGTGCCTGGCTGGCAGTAGCTGGGCATGACCGCCTGTCACCCCACTCCCAGGTCTTTGCTGAGGCCAGGACTTCTTCACTTGGTGCCTCCAGGGACACCTGGAGGCTGCTTTCAGGGGGCAGGAGGTGGGGCAGACGGAGGGGTCCTGCCTCCCACTGCAGGGTGTGGCCCCTGAACCCCCAGGGCACAACCAGAACTGGTCAGAAGCTCCAAGACTTCTAGGAG
>NW_011495006.1:48070-48213 GCF_000754665.1 Bison bison bison | reverse complement strand
GGAGGATGGAGGTGGGGGGTTGGGGGAGTGGGGAGGGTGCTGGCAGCCTGATGCGGTTGGAGGCTGAGAAGCAAAGCACCATATACCATATAAGGAACGGGGCTCCGGAAGCTGAGATTCCCTCCAGAGGGAGGTCCCTTCTG
>NW_011495006.1:35852-47797 GCF_000754665.1 Bison bison bison | reverse complement strand
CGCCGCCGGAATGGGGCCATGAGCCTGCGACCACGTCTGAGGGCCCTGGTCAGGAGAAGCCTGCGGCGAGCCAGCCAGGCAGGGACTGCGTGTGTGCACCTGTGTGCTCGCACATGTGTGTGTGTGTGTACACCTGCGTGTGGCGGGGGTGCCAGAGCCAGCACCTGAGTGACCAGTGGGGGATGGCTGGTCAGCCCTCAGTCTACAGAGGCCCTGTGGCCCCCCAGCCGTGGGGCGGCTGGAGCAGGAGGCTGGAGGTGGGCATCCCCTCTGTGGGCAGGAGAGCGGGTCTCAGGGCAGCCTGGCAGGCGAGCTGGCCTCGACCCCGGCCCTCGGTGGCCCCTCTGCCCGGCCTGCCGTGGGCGCGGGGGGCGCTGCACAGAGGCTGCGCTCACGAGGCCGCTGTGACAGGGGACGGGCCGCAGCCGCTGCTCCAGGAACACTTAATCGCTGCCCAATTATCGCCCCAGAAGCCCTCAGCACACCCCCGCGCTGCAGCCTCAGGCTCCATTCTCCCGCCGCCTCCGGAGAGGAGGCCTGGCCAGCTCTGTGCTTAGGGGGGCTGCCCCGGCATCCCCTGTCCTCAGGGCTGAAGGCCTCCAGCTCTAGCCCACCCGGAGCAGGCCGGCTCAGGCTGAGGAGGGGCGGGGGCAGCGGGCAGCGGGGGTGTGCAAGGACTGAGTGAGGCCCAGCCCCCCACCCCCAGCTCTCAGAGCCCAGCTGGGCGGCTGCTCCTCAGGCCTGGCAGCTCCTGAGGCCTCACCTGCTCCGGACGGAGGTGGGTGAGCAGCGGAGGCTGGGTCTGCCCAATGTGAGGGTCCGGGCAGCCCCCATTCCAGCCCCTGCGGGTTCTAACACCCCACCCCCAGGGCTCGGGGCTCCCAGCCCCCAGGGCTGCTCTCCCGATGCTGAGACCCTTGTTTCAGCCCCGGGTCTCCTCACCCTCTCCAGCCAGCCACCCCTCCCCTCCCTGTAGCACCTGCCTTTCCAGGACTGCTCCATGATCAGGTTGACCAGGTTCCGTCCCCAGGGTGCACACCTACCTCTGCAGACCCATCAGAGCCGGGCCCAGGCCCCACAGGCACAGGGGCAGTCCTCGGCGGGGCGGGGTGGGACAGGCTGTTGGGCCCGGGCCTCCCTCCTTGCCCCTCTTCCGGGGTCTGGGGTGCGTTTTGGGAGCCAGGCTTGGCCTGCCTCTCCAGCAGGGCCTCAGCCGCCGCCCTGCAGACTCGCAGCCTCTCATCAGCCCGCAGTGTGGGCACAAGCATCTGCAGGCAGAGCTCCCGCTGTCATGGACCCCCTGGGCCCAGGTCACTGCCTCCTGCGGCGGGGAGGGGGGCTGTGGAGGGAAAGCTGCGGCGTCCCCGGAGCAGCCGTCAGCCACCCACTCTCACCTGGCCCTTCCTGCCCAGCTTTGGCCTGGAGTCCAGGTGCCCGCCCTCCACGTGTGCCCGCCACCTGTCCTGCCAGCCGGTGGGGCCTCCTCCTGCCTCCTGCGCCTGCCTGCCCGTTCGTTTGTCATTCCCGGCCCGGCTGTCCCGGTGCCCACCCTGGCCAGCACTGCTGCCGGCCCCTCGCCCTAAACCAGGTACGAACCCAGGTCTCCCGCACTTGCTGCTTCCCTCTTGCTCAGCCAGGCACTTAGAGCCGAGAGCCGGGTGTGACGGCGGCCCCAGAACACCGTCCGCACCCTCACAGCTGAGCCACGGAGCCCGAAGCCGGCCTGGCACAGAGCGTGCGTGCGCAATGGGTCGTGGAGCGGGCGAGATAGTGGGCCCTTCTCCCTCCCTTTCTGGTTGGGAGACAGTTGGCGGTTGCCCACGTGAACCTCAACTGTCCGTCTGTAAAGTGGGCTGACGGTGCCAGGGCCTGGGGTCCAGTGAGGCCGAGTGCTGGTCCTCTTGCCTGACCTGGTCCCCACCCGAGAACGCCCCCCTCGTCCTGAGTCCTGCCGAGAGCCTCCCGTAGGAGCGTCACTTCCGGGATCTGGGAGGTGGGAGGTGGTTGGAACCCATCCCTGTGGCCCCTGTGGGGAGCGCCCATGTCCCCGAGGCAGTGGTGGGGCCAGAACACCTGCCCGGGCTCCAGCAATGAGGCCGAGCAGAGGCCCTGAGGACAGCCGGCTGCACGGCCTGGGGCTCGAGCCCAGGCAGCCAGGAGGGCACTGCCGGTCCAGCCACGGTCCCGAGCCCAGCTGCTGGGGGCCGGGCCGCGGAGAGGCCGGGACAGCGGGTGGGGACCCTGGACATGGGGGCAGAGCTGGGCCCTGGAGGAGCACGTCCACTGGGAAACGGAGGCACAGAGAAGGGAGAGCCGCTGGGGCTGGTGGTCTCCTGCCTGGGGAGACGATCTCCCTCATCTCACAGAGGCCCTGAGCCAGCAGGCGTCCCTCTGCTCTGCGTGCCTGCGGGGGGCCTGCTGCAGCAGAGCCTCTGGGAGGGCCCAGGAGGCCAGGGCAGGAGCTCCGGGGGATCCGGCATGGGCTGACCTGAGACAGGAGTGACCCTGAGCAGGGGGCTGGGCCCAGCCTGGGGGCCGGGGTAGGCAGCGGGCGCTGGACCATGTGGGGGTGGGGGGAGGGGGCTGAGCTGCGGGAGCGTTTTTTCTTTCCTGTCCCGCCCCTCCTCCAGGGCTTCCTCTCCTCTCCCAGTTGGCAGGGTGTGTGCTGCGTCCTGTCCCCGGAACAGGCAGCCTCACACTCCAGACCCTCCTCCCTCCTCGCCAAGGAAAGTTCTGCATTTTCCTGACAATACCAGCCTGGTAGGGCCTCCCTGCATCCTCCAGGCCAGGGCCCCAGCAGGGGCCATGGGCAGGGCGGGGCGGGGCCCGTCCTCAAGGGACACTCTTTCCTTGCCACCCCCAGCCGTTGCGCAAGGGAAGGCAAAGCCCCCAGCGAGAGGGTCCAGGGCTGCTCCAGGCCCCTCCGCAGGGAAGCCAGAGCCGGGACAGGCTGGTGAGAGGGCGTGGGGACGGTCTGCTGGCTCCCCAAGGCGCTAGGTGCGTCCTGCATGACCGGGGGTGGGCCCCCTCAGCACCCGCCTCCCGGGCTCAGTTTCCTCACCCGAAGAGTGGGTCCAGCCATCGCTGCCCTGCTTGGCTGTGAGGTGAGTCAGTCAATCAAGCGGCACTTCCGTAGCCTGGCTTGGCCGGCACCGAGCAAGGTGGGGTGGTGGGGAGGTGCAGGTCACCCATGAAATAGGGCCACCGCCGTGACCCCCCACACAGTCCCCAGAGGACACCGGGCTGGGCATGGCCTGAGGCATGCTGCCCACGGGGCCACTGCCCTTGGCACTGGGCCGCCAGCTGGCGGCACCTCCGCTCAGAGGGTCAGGCCCTTCAAGGAGCAGCCGCGGCGTCCAGGGTGCCTGCCGAGGAGTCGGACAGGTGGGGCCTGGGGAGCAAGGCTGTGTGGCTTTGCTGTTGGGAGCTGGAGAAGGGGGCCAGGAGGCAGAGGTGTGGGGCAGGAACACCGGCCAGGGCCGAGGACACCCCTGTGCCTGCCGCTCGCTGGCCAACGCCCCGCACGGCAGCTGGAGCCAAGTGTCCCCTCTGCTGGGCAGGCGCCCTGGCCGGGATCTGGGCACCCCCTTTCCGCACCCCACCCCCACTTCTCCTCGAGGCGTCTCAGGGTGGCGTCCTGCGGACCCCTTGACCCCACTGACCCCGCCATCCTCGGTGCCCTGAAGGGTGGACAGCCATGGCAGGTGGGGAGGAAAAGGGCACTGGGCTGCTGGGCACGCTGGTCCGCACAAGGCCCCGGCCAGCCAGCTGCCCACCACACCACCTTGTTCAGGTGACGGAGGTCTGCCCAGTGTCAGAAGCTAAGCACAGAAGCTCAGCCAGGCTCACGGGGCATCTACATCCCAGCCCAGAGTCACCACCTCCAGGAAGGCTCCCCAGGCTCCCGGTGCGTGAGCCTCGTCTGCCCTGGGCCCCTGTTGGAGCCCCTGAGCGCAGCATCCTCCCACCTGTGCAGTTTGTAGGTGTGTGTGAGTGAGCGTCAGAGTGTGAGAGTGTGTCAGTGTGTCAGTGCGTGTGCTTCCTGATCTCTCTGGACGAGGCGTGCTCCTGCTGGCCGACGGCCAGGCCCTGAGCTTGCTCTAGACACACGGAGTGGACAAAACGCCCTGCTCACTGCCCGAAGAGACTCTGCCTGCTCAGCGGTGCGCCCACACCCCAAGCGTGCTGGGGCCAGCAGCCCAGCGGGGTCCTGCGGGGCGGGGACCGCCAGAGAGTAAGCAGGGCGACGGGTGTGGGGGAGGTGGGAGGGCCGCTCTGAGAGCTCATGTAGAGGGTCAGGATGAGAGCAGAGCCGGCTCCGGGTGGGGGGCTGGGGGATTGGAATCGTGCAGCCGCCCCCTCCCCTCTGCCCACTGCGGCACAGCCGGGCTGCGCACAGCCCCCACCGCCTCCCTGGACCCCCAGGGGCCCAGCAGAAACCCCGAAGGTGGCTGGGCCCTCAGCCAGGATGCGGGGTGCACTGCCAACCGGCCCAGGGAGATGTCCCCAGAGCCAGGTGCCTCAGACGCCCGTGCCAGGGAGCGGGTGGTGGCCGCTGCTCTGCCGTGCTCTGCGTTCCCATTTACATCTCTGAGCCAGCGCAGTGCGCCAGCCTCCACCACTCAGTTCCGGGGCCATAAAAGGAGTGGGGCTGAGAATAGCTCGCTGTGACGCGGGGAGCTTCCCCACGCAGGTGCAGGCGGCGCCGCAGGCGGGCGGAAGGCAGGCTCTGTCCCAGCTCCGCCCCCGCGCGCGGGAAACGGTGGCGGCCAGCCCGGAGGAGGCCCAGGGTCCCGCCTCCATTCTCCCTGTAGCCTCTCCTTCCCTGCCCCTGGGGCTGGGGCCTGAGCCCCCTGCCCTTGAAGCCACCCGCACCACGCGCGTCTCGTCCACGCCCCCGGTCCGGCCAAGGCCTCTCCTGGGCTCCTGATCCACAGCTGCACGCCTGGTGCAGCTGCAGGCCCCTTGCCCGCCGAGGCTGGCATCGCCCCACTCCCTGCCCTGGGGTGTGGTGCCTCCCTGTCTGCTGCCGGCCTCTCAGATGCCAGTCACGGCCGCAATGACCTCTGGCCCCGATCTCCACCCGGCCTGTCCACGGCTCAGCCGCGCCTCCCTGGGCCTCTGTCTCCAGGGCACCGTCTGTGCCCTCTGGTCCTGTGCCTGGCCGTCACTGCCAGGCAGCTCTTACCAATTCTGAATAAAGGGTCTGTGCTTGTGTTCTGCCGCAGACCCCACCCGCTGCACAGCGGTCCACCTGCCAGGGCCCCCATCCTGGTTCGGGGTTCTCTCTGGAAAGAGGGTCGACATGGAAGGCGTGTGGGAGACAGGGCCTCAGTGCGTGCCGAGCATCTCCCTGCGCCTTGGAACACAGCTGGGTGCTCACTGTCACCCATTTTATAGACAGGGAGCTTGAGGTGCAGGGAGGGTAGGGGATGAGCTTGGGGAACCAGCTGGTGAGCACATAACTGAGTCTCCTGGCCCCAAGGCCGATCCCCATCCTGCCATCTGCCACCACTGGCCAGGTGCAGGGTCAGGCTACCAGGACACCCTCTGAGCCTCAGTTTCTTCAGCTGATGGGCAGGTGGCCCCTTGGAGGTTCAGGGTAAGGGGCTGGTTGGCAGGACAGCCGACACACAGCCCGTGTTCCGCGTTCTTGGTCTTGAGTTCTGTGTGTGGATCTGGAGGTGCTCCCCAGGGTGTGGGGGCCACAGCAGCGGGAGGCGGGGCACTCGGGGGAGGGGCTGGTGACCTCCGTGACCTGCACACAGCACGCCTGCCTCCTGGCCTGGGGACACCGGTCCGACCCCCACAGGCCGGACCCCTGGGCTCTCCCTGCCGCCCTGGCACAGCGCCCCCTCCCCGCTCCCTCTCTCCTTTTCCTGGCTGAGCTCCAGTGGGAGGGTAAGAAATAAACCAACATGGTCGAGGAGTGCACAGCCCAGACCATCACGGGCGCCCCCACCCTCCCCCCACTGCATGGGTTCTCAACACACACTTGCCCCTCCCTGCCCACACAGCCTGGGGTTGGGCAGCACGTCAGAGGATGGGCCCCTGAGAGAGGGACTGGGCCCGGGGCCAGGGCCTGAGGGCGCAGGCCAGGCTGGGCCAGCTGTCCCGGGCTGGGTGCCGCCCACCGGCTCTGGGAGCAAGCCTGTCCCCACCCACCCAAGTGCTGGCCCCGGCCCATGACTGCCCTGTGGACAGGGTGCTCCCTGCAGGGAGGGAGCCCTAGGACCCCTCAGGTCTCGGGTGGAGGCTCTCCCTGCCCTGCTGGGGCCGCCACACCTCCCACCACCCCCGCCTCTGTGTGGCACCCACTGGCCCCAGCCCCTCAGTCCTCCTGCAGACAGTGGTCATTGTTGGCGCGTCCTTGTCCACCTCAAAGGAGGCCAGCCCTCCTGGGGGCACCTGGGCTGGGGCTGGGGAAGAACCCTGGGGGGACTGGAGAGGAGGGGAGCAGGAGGGCCCAGGTATGGCCTCTGGGGGCAGTGGTCCATTCCCCAACCCAAGGTGAGGATAGGGTCCAGCGCCCTGGGTTGCCCCCCACCCTCTCCAGCCTCAGTGCCCCATGTCCACAGACACAGACCGTCTGAGCTGAGAAGCAGGGCCTTTCCACAGACCCCCGGCCCCCGCGGCAGGCCTGAGGGCCACTCCTCTAAGGGCCCTGAACAGACCACTTCCTGGCAGGGGTCTGCACTAGCTCCCCACCCTCGGCCCTGACAGTGCTGCCCACCCCAGAACCAGGCTGTCCTGGGGCCCCACGTGCCCCCACAGGGGTGCCTCAGGGGCTTGGCTCCCTCAGGGTTGGGGTAGAGCCTGGGGATCTGGGGAGCCAGACGGCAGCCCCACCCCTGCAGGGTCAGGACCCCCAAGTGCGGCCCTCCTTCCCAGGCCCTGCTCCCCACCCAGCTCAGCCTGGGACCTATCCAAGCCAGCCCATCACCAGAGCGGACTCGTCCACCCAGGAGCTTACCACCCACTGCCCGTGTCCACGGGCAAGAGCAGTGTGGGGAGCCGTCCATCTCCAGCCGCCCCAGCCCCTGCCGGGGGAGCTGGGTGGAAGCAGGCCCTCCATCTACCATCTAAGCACCGCCTGAGGAGCTGTGCCCCCTGAACTGGGCAGGCAGACTTTCCTAGATAAACATAAAATGCCATGTCAGGAGCCCGCATCTCAGTGTCTCCCCTGGCAATGAAGCAGGAGGTGGCTTCCTGGAGAGCCATCCCAGACAGGCCTGCAGGCTTACCCACCACGTGTGGCCCCTGGTGCCACCCTCAGCAGGAAGCATTCATTTAAGGTCCATGGCCCAGGCTGTCTTTGCTTCTTGCCCCTTGACGTTCCAGTCACGCGCCCTGCTTGTCGCTATGCCCTGCAAAATTGAGGAAATCAAGGACTTCCTGCTCACGGCCTGGCGCAAGGACGCCAGGTCTGTCAAGATCAAGAAAAATAAGGATAATGTGAAGTTGACATTTTGATGCAGCAGATACCTTTACACCTTGGTCATCACAAAGAAAGAGAAGGCAGAGAAGCTGAAGCAGTCCCTGCTCCCAGGTTTGGCAGTGAAGGAGCTGAAATGAACCACGTATGCTGCTTTGAACTGTATTAAAATTTTTTAAATTCTCAAAAAAAAAAGATCCACAGCCCACAGTCCAGGCTCTGAATTCCAAGTGTCCCACTTGTAAGTTGTGTAATCATTGTCACACCACTGTCTCCATGGCCAGCACCACCACCAGCACCACCATCACTGTCATCACCATCTCTACCACCACCACCACCACTATCATCACCACTACCATCACCATCACACTACCATCACCACCACCATCACCATCACCACCACCACCATCACCATCTCTGCCACCACCACCATCACCACCACCACCATCATCACCATCACCAGTACTATCACCATCACCACCACCATCATCACCACCATCACCCTCACCATTCCCAGTGGGAGTCAGTTCAGGTCTCTGTAACAAAACACCATTGACTGGGCAGCTTAAACAACATTTATTTCTTTCTTGCAGCTCTGGAGGCTGGCAAGTCCAAGATCAGGGTGTCAGTCCATCAGGTTTCTAGTGAGAGTTCTCTTGGCTGGTAGATGGCTGTCTTCTTGAAGTGTTCTCACAAGGCCCTTTCTTGGTTTGTGAGAAAGGGGAATTGAGAGCCATCATCCTCTTCTGATATAGGCATTAGTCCTATTGGAAAAGGGCCCCACTCTTATGACATCATCTAACTTCAATTACCTCCTGAAAGCCCTATCTCTGAACACTGTCATGCTGGGGCTTCATCATATGAATGGGGGAGGGACACAGATCAGTTCACATCACCTGCCATCCTCAACATCGCCACCACCGATACAACCACCATCTTGCCAACCACCACACCATTGACACCATGCATTCCTCATTGCCCCATGCGCCACCACCAGTGCCCTGGCCACCATGCCACCTTCATCCCTGCCTTCTTCCATCCGGGTGCTCTAACTGCACCACAGACAGGGTGGCTTGCAAGCTGCAGAAATTAATTCCTCACCATTGTGGAGGCTGGAAATCCCAGGTCAGGGTGCCGGAGTGGCTGGGTTCTGGTGAAAGCCCTCCTGGCTGAGGATGGCAGACCTTGCTGCATCCTCACATGACCCAAGAGGCAAGGAGCCCTCTGGGGTCTCTCTTTTAAGGGCATTAATCCAATTCAAGGCTCCACCTGATCACCTCTCAAAGCCCCCGCCTCCCAACACCATCAGCTTGGGGGTTAGGATTTCAGTTAAATCGGGGCGGCGTATGCAAACATCCAGACCACAGCAACCCCATCACCAGCGTCTTCATCCAGCACCACAATTGGTCATCTCTGCCACAACCACCACTATAACCACCATCCTCACCAGCATCACCGTCTCCGGAGCCTCACTGCCAAGTGGCACCACACCTCCTGGCCAGGCCCCTTCCTGGATGGCGGGGCAGGTCAGACACCTGAGGCCAGTGGACGGCAGCCACCCAAGGCCTCGTGCTGTCCACTGAGGAGCCTCCCAAAGACAGCTGGACTCCATTTTCCTAATTAGGGAATGTCGGCCAGTGGAGCGGCGGGCTCACTGAGCGCGCCAGTGACATCACTACTCTGCTTTATTAATAAAAGGGGGGGACGGACGCCCACTCACTGGAGACTGCAGCTGAGCCTCCTCTGAGGAGAACCCTCGGGCCCACGCTGCTTCCTGAGCTAACAGAGGCCTCCTTAGACCCTCTGGCTGCCCCTGGCCCTTTCGCTGCAGGGGGGCCTCAGCTCTTGCCGAGCTGCTGGCCCGGCTGCAGGGCTGCTGCTCGGGATGGGGGGAGGTGGAGAGTGAGCCTGGGGGCCCGGGGCCAGAACCTGCATCCAGACTACCTTGCATGTGCTCCAGGGGTCCTGATCTGGAGATGGGGAGCAGGCCTCCTCCAAGGCTTACTGGGAAGCCGCAGAGATGTGGGCAAGTTGACACAGGCTTCCACCCTGCCAGGTTCAGACATAGAACACAGCGTCTCCAACATAGGGAGCCCTGCCTGCCCTCAGTGGTGGCCAGTGTCTCGGCACCTGGAGGCCTGAGCTCATGCTGCAGCCTTGGGGGACAAGGGCACAAAGCCTGCCCTTCGCCTGCTCCCCAGCCCCTTGCTCCTCACACCTGTCCTCTGGGCCCCACCCTCAAAGTCAGGGTACCAGAGCCTGCAGAGGCACCCCCACAGGTGAGTCCCATGCTGCCTTGGGCACCATGGTCCCCCTCCTCCAGGACGCCAGCCTTTTGCTCTCCAGGTCCCTTCTGTCCTCCCAGCACCCCACTCTGGGAAGCTCCCCCAGGCCCTGGGCTGCAGGCTGTCTGGACAGGGCTGGCTGGCTGCAGGCCCCGGAGCGAGCACAGAGTCAGGTTGGACAGGGAGGTCTCCGGCCTTGAAGGATGCCTCCAGCAGGCTCTCTGGGCTCCTCCCACTCCAGGACCTACAGCCTCCTGACTCCTGCAGCCAGAGATGACTGGCCTCAGCTGGACTGGGAAGAGCCCAGGACCCCAGCAAGGGATGGGCAGAGGCAGGACAGGCAGCTGCCGGAGGACGGGGCTGCTCTGGAGGGGCCCTGACCCTGGCTCGGGTGTGTGCCTGCCAATGGGGGACACAGAGGGGCCTGGCATAGCCCTGAGGCACCCCCAGGAGCTGCCCGAATGCGCGGGGGTCTGCCCTGGGGGAAGCCCAGCTCTGACATTCACACCTCTCCCACCTGCCGTGAGTCAGCCACACAGTCACTCTCCGCCCCGGGACCACTGTCAGCAGGGCCTGGAGCCAGGGCAGAGGTGGGGGGTGTGTGGTCACAGAGAGCGCCACGTCACACGTTGGGGAGGAGGGGCGAGGTCACAAAGCTCTCACCTTCCCCCAGGGCACAAGTGAGTCCCACACATGGTTCCAGGCTCCCTGGTCTTGCCCTCCTTGGGAGCTGAGAGAGCACATGAGCCAGAGTGGGGGCTCAGCCCGCAACCAGGGTCAGGACGCAGGAGTGGGGCCAAGGACTGGGGCTCAGTGAGGGACCAGCGTCAGGGTTCACCCAGGCCATGCACGGCAGACCCCTGGCTGCTCAGGAACCCTCCAGCTCCTTCAAGGTTCTAGGTTGGGGCTGCCTGCACTCCCTAGAGTTTCCCAGAAGGTGCTACACAGCCCCCAGAGACAGACAAAGCAAGCTCCTTGTCTGAAAGGGTCTGTGGGGCTGTTACAACTCCTGGCAGCTTCCACATCCACACACGCCCTGTCCCCAGGCCGGGAGACCATCCCTCAAGAGGGTGTGGCAGAGGGGTGACCACACATCACAGCCTGGCCTGTGGGAGGGGAGGGGCAGCCAGTGATGCCCAGACTCCAGCCACCACCCGGAGCCCTCTGCTGGGCCTCTGGCCTCTCCTCACTCTGTCCTGCAGGCCAGTTCCAGGCCCAGGCCCTATTGCTGGGCTTGTGCGCCTGCTAACACTGCTAGAACGATGCGGCCATCCTCCACCGAGCCTGGCGTCTCCAGCCCTCCCTCCTGGCACTGCCCAAGGAGGCCCTCCTGCCCCAGGCCCACAGAGGTGGGCACACTGACTGGGAAGCCTGTGGCCGGCAGCGGGCCTCTGGACGCCTCCGTGAAATGGGGCCATCATGAGGACCGTCCACCCACCTGGACTGGCCTTCTCTACCTTCAAGGGCTGTGCGCCCAGCAAGCCCGGGTGGGTGGGTAGGAGGTGGCAGGTGCTCCAGCCGAGATGGAGGCCCAGGCTGCTGCCCCAGCCAGTCTCCAGTTCCGGGTGGGGAGACCACACCGCTCTGAGACCACCCGGGCCCTCAGGCTCACTCTCCACCTCCCCCCATCCCGAGCAGCAGGCCTGCAGCTGGGCCAGCAGCTCATCAAGAGCCGAGGCCCCTCCTGCAGCAAAACGGCCTGTTCTTTGGATGGCATCATCTCTCAAGCGCTATCAAGATCACGCTCTTTCTCCCACGAGTTCACATCTACTGCTGGGCCCTCTGGCCAATCTGTCATGTTACAGTACCTTTCAATGCCAGGATTTCCATGTTTTTAAAAACAGCTTTTTATTTATCATCTTTTTACGGATTTCTCTAACTATCTTCCTTTCCCCCGTTTCCTTCTTCAATCTAGTTTCCTCTAGTTCTCTGACTGCATCTGTAATGATCAATTTGAAGTCTTTCACTGTTAAAGCCAGGAGCATGGTATGTGGTCGTGTTTCCCTGTTTCTTTTTATGTTCGTAATGTTGGATTGGAAACTGGTCCTTTTAGGTAATGTGTCATACCAGCTCTGGGTACTGGTCACCCCAGATTGGGACTTGCCTTCTCTGCTTTGTGTCTTGCTGGCTGGCTCTTCTTAGGAGCTCCCCGTCCCTGACAGAGGCTCTGATGCTCCTTCCCAGGGGCACAGCCTCAGGAAGGCCCACGGTCCCCCCCACCCCAC
>NW_011495006.1:34550-35752 GCF_000754665.1 Bison bison bison | reverse complement strand
CCGGGCCCCGCGTCCCAGGCGCAGTCCCCATCGAGCACGGCGTCTTGCACGCTGCAGCGCGGGGCCAAGGCCTGCAGCCTGCCGCGGGGTGTGACGAAGTTCCTCATGAAGTCCCTCCGAATGCCCTGGTCCATGGGCTGGAGCAGGGCGGTGACGCTGGCGGGCAGGAAGATGGTGAACACGTTCTCCGAGGCCAGCTCAGCCTCGCGAGGGTGGGCCCGGGACCCATCCAGGAGGAGGATGGCCTTGCTGTCCTCTGGCAGGGCCATGGCTCGGAAGTGCTCCTTCACTGCGGGCACGAAGATGTGATGGAACCAGTCAGCAAAAATCTCCTTGTCCACCCAGGCGCTGCCTTGGGCCTTGTACACAACGGGCAGGTGCTGGAGGCCCTGCACCGCCTTGGGGCTGCCCCATTTCCCGACCACCAAGGGTTTGATCCTGTGGGAGCCCGTGGCATTGGCGCACATGAGGACGGTCAGCCGGTCCTTGCTCTGTGTGGGGCCAGGCGCCGACCCGCCCTCTGGGCTGGGGCTGGGGGAGCAGCGCCAGAAGAGGCCGGTCTCGTCAGCGTTGTAGACCTGCTCCGGGGACAGGCTGTGCTCGGCGGTTAAGCTCCGGAAGAACCCGCAGAACTGCTCGGCTGCCTGCTGGTCGGCCGCCTGCTTCTCGCTGGACGCATCCAGCTTCTTGATGCCGTGTCTGGCCTTAAAGCGCCAGAGCCAGCCGCCAGAAAACACGCAGGGCTCGGTCAGCTGCATCTGCTCGTAGAAGTCCTTGGCTTTTTCGATGAGCATGGGGCCCGAGACGGGCACGCCCTCAGACCGTTTCACCAGGAACCACTCGTACAGCACGCGGTCCAGGTGCTCGAGCTTGGGCGTGTGCAGGGTGCGGCGCTGCGCCAGCGCCTTGTCTGAGTCGGAGCTGGCGAAGAAGCGGAGCAGCTGGGCCTTGTGGGCCCTGATGTCGTACAGGGTGGACATGCCCACGTTGTACTCCTGCATCAGCGCCCGCCTGCTCTCACCCTTCTCCAGGCGCCGGCAGATGTCCATCTTCTCCTTCAGGGTCAGCACCACCCTCTTGCGCTTCTCCCCAGGGCTCCGCCCGGCAGCCGGCTTGGAGGCCATGAGGAGGGGGCTCGTCCCAGCCAAGGGGTCGCGCCTGGGCAGGGGCTGGCGGCCTTCCTGCCTCTTCCTCCCCCACCC
>NW_011495006.1:31052-34450 GCF_000754665.1 Bison bison bison | reverse complement strand
CCACCCCACTCCATGGCGGTGATTTTGGCAAAGCTCTGACTGTGTGGTCCCTGCCTGCACCCAGCGGTTAAACTCCACTCACAGCTGGCCAACTGCTGTTTTCAACGATGCCCTGGGCAGAAGCTGCTTCTCAGACCAATCCCATTGCACCTGGCTCCTCTGAAGCAGATAATGAGGTCAGTGCTGGGGATTCCCCTGACCCCAGGGGGCCTGCAGTCCAGACTCTCTCCATGGCGTCCGTCTCTTGAGAGCACCCTGGGGTGGGCCCCGCCACGCTCTGCAGGACACACAGTCAGCTCCAGCAGCAGCACTAGCGGCGCTCCTGCAGGCCCAGCCCGCTTCTCCCCTGGCGAAGACCTCTGAGCACGCTCGCTGCTGGAGATGAGTGACGGCTGAGTGCTTCGAGGAGGGGGCAGCGGTCCAGGCCTCCGGGGCCAGCCCCTCAGCGTGGAACCGCCACATGGCTCACCCCGGGCACCTCAGCAGTCTGCCTGCGTCTTTGTGGAGACAGCAGTGGAGAATGTGACTCATGGACAGCGCGGCCCCCCAGAAGCCCTTCTTGGGAGACCTGTGCTCCGTGGAAGCAGGTCAGGGTCTGTCTGACCACCCTTGGGCCTCCAGATGAGCTCGATGCCCAGCACACAGCAGGTACTCAGGAACGCTATGCCCTGTGCTGGAAGCACACTTATGCACCAAGGAAACCCACTGCAGCTGGTGTCTGTGCAGCTGCCGGGCAGGCCCTCAGGGGTGGGTCCTGCTTGCCCTGTGCCATGGCCTCCCAGGAACAGAAGCAGCGCGAGTCCCTTCCTCCAACCCCCCTCGCTCCAGAAATATCTGGCTACTATGGCCTCGAGCTGCCTCCAAGGGGCTCTGGCTCCACCCCAGGGAAGCCTGGCTGACAGGTCCAAGCAGGAGCTGCAACCAGCTGCCTTTCTGTCCTGCACCCACCCACCCATCAACCCCTCTGCCCCCACCACCCCGGCCATCAGAGCTGTGGGTGCGCAGGGCAGGGCCTCCTGCTTCCCACCCCCAACAGGAAATGCAGGTGAGGTGGGCGGTTCACCTCGACCCTGCAGGCCAGATCAGCCTTCTCCATCTGCACAGCCTCCAGGGCCTCCCACACTGAAGGTCTAACCAGACCCCCGAGGCCCAGTCCAACAGGGGAGCAGTGGTTCGAGAAGGAGCGCCAAGGACAAGCTCCCTCGGCCAGTGGTGATGGCTGCTTACTGACCGGCCATGACACAGTGGGGACGGGAGCAGGCTGTGTGGGCAGGACGAGAATCCGGCCCAGGGGCTACGTCTGGTGGGGACCGAGCACCCCCAGGGGCCTAGGAAGCTGGCCCACCCCCAGCACCGTCCTGCGGCTCCAGGCCGCTGGACTGGGGCTGGCCGTGCGGAGGGTCTCCGTGTGTCCATCCCTCACGTCCAGGCTGCCGCCCCGACATCTGACCCTGCCACACGCCCACAGCACAGGGGACACACGAGTGCAGAAGGGGTGCGAGTGCACGCTGCACAGCTGTCGCCCCCACACGTGCGGGAGACCGACGTGACGGCTCAGCAGGAGGCGGTCTGGCCCAAAGAATCGGCAACGCCACTTTGAAAATGACCTGTGCTTGTTTCACAATCTTCACACACGCGTTTTCAGCAGGAAACACGGCTCACAGAGCAGTGGCAGGCCAGCCATGACTGTCACCTCAGTGTTTGGAAGGACGCAAAGACCAGAGAAACGACCACAAACCAAACCCTCGCCTCCCCTCGGCTCTTGCGGGAACAAGGGTGTCTCAGTGTGATAAATAACAGGAATGAAAACTGTGTGTTCAATCAGCTGCCCAAACAGAAGGCAAATGCTCAAGAGCCCAGAAAAGGACGCCCACTTCCGGTTCATTCAAAGAGGGCGGCCAGGCTGCCCAGGGTGCTCCGTCTGCTGACAAGCGACCAGGCTGGCCAGGGGCGCTCCGTCCGGTCATGAGTTACCAGGGGCTCTCTGTCTGGTGATAAGGGACCAGGATGGCCAGGGGCACTCCGTCTGGTGACGAGCGATACAGAACAGAGGCATCAGAAGCATAGGGAGCATAGCGAGTCTCCTGGTACGGGTCTTTACAAGAGCGGCCCCCATAGTCAGCTTTCCCCACGTGAATCACTATGGGGCCAACAGCTCAAAATGAGAGTTCCGACGCTGCTAGGCATCTGAGCAGCTCCTTTTACTGTTCTTGTCACATCACCTAAGACGAACTTCTGAACGCCTGGTCCAGTTTTACTAATGCAGAGGCTGTAAATGCAAGTTCTAGGGACTGAGGGACTATGGACCACATACAGGACTTGGAGCCAAGATGCTCAAAACACTGGCAGTGATCTGGGGCCCCACACTGCGGCAGTGGGCTCCCCAGTGGCCCGCTCCTGCTGGCTCTAACAACTCTACCACTGCATCCTGGGGCCCGAGGCCCAGGGCAACTTGGAAGTGAGGCTCACTCTGCCAGGAGAGCTGACGACTGACATGGGGACAGGGCCTGCAACGCCACAGGCAGGGGCCACCCGGACTCTCATTCACAATCAAGTCCCACCCTCAGTGACCTGCCTGACCCAGGGCTGGCCCCCAGACCTGCATACAGCCCCAGGGCGCAAGCAGGGGGCCCTTGGGAAGTGTCAGCCCCATAAAGCAGCAGTGGGGACCGCAGTCAGTTGGCTGAAGGTGGCCCTTCCCCGCTTGGACAGACAGACATCCCTACCCTTGCACACTGCAAGGCTCAGGCAGTGAATACAAGCTGGGTGGTGGCCCCTGGAGGTTCTGGGACATTTTGGGTCTGGGTGGGCCCTTCAGGAAGACCTCCTCGCACTCAGGTGGCAGGACAGAGCACACGGCAAAACCTCGACGAGGCAGGCTGTTCCAAGAAACGTGACCCCGAGACCGCAGGTCAGGCCTCACTGCCTCAGGCCTCGCCGGCCGTGGACGAGCCGGGCAGTGGGGAGCAAGGCTGGGTGCCGCGAGGCCCAGGGCGCTCCCAGGGCGCCTCGAGCTTGACCGCGGCTGCGGGGGCCCGCCCCGCTGCGCCTGCCACCGCCTGCTGAACACGGAGCGCAGCGCGCGCAGCTGGCCCAGCTCCTGCACCGAGAAGCAGGGCTGTGCCTCTGCGAAGCGCACCAGGGCATCGAAGGACACCGCCGCCTGCTCCCAGGCCGCCCTGTCCACCCCCCCAGCCTCTGCTGGCTCCAGGCTCCCCGAGGCTGCGCTCCCAAGGCGGGCCGGGGCGCCTGCTGTGAGCCCGGGGATGTGCGTGAAGGCCTGGTCAGGGGGCTTAGTCCTGAGCCGCTCGGGCTCCTCCTCGGAGGATGAACCCTCCGTGAGTGCAGCCTCAGGCCACAGCTTCCTCCAGGCCCGGCTGAGGACGGCGCCCGGCACC
>NW_011495006.1:29351-30952 GCF_000754665.1 Bison bison bison | reverse complement strand
ATCGCTGGGCGAGGGTGGCAGGAGGCTGCGGATGGGGGAAAGCAGTGCTTGAGCCCCTCCCTTTGCGAAGCCCAAAGGCCAAGGCTGTTTTTCTCCTCCCCAGCCTCCACTAGAGCCTCCCGTGTGTTAGTCGGTCAGTTGTGTCCGACTCTTTGCGACCCCATGGACTGTAGCCCACCAGGTTCCTCTGTCCGTGGGGTTCTCCAGGCAAGGGTACTGGAGTGGGTTGCCATGTCCTTCTCCAGGGGATCTTCCCGACCCAGGGGTCAAACCCGCGTCTCCTAGCTAGAGCCTCATCCTCCCCTAATAGAGACGATTTGGATGATAAGACTTGAAGCCTTGACGCTGTAATGAGTTGAGATTTGGGGACCTTGGGATGGGGTGAATGTATTTTGCATGAGGGGCAGAGGACGTCCGAGCCCGAATGGCCCAGAGCCCTGTGTCACTGGGTCACCTCACTTGTTATCAGTGACTGTGGATGCTACTGAGTTACGATTCTTGAGGTGGGAGATTATTCCGGTTATCCCATGGGCCGGGTGTCATCCGTCACAGGCTCCTCATGAGGAGGAGGAAGGAGGCACAGGGCTGGAGAACCATGGGACCATGGGAGCTGAGCCAGAAAAGGAGATGTGAGGCCAGACACAGGAGGAAGGGGCCGCGAGTCAAGGAATGCAGAACTTCTAGGACTCGGAAAACAAAAGGAGGCATTCTCACCGGAGCCTGCAGAAGAACCAGCTCTGTGGACACCTTGAGTTCAGCTCTAAGACTCATGTCAGACTTCTGACCTCCAGAACTGCAAGATGATAAATATGTGTTGTTTGAAGCCAAGTTTACAGTCACTAGTTATGGTAGCAGCGGGGAACTTAGATGGATTTTCATAGCTTCTTGCCTTGGCTCCCAGGATGCTCCCACCCCTGGTCCTCCTTCCTCACCCTCTCCTGCTGATTGCCACCTGGCCAACTTCATCTCTGGCTCTCTCCTCTCTGTCCACACCCACTCCCGGGGTATCTCCTCCAGCCTCACGCTGTGCCTATCAGCAAAGGCAGGAGGCGAAATGTACGCCTCCTGCCAGGACCCCGCCCACAAGCTCTAGCCGCGTGTGCCCTACCCAGCGCCCAGCGTCCCCTCATAGCCTTCTAACGCACTGTGAACCAGCCATCTCTAAACCTGGGTGCACACCCCTCCCGCCCCGCGAGCTTCAGCTTCACATTCCCCACCGGAGTGAATAGCAGCTCGACGTCTCCATCGCTCCAGCCAAAAACCCATCCATCCCCGCCCTCTGCCTCTCACCCCCTTCCCCCAACAGGCGCACTCTGGCCTCCACATCCAGGCAGCATCTGGCCTCTGCCAGCCCCTCTCTCTGGTCCAGGCCACTCTGTCCCCGCGGGGCACTCTGCTGCCACCTTGTGGGCACAGGATCACTTGCGCCTCCGCGAACCTGCATAGAGCTCCCATGGAAGCTCCCACCGGCTCACTGGGACCTCAGACCTTGTCTCCAGGACTGAGTCCACTCTGGCAGAGAGGAGGGGGTCTGGAAGAGACAGGAGGAGGAAGACCATCCCCTGGTGCCACATGAAGCCTGACGCGGAGGGCCCCCTCCA
>NW_011495006.1:26901-29251 GCF_000754665.1 Bison bison bison | reverse complement strand
CTCTCAAGCTCCAGCAGCTTCCCAACCCTCTCTGCAGGGGGACCAGCGTCAGCCACCCTGGGCGTTCCCACAGCTGGACCTCTGGCCTTCTCTGCAGGGATGGTGGCAGCGACTCCCCTCAAACATGGACCGGAGAGTAGAGGGCCCCTGGGAGCTGGTTTCCAGCTAATCGAGGTCTCGCCGCCTGAGCCATGGGGGTCTCTCTCTCGCACATGGTGCTTTATCAGCTGGAAAGCAAAAGGGGGAAGAAAGAGAAACATCACAGGGCACGTGCCTCGGCCTCGCAAGCACGGCCTCGGCACTTTACCTGCGCTGAAGCAGCCACTGGCGGGGTCTGGGGGACAATGAACAGAGCTGCCGGCAGTGACGCAAGAAGAGGCCAGCTCGGGGGCTACTGGGCTCACTGGCTCTTCTCAGCTTCCACGGTGACCTTGGAGTCGCTCGCTACAGCTCCAAACTAAAAGTGGCTCTCGGGTGCAATCTGACCTCCCAGGAAAACGTGACAGGTGAGGCTACTGAACAAAGCTGGGGTGTCACCAAGCGCTGGGACCCGAGGGCCACGTCCCACATCCAGACTCAACTTTCCCTCCACAGTTCCTCACTGGGCCACCCGACATGAGCGCCTTCATAAAACCCTCGTTCCTTAGAGAGTGGCTGAGGCAGGAGCGAAGGAGCTGCAGTAGGCAGGGATTCCTCTAGGAGTCTGGGGCTGCGGAGCCTGCAAGCCTCTACAGAAACAAGTCCCTCAAGCCCTCTCTTCAAGAGTAGGCTACAAACTCCTTCTAGAAAGATAAGCTCAGTGGGCCTCAGGCTCCTCCCAGAGCCAGGAGGGGCTGCCAGTCTCTCAACTACTGGTCCCCACAGCCTCGGACACCTCTGGTCACACAGTCACATATGAGCGTGCAAACAGCACTCACACCCACTCTGACCTGGGAGTGACTGCCAGCATGTCCCACTGCAGAGAGGCAGGCAGCGCTCACAGCTGCTCTTCCAGGCGGGACCCCACCTCACTTCCCTCCCAAACCCTCACGTGTGGCCCCACCCAACTTCATGCTGTGGGTGAAGCCACAGGACTACTCACATGTGGAATGTACAAAAGCAGCCCTTTGAGAACACAGCTCAACACAAGTGAAGTGTTCTCAGATGTAGCAAGACTCCCAAAAACAAACACTAGGCCTGTCAGCAGCCAGCCCCAGATTCGTCCTTTGAGCCCTCTGAGTCAGTCTCCTGGGCTGCAAAGTGGGGGTGCTGGTCCTTCTGGGACCTGTTTTCATCCTAATGGCTGTGTGACAGTGTGACTGTGCACTGCCTGGCCCCATGAGGAGCAGAGGGGATGAAAGGCCAAAATCCATCCTCAAGAAGACGTGTAGTGCAAAACCACTGTAAAAACCAGGAGCAAACAGGGGGCCCCAGTCACGTCGGAGGGACTGACTCTAAGCACAACAGGAAGGAGGAGGAAGGACCAGAGAAGGGGACTCAGTGCCAGAAACTGCTCACTGGGTGCCTGACACGAGGCGTGTGCAGCAGGAGCTAGAACACACCGGTCCTGCTGGCGAGGCAGAAACTTCCTTTAAAAGTGACATGCAGGTATATTACTTCTAAAGCAACTTACGCTAAAAGGTACCATAACACGGCAAGAACAATGAAGACCGTTTGCGGCCTCGCTGTGGACATCCTCCTGTGCCATAGGGGAGGGTAGGAGGGGGCAGGGGGCAGACTGTGGGCAAGAGAGAGAGCAGCGAGGCACCACCTGCATGCGGCCCCTTCCTGCGAGCAGGGAGTGGCTCGTCCTCAGAGAAGGCCTGCGGAATTCAGGGGGAGCATGTGAGAAAGCACCTTTCTTTGGGAGCAGCCAACAGCGTGAGGTCGGGGCAGGGGTGGGGGGTTGACTATCGGGAGAAGTGCTCAAGACACACGTTCTGGCCCGAGGAAGGGCTGGATGGAGTCCTGGGAGGGAAGAGGGGCTGAGCAGGGGTCCGCGCTCAGGCGAGGACGTCGGCACACCCTGCAGGGAAGCGAGGCCGTCGTGGGCGCAGTTGTGGGGCCCAAGCCTGGGGCAACCTAGGGCAAGGGACCGGCTCGGTTAAGAGACGAGGCCTGTTCTGAGAACGCTCCTATTCCGGGGGCCACGTTTGGGGCAGAAGGGCAAAAGCTAAACAGAGAAGAAAGAGGCCAGGGCTCAGGCCGGCTCCTTCCGGGGGAAAGGAACTCGGACGCCGGTCCTGCCTCGGGCCGGAACGCCGGCCCGGCTCGGAGGGAGGCTGCGGAGGGACCAAATCGGTTCCGGGGGACCCAGGGGCGCTCCGCACCAGCAGCCAGGCCCCGAGTTCCGGCGCCCGCCTCACCCGCC
>NW_011495006.1:25373-26441 GCF_000754665.1 Bison bison bison | reverse complement strand
TGGCTGCAGTCACCATCTGCAGTGATTTTGGAGCCCAGAAAAATAAAGTCTGACACTGTTTCCACTGTTTCCCCATCTATTTCCCATGAAGTGATGGGACCGGATGCCATGATCTTCGTTTTCTGAATGTTGAGCTTTAAGCCAACTTTTTCACTCTCCACTTTCACCTTCATCCAGAGGCTTTTTAGTTCCTCTTCACTTTCTGCCATAAGGGTGGTGTCATCTGCATATCTGAGGTTATTGATATTTCTCCCGGCAATCTTGATTCCAGCTTGTGTTTCTTCCAGTCCAGCGTTTCTCATGATGTACTCTGCATATAAGTTAAATAAACAGGGTGACAATATACAGCCTTGACGAACAGTTTATTGATTATTGGCTAATTGTTTGACTGTTTGAGCACACGAACACATAGGACATGAATGAGGGGGTTATTGGGATTGTATTCTCCTCAGTTTATGTAAGTCTCAAGGAATTTGGGGTGGTGGGCTCAGACACATACACATGATTTTCACAAATGCTGGTTGGGTTTGTGAACCCAACCAGCTAACCCAAGGGTTAGCTCCCTTGGCTAAGAGGAGACTCTGCCCTGGGCCCACCGGTGTAATAAACTGCACTCCACTATCCGCATTGTCCTTCTGAGTGAGTTTGTTTCCAGGAATGCGTGGCTACAACAATTTAGGTTACTTTCTCTTGTATTTAGAATTATTTGATTTGTAAGTGCTTACTTCTTTTTCTTTTAAGGCCAATTAGATTACAGCTCATTTACAAATTGATCTCAGCAATCAGCAATATTAAAAAAAAAAAAAAAAGACACACACCTGAGATATACATTCATCCAAATAGACACAAGAGGTCTTATAGCTTTGGTTTCCAAACTTAGTTATGAATAAAAAAATGTTTGGAGTAAGATTTTAAAATCCCCTTTTTGTTCGTTTTGGTTTCAGGAATTAGATATGGTCTTGCCTGCTGAATCCAGGGATGGGGGAGCCTGGTGGGCTGCCGTCTATGGGGTCGCACAGAGTCGGACACGACTGAAGTGGCTTAGCAGCAGTAGCAGCAGCAGATAAG
>NW_011495006.1:20678-25273 GCF_000754665.1 Bison bison bison | reverse complement strand
GCTGTCACTGAGAGAGTCAGTTCCTAGGCAGTTTGATAAGTCCAGCGTCCCCAGGGAGGAGATAGGGGTCTGAGGTTCTCGAGAAGGAAAGAACAAACTTTTTTTTTTTTTCTTTAAGCCCAAACTGAATGATTACACAACAAACAACTCAGTTTGTACTATGGATTATATAACAACAATGTATTCTGCAGGAGGACAGTTTCTCCTTTCTGAAAACCTTCTGACTAATCCTGATATTTTAGAATGTATATTAGGGAATGGGTCTGGTAGTGCTGTCATCCTAAAATGTAAGTTGTGGGAGTGGGTCTGGTAAAATTTTTACAACCTTGAGACATTCTTTTGATCTATTGTAATAACTAAAAAGTATACAGCTCCACTCTCCGTCCCCCTTCTGATGTCTGTGTCAGAAGCTTTGTCTGTCCCTTTTTCACTTTAATAAAACTCTGCTACACAAAAGCTCTTGAGTGATCAAACCTGGTCCCTGGTCCCAAAGCTAAATCTTCTTCTTCGGAGATCACAAATCCAGCACCGTTCATCCTAAGTGTCAACTACAAATTGGCACTTACCAAGAGCATTGCCAGCGACTGAACAACAAAGGCATTTGCCATCTGCCTCTACAGAGATTGAACCCCATGCCCTATAGCTGCTGACCTTCAACACCCCCCAAGGGGGTTCAGGGTGGAGGGAGACACTCTGTGCTCCAGGGAATCTGGTGGGACGGGTCTTTACCTAGTTGGATGTTTTTAGGAACAGATTTTGTGATCTCAATCCTTGTATCTCCTCTTATCTACAGAAGCACTAATCCCTTCCTGGTGACATCAGATTCTCATGATTAACAAAAACCTTTTGTAAAATGAGTGCTTCATGGTATTGAACTCCCCCTTCCCCAAAACCTTATATATTGACTTTCCCCACTGCCGCTTTGGAGCAGTCTCTCAGAGCTCTCTGAGATGCCGCCCGGGCTGCAGTCCTCATTTTGCCCCAAATAAAACTTACCTCACAGGTCTCAAGTTGTGCATCTGTTTTTAGTCGACAGTCATGGTGACCGATGAAACAACCCAGAGTGGACTTCCTTCCTGCGAATGGACTCCACAAGGAACCGGAGCTGTTGTACCAGCAGCGGCCCCTTGCACCCATCCGCTTCCTCGGAGAGTGCAGACGGATTTGGGTAAAGTCTCTCCTGGTTCTTGAATCTCCCGTATTGGTTGAGATTCTGAGTTTTATTTGGCGGTGGAGGCAGTTACCTGCCCCCTCCCACCAGGAAAGACTCTGGGGTGGGGGGGCCTGGGTGAAATATCCGGGGCATACCCACTCATGGTCTACACACTGAGAGGGGCTCAGTTGAAAGATACAGAGGAATTCCCACCCAGTCAAAAGCTGCTGGGTGGGGGGCTGGCTGAAACACGCCAGGAGAATTGCCCACCCAGTGGAAAGGTACTGGGGAGGGGGGCTCGATTGGGAAAAAAATCAAGGAATACCCAGGGCTCGGCTGAAAGATGCTGAGGTCGCTCCGTTGTAGGGGACTGAACGGTGTTGGCTGAGTGGTTAAGTAAGAGGCTGATATGACACTAAATTTGACTGCCATTATAGAATTTGTCAGGGTAAAAGTGAGGAAAATACATGAGAGCTTTGCTCTGAAGAAAAGGGACAAGACTCCTCCCAGCTGGTTTTGGTTTTCTCAGATGACTGAGAAATGTACAGGAGTGGTGGAGGCCTAGTCCTCATATCATGCAGTAGTCCCATAGGGAAACCCACTCATTAACTAAAATACTTGTTCATCTGGGGGTCGCACGTAAGAACTGCCATTCAGTGACCTGAGCAGCCACGGTGGTCTTAGATTGCTGGAGGCAGAATCCGAGACACGTAAGATGAGCTGAAGTGACTCTGGAGTGACTCCTGGAGGAGTTAAGCTCACAAGCGGCACGTGGGCCCACTACACAGGTTCACTAGTGACTTTTATCCCTGACAAATTCAGCTTAAAATGGGATACAGAAACTCTCAAAAATAGAAACAAAAGGATGTCAGAAAGCCAGCCTCTGACTAACACTCATGTACAATACACACAGAGCTCATACTCGCAAGTACCTAGTTAATTGGAGAAATTATACTGAAAGAAATCTTACCCTAAAATGGCCAAATTGGGGTTCTTTGATATTCTAAAAGTTTTTGCGTGTACAATTACAAGAGGCCGGCTGTGCTTTGACTGGTATCTAAAAGCTTCTAAAGCAGGAAATGATAGAGTAACTTCTTTGCAGCAAATCAACAAGAAATTGCTTGAAACTATCGGAACTAAAAAGGCTGCTGGCTCTCACTTTGCAGGTCGCAGGCCTAGTGGAACTGGGAGGTCACGTTCGGCATTTATGCCACTTGGCTTTTGATTTGGGGGCATCACTTTGCCATCTTTTTGGGGCACTCTTGCCACTTGGCTTTTGATTTCTGGGCATCTCTTTGCCTTTTGTTTCATTTGGAGTGTGACTCCTGGCTGGTGAAGTTCTGGTTTGGTTTGTTGGTTTGGTTTAAGTGCACAGACATCTGGTACAAACTGTTCGAGCTAATATGTGAACTTCTCACTCTAAGGTTCCACACCCCACCTGGGAACCCCTTGGGGAAATTTTTTAAATGACTGGCTAATCTATAGTTATGATCCAATGACAAGAAAAGTGGCCTAAAAATATTAGATCTTTATTGACATAGGATAGGAAAATGAACTGAAGTTCCCTTATGTCCAGGACTTCCTCCTGTAATCAACAGCTTGGGGCTGATCAAATTAAGACACCTACTTCCCCAGAGGGACAATCCCTGCTGGGGCCAATCTGCCCTTGTTATCAGGGCCAAGTTGAGTACTAAATTTTGGTCTCAGATCAGATCAGTCGCTCAGTCGTGTCCGACTCTTTGTGACCCCATGAATCGCAGCACGCCAGGCCTCCCTGTCCATCACCAACTCCTGGAGTTCACTCAGACTCATGTCCATCGAGTCAGTGATGCCATCCAGCCATCTCATCCTCTGTCGTCCCCTTCTCCTCCTGCCCCCAATCCCTCCCAGCATCAGAGTCTTTTCCAATGAGTCAACTCTTCGCATGAGGTGGCCAAAGTACTAGAGTTTCAGCTTTAGCATCATTCCTGCCAAAGAAATCCCAGGGCTGATCTCCTTCAGAATGGACTGGTTGGATCTCCTTGCAGTCCAAGGGACTCTCAAGTCTTCTCCAACACCACAGTTCAATAGAGAGAGGTTAATCATCAACTTGGCAAGGAAACATGATTTTGACTGCAGTCAGCACACGAAGGAACAGGATCTTCTCTTCTCTGGGAGGCTTGATACATGCTCAAGTTTATAGGATGCCAAATGGAAGTGGACCTCAAACTGCACCAGACTTCCTTTTTTCTTAATTGAGTGATATATGAAAAACTGTCAACCAGTCTCCTCAAAATGCAGGAACCGTATGAAAGCCAATATAACCTAACTGCCCTATTCACTTGACAGGAATCAGCCAGCTCAAACAGAGGTAATGGTGCTTAGCGGGATTCATGGCCACCGCACACACACACAAGCACACCTGGCAGAAAGGCAGACCTTATTTCTCCATAGGAGCTGGCCTTTTTCCTAGGGGCAGCTGCTAGAGTCATGGTCAGAGGTATTCAGAACAGGAAACAGAACTGGTCTTTATGAGGACTGGCAAGTGGTTTTCTGGAGGGAGGAAACATACAAGGCCTGCCCAAAGTCTGAGACTGTTGTAGATTTTACAAACCAGCAAAACACAAAAGTGAAGCCAAGTCATCTATGATTTCAGCTATGTCCTACTTTTCACATTTTAACAACATTAAAATTGATGAAAACTGTGTAATTATCACCCAGGAATCATTGAAAATTAGAGTGTTTTCATGGCTATTATGTAAATTTACACAGGTTAAGCCTCACATTACTCGGGCCAGAGCAGAGATCTTGGAACCCAACTGACGGAGGTCGAGTTTCCTGCCAGATCACACAGTTCGGAGTTCAGCATCTCTGATCTTCTTCCCCTCAGGGATATGCTACAAGGAGCTGATCAGCAAGGCTGTGATTTTTTTGGCTCTTCTGCCCAGTATTCCCCTAAGGAAGAACCTGAAGGGAAGCAGAATTTGCCACCCCAAAATACGTCTCTCAGACAAAAATACTGTTTTAGGGCTGATCATTTTTAAGAAACAGCCGACAGGGTGAAGCTCTGAAAAGTGAGTAAGAGTTACCTTTTATAAGAGACATTTACTTGATAAGGGAAATTTCCATTTGTAAGGGTATCTGTCTGTCCCAGGAAGAGGAACATGAATAAGAAATTCTTATCAACAGAGAATAAAGGATTTAAAGCTGCATATTAACCATACTCTGGTTGACTGTGGTTTTCTAGGAATCTCCCATAACTGACTAGCCCCTCTTTCATCCCTAACATCTTCTTTTGTCTTTTACTGGAGACGGCATTTAAGATATGGTTTGGGTTATTTCAGGGAATTTTATTCAGTTTTCCTAGGTATATTTCCTGTATACAAGAGGTAAAGATGTTATTAAACCTCTATTTGTTTTCCTCCTGTGAATCTTTCATTTATTACTAAGAGGGTGGCGGGGG
>NW_011495006.1:17540-19974 GCF_000754665.1 Bison bison bison | reverse complement strand
GTCAAGGCTATGGTTTTTCCTGTGGTCATGTATGGATGTGAGAGTTGGACTGTGAAGAAGGCTGAGCGCCGAAGAATTGATGCTTTTGAACAGTGGTGTTGGAGAAGACTCTTGAGAGTCCCTTGGACTGCAAGGAGATCCAACCAGTCCATTCTGAAGGAGATCAGCCCTGGGATTTCTTTGGCAGGAATGATGCTAAAGCTGAAACTCCAGTACTTTGGCCACCTCATGCGAAGAGTTGACTCATTGGAAAAGACTCTGATGCTGGGAGGGATTGGGGGCAAGAGGAGAAGGGGACGACAGAGGATGAGATGGCTGGATGGCATCACTGACTCGATGGACGTGAGTCTGAGTGAACTCCAGGAGTTGGTGATGGACAGGGAGGCCTGGCGTGCTGCGATTCATGGGGTCGCAAAGAGTCAGACACGACTGAGCGACTGATCTGATCTGATCTGACACTCCGATAGATACAGAAAAATTTATGGCCTGTCTGGAGGAAGGGGTGATTAGTATATGTTTTCTCGTAGGCGATGAGTAACCTAGATACGATCTTCAAGGTTCCCCTGTCTGGAGGGGGTCTTATCCTTCTGTTGTTGTTTTCATAGGCACTAAACACAGAGTTTAGAGTCCACTGGAAAGGTGGCGGAGCATGATCAGCATGAACAGGCCTAAGATGGAGTCCAGGCCCTATGAATTCCTTCTTCAAAATGAATTTCAGGTTCACATGCATGAACTGGGAAATATTCAGTATTAAATGCCTGTAAGTTAAATATTAGTATATCTGTTACAAATTTGTCAGCAAAGAAATTACCTTGCATGAAGAAACTTCTTAAAAAATGTACGTGAAATAAGAACTCTATTAGGAATGTCTGTCTAAAATAGTCTATCCAGACTGGGGTAACTTGAACTTCTAAGGGTTGTGCTTAACCAAGTGTTGGAAGTCTATTGAATAGCTAAGTCATTTCCAAATAAAATAAGAATTTGAAACATTTACTACTAAACACTACCTCTTATAGAGAAATTAAAGAGATTTAGGATTAAAAATAAATGATGTTTGGTGCTATCCTAAAATGTTCTCTCTAAGAAAACAAAGGTTTTAGAAATTATCACTGGTATTTATGCTCACCAGTCTATAAAATGCTGATATAAAAATCAGTTTTTGGTTGCTTAAGGGAAGTAGGAAGTGTGTTTTCGGTAAAAAGGGTATGAGGAATGAAATTGCATTTTGTGAAGGGAAAAGGAAGGAAGCCTAACTTACAGGTGGCTTTTTAGATGGACGACGACAGTAATGGGTACAGAAAGGGATAAGGTTTGTGAAAAGTCAACCCTGAGGAAAAGTTTTGTATATGGTTATGCTAGGTAGTTAGAATAAGAGTCCAGAATGGCAGTGGCTAAAAGACAAGGAAGGGAAAAGCCTGTGAAAATAGAAAAAAGGAACGTCCGAGGACTGGGGTGAAGACCTCAAGTGGAACAAACAGCACTCCTGGCTAAGCCCAGTTTGCATAGGGCAGGCCCAGGGGGAGGAAGAAACATAAAAAGAGGAGCCAAAGCGCCCATGCTCTCTCTCTCCCGCGTGCTGGCGCACTCCTCCACTCTCTTCTCTTGGCGTCTTTGGGGTGGCATGCCCTCACGCTTCGAGGATGGATTCTCCTGCTATCTTCTAAATAAAATAGAGCCATAACACTGATTTGTCTAAGAGCTAGCACTCATCTCACATGCTAGAAAAGTAATGCTTAAAATTCTCCAAGCCAGGCTTCAGCAATATGTGAACCATGAACTTCCTGATGTTCAAGCTGGTTTTAGAAAAGGCAGAGGAACCAGAGATCAAATTGCCAACATCCGCTGGATCATGGAAAAAGCAAGAGAGTTCCAGAAAAACATCTATTTCTGCTTTATTGACTACGCCAAAGCCTTTGACTGTGTGGATCACAATCAACTGTGGGAAATTCTGAAAGAGATGGGAATACCAGACCACCTGATCTGCCTCTTGAGAAATCTGTATGCAGGTCAGGAAGCAACAGTTAGAACAGGACATGGAACAACAGCCTGGTTCCAAATAGGAAAAGGAGTACGTCAAGGCTGCACATTGTCACCCTGCTTATTTAACTTATATGCAGAGTACATCATGAGAAACGCTGGACTGGAAGAAACACAAGCTGGAATCAAGATTGCCGGGAGAAATATCAATAACCTCAGATATGCAGATGACACCACCCTTATGGCAGAAAGTGAAGAGGAACTAAAAAGCCTCTTGATGAAGGTAAAAGTGGAGAGTGAAAAAGTTGGCTTAAAACTCAACATTCAGAAAACGAAGATCATGGCATCCAGTCCCATCACTTCATGGGAAATAGATGGGGAAACAGTGGAAACAGTGTCAGACTTTATTTTTCTGGGCTCCAAAATCACTGCAGATGGTGACTGCAGCCATGAAATT
>NW_011495006.1:14266-15499 GCF_000754665.1 Bison bison bison | reverse complement strand
TTTGGAGCAGTCTCTCAGAGCTCTCTGAGATGCCGCCCGGGCTGCAGTCCTCATTTTGGCCCAAATAAAACTTACCTCACAGCTCTCAAGTTGTGCATCTGTTTTTAGTCGACGTAAGCTATCATCACCAGCCTCTGAGTCCACGGGACTCCTGAGTGCTGGGATCCTCGGTCCTCGGCCGGGGCCACACTGGGCACAGTAGAGCCGCTCCCCCAGGTTCTGGACCCTCGAGTGGGGAGACCAGAGCCAGGGCAAGGGTCTTTCACGGCAGAGGGGACTTTACCTGGGGGGTGGGGGCGTGGCTGCGGCTCCTGGGCTCCCCGACTTCACTCTGCAGGGATGTGCAGGGGGGTACCTCCTCGGCCACCAGGACCCTTCGGGACAGAGACCAGCCCTCGTCTCTGAGAACCACCACATTGGGGCTTAGGACTTCAGTGTATGAATTTGGGGAGGACACTGTCCAGCCCCTGGCCCCTCAAAATTCACATCCTTCTCACATGCATGGTGCACTCATGTCATCCCGAAAGCCTCAGAAGCCCTAAGTCATCACAGCGCCAACGCGAACGCCTAGAGCCCAAAGTCTCCCCAATCTCCCATCGCACGTGGCCGAGTCCAGGTGGGATTCATCCTGGCAGATTCCTCTCCAGCTGCGAATCTGTGAAGCCAGACGAGTTAATACAGCAGTGGGATAGACTGAGAACAGACATTCCTACTGCAAAGGGGGAAACTGGAAGGAAGGGTGGCGGGTTCCAACCCCAGCAAAGCCGCCAGTCCTGCCCGGTGTCAGCCGACGACTCTGCTGTGACTGCAGGCGTCGGGCAGCGCTCTTGACCTGTGCCCCTGGACACCAGGAGACCCCCATTAGGGCAACCGAGAATGTCTCCAGGCCCTGCCAAAGGTCCCCTGGGCCGCAGAAATAACGCCCCTGTCTGAGAACCACTGCCTCACAATGACCACTTCATATCAAATCACATCAACAAACACAGATGCGACGGTCAATGTTTGAAGAATGAGGTTTCCAGGCTGGTGCTTGGTGCTGGGTGACTTGACTACAAAGACAGATAAGAAAGGTCCCAGCCCAAGGCACCCCGGCCCTGGTGAAATGGAGTGAGGGTGGGGTGCACACAGGTGGCCCCAGTGGGAACAGCAAAGGAACAAGCATTTTGCTTTCCATGTGAGGCAGTTGAGCCTGGGGGGACGATGGCCTGGGGGGTGATGGCCTGGGGGGCGGGC
>NW_011495006.1:12452-14166 GCF_000754665.1 Bison bison bison | reverse complement strand
ACAGAGAGGAACCCGACCTTGAGCGGAGGTGTGCCGTGCTGTGCCACACTCACCTCCGCTCAAGGTCGGGTTCCTCTCTGTCTCTGGCCCCAGGCTCTTTTGGACAGAGCCCAGCCTGTGGGAGCCGGGGGCCGGGGGGTGGGGGAGACCCAGGGGTGCTGAGCCACGGGAGGGCCGGGTCTCAGGTCGCCCCTGCCATCCGGGGCTGCCCCCTAGTGAGGCACCCACCTGGCCCTCAGCCTCCCCACAGCCCAGGGAGCCCCTCCAGTGCTCACCCTCCAGCAGTGTCCTCTCCACCTGTGACATGCCCTGGCCCTTTTCCAGGGTAAATCAAGCAGGGCAGTAAGATCTGCTCCCTGAGGCCATCTGGGGGCCAGGAAGATCTGAGGAAGCGAAAGGCACTCTCCCCCGCAGGGAGGGGCTTGCTGCCCCCAGACTCACGCCAGGGCCAGCAGGTACTTGGTGTGGCCTGGGCCGTCAGCCCCTGCCGACACTCCAAGGGGTCCCGGGAAGACTGCTCACAAAGGTCAGATAAAGGACAGCAGGGATCACTCCTGGTCCCCAGGTCAACAGTGGTCGGGAGCCACCGTTCCCACCCTCCACCGCTGGGTTCGGAGGAATGCGGGAAGGGCCACATTAGGGAAATTAAAATGGAAGAAGTCTTGTTCAGGCTTCAGAAGCAGGAGATCAGACCTCTGGCCTGCTTCTGCCTTGCCTGGTCACTGCGTGGATTCTGTGCCTGCCCGCACGCAAAGAGTCAGGCGACACTTTAGATCAGAAAGGGAGTGGGTCTTGGAATTCTTGAACCCCTGAAGGGGTTGGTCTGGCCAACCTCCCGGGTCTAACTCACAACGTGAAGCAATCAGCATTGTAAAACTTTTAAAAAACAGAGCTGCATTTTTGCTGATGATGGTATCAGTTTGCAGCCTGGGCTTATAAGCAGGAGCCCCCAAAATTGCAATCTGAAGTCTCACCCGTGGGGTGGACGCACCGCTGGGGACCCTTTCCCAATTAGGACTCCAGATTGCTGGAGGGTCTTCCCAGAGCTTTTAAGTCTGGATAAGTAGTTGGCCCAAGCTGGTGATGTTTAATAAGCTGTTAACTTCTCTCTGTTCTATTTCTTTCTTTGCTTTTCTTTTAATGACTGTATATTAGAATTAAGTCAAACAGTCCTCTGTTAAAAATTGAAATTGTTTATTTGTGTGTAACAAGTGGTTTCTTTCATTAACAAATCCGTCAAACCTAAAACGATTTTCGGCAATACAGGCGGGTTCCCAGAGGCTGGCCGGAGCCGCTGATGGGAGAAGGCTGGGAAAGGGACACAGTCAGTGCCACCGTGGCCCTGGCGTCCCGGTGTGGCCAAAGAGCTGGCCTGCTGTTGAATCTCCCACCCCCAGGTCTTAACCGGTGGAAGCCTTTCTAGGCTCCTTATGGAACCGCCCTCTCTGCGATGGTGGAGAAGCTGCCTGCGGGCCTCCTCCTGGGGTGGCTGAGAAATGGGCCCCGTCCCCGGCAGGCTCTGCCTTCTGGAAACATAGAGAAGGCCAGGGAGGGTGCAGCCTGTCAGGCACTGCGGATCTGCCCCGCCCTGGGGCCCGGACCATTAGTGTTGACCGTGGGCAGCTGCCCCCCCCTGCCAGCAGAGCCCTTAAAGCCGCCCAGGCTCTGCTCACCTGAGCCCGCCACCATGAAGGCTCTCGTCCTCCCCCTGCTC
>NW_011495006.1:7735-10495 GCF_000754665.1 Bison bison bison | reverse complement strand
TTCCCTGCCTGCCCCTCCATGAGCTGAGCCAGGTTCTGTGTGCAGCGTCCTCCACACCCAGCACGGAGCAGGCTCTCTGGAGGGCCCTGCAAAGGCTGAGAGGAAGTGTTCCGAGTAGTCCTGGAGTCAGCAGTGTGAGGTCCTGAGAGCCCCAAGAGAGGAAGCTCAGAGGGGCGGGCTTGTTCATGGGGGTCGGGGGGCAGCAACGCCATACACACAGTAGGCCCTTAACAAAGGCCTGTGGGCTTGGCGGCAGAAAGCCTCTGTCCTTGCTTGCCCCCAGGCGGAGGTCAGGGTCAGGGTCCGGGGTTGTGCGGGTGTAAACATGGAAACGTGGAGCACATTTAGAGCTCTAGGAAAGAAAGAAAGCCAAGAACGAGGATCCCCAGTGCTGGCGCCCGGAAGGCCTCTGCAGGACCCAAGGTCCAGAGGGAAGGACTGTGGTGCTGAGAGCAGCCACGTCCACCGAGCAGGGCTCCAGGCCATGGTGTTCACATGTCAGCCCCTCCCCGTGGGGGGTGCTCCGCCCTGGGCCGAGGCTCAGGAGGGGAGGTGCTCTGGGTCCCCACACCCCACTCTGGACTCCACGGGCGAGCGTGAGAGGGAAGAGGTGGATGGCCCCCGGAGGTGGGAGCCCTGGCTGCGCCCTCCATGCCCTGTGACCCACGTCCTGCCCCACCTCCTGCCGTCCCTGAGGCCTCGCAGCCATAAGCCTCCACAACAGCTCAGCTCCCGGCCCAGCTCCCCGGGCAGAGGTCTCCCCTCCTGCGGGACGGGCACTGACGGGCCCCGCCAAGGGTGCGGACAGCACAGGGCCACCTGCAGGGGCAGCCCCCCCGAGTCCCCACGGAGACTATGGGACAAAGAGGAAGTGCAAACCCCTGTCCCCAAGCTCCGGACGACACCTGCCCCCATCTCACCCTCATGGTGTTGCTTCTTGTACGGAACAAGGTATGTTCTGCGAGCTGACACACCTGGTCACACTCTCTAAGGGAAACCACTTTTGTTTCTAATCTCTGTCTCTCCTCGGTAAGGAATAGAAACCCTGTGGTGGCCGAAGTGGTCCTCCAGATGGACCGGCGTGTTTGTTTTTAAGATGACCCTTGCATCTTCCAGGGGGCAGATGCTATCTGATCCGCTCGCAGCTCCAGTAGCCGGTGATGACCCAGCAGACTTGACAGAGCCCTCGCCACACGCCAGGCTCTTCTCTGCCACCTCCCGCACAATCGTTCATTCGTTCCTCCCTACTTAGAGGTGAGGCTGTGCAGAGGAGGAACCTGAAGCAGGGAGGTGAGGCGGCTTGCCCAAGATCATGCAGTCAGCTGGTTAGAACTGGCAAGTCTGCATATTCGAACTCCAGTAGAAACAGGCTCAGAGAGGTGAAGGAGCTGACCTGAGGTCACACAGCTGGCTCCTGCCCACCCCAAACCAGGCCCCGCAGTGGGCATCTCCTGCTCTGGCCCCAGCTCCCAGCCACAGTCAGCCCCAGGCCGTCCTCCTCCAAGGACTCTGGCTGCACTGGACTACCTGTCTGGCCCTTCCAGGGCTGAGGTTGGTGGGCTCCCCCTAGGCTGATGACTGGTCTGACTCCCTAGGGATATCCCCATCCTCCCCACTTGGCTCCAGCTGCTCAAGGAGGCAGGCTGGACAGCAGGGAGTGTGGGTCTCCAGGACTGCAGAGCAACCCCTGGAGACCCCATCAACTGGCCCACATAGGCTGTTGGGGTGGGGCAGCCCCCAGGTGAGTCACCGCCTTGCTGCTGAATGCTCAGGGACTGTCCCTGCCCTCAGCCTGGGCCTGGGCACACAGCACCTAGAAAAGAATTCCAGCCCTGGGAGTAATCCGGTCAGTCCCCCCAGAGTCTCCCGGGGTCCACCCCTGTGCTTTGACAGAGCTGCTCTCTGCCAGAGCGACCACCCCGTCAGCTCCACAGTGGACTGGCCACCCAGCTGGCGCTGCAGACAAACAGGTCTGCACCCTGGTTCTGTACGACCCCCAGGCTACCTCTTCATGGCAATGTGGTGGTGACCAAGGTATGCATGGATCCAAGCGAGCCCCAAGCGGGACTGGCTAGGCCAAAAGGGCCCGCAGAGCTGCTGCCGCCGGATCTGGGACCCCTGTGTGGAATTGCTAGGGTCTGGACCCAGGGGCGGGGCCCAGGCAGGGCCGGGGTCCAGGGGCTGCCTGCTGGTTCTGACTACAGGCACTGTTGCTTTTGTTTCCTCAGGCAGCGTCTTGAGCCCATGCTTCTCTTCACTTGGAAGCTCAAACCCAGGAGGCGGCCAGTGGAGCTTAGTATACGGGTCTGCCCCTGGCGGCGACGCCCGGCGTTACCCAGATAGGAGAGTCCTTAGGAACCCAGGGGACCCAGAAGTACCCCTCTGTTCGTCTGCCCTGCTTGGTTCCACAGGCTCGGAGGCTCCAGGGCAAAGGGAAGGGGTCGAGGTCCTGCGCCCAGGACTCCTTCCAGCCCTCCACAAGGTGCCAGGGACCTGTCACAAGATCCATGTGTCCACCGGGTGGGACAGAAGCAGCTGGATGGTGGGGGCGTGGAGAAGGCGCTGGCGTGTGTCCACTGGGTCAAGGTGTGTCCACGTCCATGGAGAAGGCACTGGTCCTTATGGCATTCACATTTTGAGCACCTTCAGTGCACCAAGCATCCCGCTGGCCTTGGGGTTTGGCAGTCAACGAGACAGACCAGCCCTGGCCACCTGGCCGCAGGGTCCGGCGGGGAGAGGGCACCCCCTACCTACGGATTG
>NW_011495006.1:4474-5037 GCF_000754665.1 Bison bison bison | reverse complement strand
GTTCGCGTGCCGTGCGCTGTGCTGCGCGCGCGCCTGCTGCAGCCGCGCGTCCGCGACCTGCTGGCTGAGCAGAGCTATGCGGGCCGCGTCCTGCCCTCGGACTTGGACCTGCTGCTGCACATGAACAACGCGCGCTACCTGCGCGAGGCCGACGTGGCACGCATCGCGCACCTGACCCGCTGTGGTGTGCTCGAGGCACTGCGCGCGCTCGGGGCGCGCGCAGTGCTGGCCGCTTCTTGCGCGCGCTACCGCCGCTCTCTGCGTCTGTTCGAGCCGTTCGAGGTGCGCACGCGCCTACTGGGCTGGGACGACCGAGCCTTCTACGTGGAGGCGCGCTTCATCAGCCTGCGCGACGGCTTCGTGTGCGCGCTGCTGCGCTCGCGCCAGCACGTGCTGGGCACCTCGCCAGAGCGAGTTGTTCAGCATCTGTGCAAGCGCAGGGTGAGCCGTCCCCCGTCCCCCGCACGTCTCCCCCTGGCCCCCTGAGGACCCCCTGGGCCCTCCCTGGCCCCCACACCTGCCCGCTTTCCCCTGCGGGATGCTCTCCTCCCGCCGGGTACCGC
>NW_011495006.1:2960-3265 GCF_000754665.1 Bison bison bison | reverse complement strand
CAGGGAACAGGCTGGGGTTGCGCTGAGCGCCAGAGCTTGGAGTCTGAGGCTGCCATTGGGGGTGGGGCCGGGGGTAGGGCTTGGAGCTGGCCAAGGCCTGGGCCCTAATGTGGGCCCTGAGGAGCTGGAAGGATCAGAGCAGCATTTCAAGGCAGATCCCTCTGCTGCACGTGAGGGCGGGGCAGAGTGTGGCCTGCCAGGGTGCAGGCTGACCGGCCCAGGGTACTCAGGAGAGAGGCCTGGTCACTGGGCGCTGGGGTGGCAGCAGGGCCTGCAGCAGGGGCTTGGGGCTTTGGAGAGTACGA
>NW_011495006.1:0-859 GCF_000754665.1 Bison bison bison | reverse complement strand
CACTGGGCAGGGTGAGGGCTGGCAGGTGGGGCAGAAGTCAGTGGGCTTTAGTGGGTGGGGTGGGGGGCAGGGTGAACAGAGGGACCATTGTATAGGCCCTCCCAGGAGGGCAGGGATGGGACCCCTGGGACAGAAGGCAGGTGAGTGGTGGGGGGCGGTGGTGTCCGTGCTCTGACCACCTGCCCCAGGAGGGGCCGGCACTGGGGCCTGGGAGAGAAAGGCTGTTGAAAGTGGCTGGGTGTGCAGCAGGCATTCAGCGATGGGGCGGTGGGGCTGGAGAGGCTTGGAGCAGGGCAGTGCTGTGCTGCCAGGGAGGCTGGCTGGAGCCTCAGCCCTTTTCACCTTCCACCTTCCCCAAGGGCCCTGGGGCCTGCCAGGCGGGGCCTCATGCCTGTCCTGAGCCAATGGCCACATGAGGGTCACATGGGCCCCCTCCCAGAAGGTCTGTTTCTCTTCACATGACACATGTTTGCATAGGTCCTGTAGGGAGGGGCGGTGGGGTTTGGGGGATCGTGGCAGGTGACTGAGCTGACCGTTGCCAGACAGGACAAGTTCCTGGTGGGACCACAGACAGGAAACGGTGCACTCAGCCAGTGGCCTCTAGTAACTGGCTGGGAGCATGTGGGACCAGTGGCTGGGGAGATGGAATGGAGGTGCCTAGGCATGGTCTCGGAGAAGGCAATGGCACCCCACTCCAGTACTCTTGCCTGGAAAATCCCATGGATGGAGGGGCCTGGTAGGCTGCAGTCCATGGGGTCGCTGAGGGTTGGACATGACTGAGCGACTTCACTTACTTTTCACTTTTATGCATTGGAGAAGGAAATGGCAACCCACTCCAGTGTTCTTGCCTGGAGAATCC
>NW_011495005.1:18648-19048 GCF_000754665.1 Bison bison bison | reverse complement strand
CTTCTATATATGTTCACTGGAACTGAACAATTAAGTAAATGGATGGCAGATGGCAGAAGCCAGGTTTCCCACTGTTGGAGTAGAAATTTACAGATCAGCAAGGGGAGGAAGCTAGAATGATCCATTGATGGAGACATCAATACAAATTCATGTTTAGCTTAATATAGATACTGATAGATATATAAAGAAATATTTATAGATACGTATGTATGCATGGGTTAGTGTACACATTGCTCTGTCTGCTAAGAGGGCCCAAAAGAAACAACACCCCAGTAACAACAAAGCCTAGTGACTGGATCTTGGTTTCTAACACTATTCTCCAAAAAAAGGAACCAGGGCTCTTGGGAGAAATGGCAGACTCTAGGGCTGGGACAGGAATATGAGTCTGAGTATCTTGTAT
>NW_011495005.1:16417-16888 GCF_000754665.1 Bison bison bison | reverse complement strand
TTTATGCATATTTCTGTTTAAAGACACTTCATTTAACATACAGTTGAGTCATGAATAGTAAATACTTGGGACAAACAGCACTCTAACTCATTTCTGAACAAAGTTCGTTTAATACATGTATTTTCTCCACAGCCGTCTTGCACTTAGAAGCACTTGCCAGCATTTCACCATGTTTGGGGGGCATTTTCAACAGTGAAATCACTCACAAAAGGCACAAAAATTTGGCATGAAACAGATCATAAAAAGGACACTTGTTTGTAGTATGAGAGTTACTACAAGAAGGCAGAGCTTCCTCTCTTGTTTTACCTCAGCCAGGAACATGTACTCTGGACAACTCAATTGTTTTATCCTGTGCACATTGCTATGCTCACGAATAGCCACAAAAGGGTCACAATTATTCACTTGGAGGTCACAAATTTTAGTGAGTAGATGATTTCACAAATATAGAATCCATGAATAATCAGGATCAGT
>NW_011495005.1:13801-16317 GCF_000754665.1 Bison bison bison | reverse complement strand
ATCCATTGAGTCAGTGATGCCATCCAGCCATCTCATCCTCTCGTCATCCCCTTCTCCTCCTGCCCCCAATCCCTCCCCGCATCAGAGTCTTTTCCAATGAGTCAACTCTTCGCATGAGGTGGCCAAAGTACTGGAGTTTCAGCTTTAGCATCATTCCTTCCAAAGAAATCCCAGGGCTGATCTCCTTCAGAACGGACTGGTTGGATCTCCTTGCAGTCCAAGGGACTCTCAAGAGTCTTCTGTTAATATGTTCCCCAATAGCCTAAGTTACCTCCATAACCCACTACAGATTGCTCATTTCTGAATTTGTCTAACTTGCTAAAATTTATCTGTTTATCTGTCTAGTTATTTATTTAGTCTATACCTGTGTTATACAGTAACCACATGTGGCTATTGGTATTTTAAATGTGGTTCGTCTCCACTGAGGTGTGCTGTAAGGATTCACACCAGATTTTGAGGACTTAATACAAAAAAGAATGTAAATGATCTCATTACTAATTTGAACATTGATTACATATTAAAATAATAATATTGGTTAAATAAAATATACTATTAGCTTCACCTGTTTATTTTTACTTTTATAGTGTGACCACTAGAAAATTTAAAATTACACATGTGACATGCATTTTATTTGTACTGGACAGCACCAACCTGTATCATCTCCTGGGAAAATGAATTCTATCATAATATTTATAATACACAGGACTATGGAATCATTTTATCCTTAGAAGGACTTCTTCTTTTAGGACAGTAAGGCTCAGACAGGTGAAATGCCTTATTCAACTCGCACAGCCATTTGCTAGCAGAACAAGACTCAGACCCCAGTCTCCTGTCCTCCAGCCCAGTCTCTTTCCCTTTGACCTTCTCCCCTGTATGTCTCCACCCTGCAAAAAATAAAGCCAACAGCCTATATAATCCTATAAGAGAAAAGCAGTATTAGCTATTCCTAAATTGAAAGAGAACATTTAATAAAATCTCGCTAGATTTCTATAAGTAGTACTACCAGATTTAGCAAATAAAAATATAGGATGCCCTGTTAAAATCTGCATTTCATGGAAAAGAATCTGAAAATGAATGGGTATATGCATAATAGAATCACTTTGTTATACACCTGAAACTAACACAACATTGTAAATCAGCTATACTCCAATATTACATGAAATTAAATTTAAAAAATGAAATGAATAATTAATTGTTAAACATTTTTATTGTATGTCTTTAGAAATTTTTTTTAATCAGAGGATAATTGTTTTACAATGTTGTATTGGCTTCTGTTGTAAAATGTGAATCAGCCATAAGTATACATAGGCCCCTCCATCTTAAACTTCCCTCCCACCTCCCTGTAGAACACTACCATTCCAAAAAAATGAGAAATAACATTTAATTATAAGCATGTCCCAAATATTTCATGAGACATGCTTATTATTAAATATTATTTCTTGTTTATCTGAAAGGCAAATATAACTGAGCACCTGTGTTTTCAGTATAAGTGTGTCCCATGAAATATTTGGGGACATATTTACACACAAGAAAAGTGTTTGCTGTTAATCTGAAATGCACATTTAACTGGTGTCCTATATTTAATCTGGCAACCCTACTGTAAAGCCTTTGAGAAGAGAACATTTTCACTGATTTCTCCTAGGCACTCAGGCATTAATCTTTCTGTGTTCCTCCAAGGAAGAGCCCAACCTAGTGAGTCATTCAGTGGCTCGTAATAAACAAGGGAATCTCCAGCCTTGCCCTCCCATCTGCAGGCTGTCTCGGCTGTCAACGCTATCGTTCTTAACAGCCAACTTGCTGGGGAATCAAGCTACAGATCTCAACTGTCCCTTCCCAACCTTTATAATCAATTTGAGTTGGGCAAGATGCCAGCTTTAAAAAAAAATGCACAGAACCAACTCTTGTAACTATGGAAATAAGAGGGTAGGAAAAACCCAAGGAAACAGACAAGCTTTCCTTTTCTTTACAGAAGCTTTTCTAAATGTAACAGGCGACAATTGGTACAAACACCCCAGCCATTTCCTGGACATGTATACATATCAAAGAGAGCAAGGCAAGAGTCTATTGGATTTTGCATTTTATGATTTTGCTTTCCTTCATTACTAGTATTTTGTGGCATACTAAAGAGGGGATGACGGAAGAAGTCCATACAAGGTGCAGGCACAAAAGGGGTACAGGTAATAGGGGGATCATTGTCTGGAGAGAATTTAAAAACAATAATAAAACTGACTAAAAGTTGTTCTGCTTTTTATTACCCTGTGCTGACAATTCTAAACAATGTCGTTAATAAAATACTCCTCCCACTGCAACTCCCCTTCCCCCTAGAACCTTGGCAGTTCTAATATTAAGCAAGCCCATCAACCATTTTTAAAAACCTCGTTTTATGGAGTTGCTTTCTTGTTGCTTGTAGGATGATCCGAAGGAGGTGGAAAGGAGAGGAGAAGAGCTAGATGGGGATGCTTAGGCCATCAAAACAGCAAGAGTCTTAATAAACAGAGATGTCCCTCTCATGCACA
>NW_011495005.1:13229-13701 GCF_000754665.1 Bison bison bison | reverse complement strand
TCTCATGCACATATCAGACTTTGTCTTAAGGTTTCCGAGGACCAAGAGGCAATATTATAGTAAAAGGAGCACTGGAGAAGGAGCCAGAATACCTGGGTTAAAATGTGGCTGCATATCTGAATTCAAAAGGTATGGCCTCTCTGAGTCTCAGTTTCCCTCCTGTCAAGTAGAAGCTCTGACCACTGCCTCATCTGTGTACTCTATCTGCTTGTCTTGTGAAGCTAAGAGATGAAACATACAAGAGAAAGTGCTTTGCAAACTTCAAGGTCCCTTGCCCATGTAAATTGCTGTATTTATTGTAACAGAGACCAAAATAGCAGCAGCTTACACAAGATAGAAGATTTGGCTCTCTATAAACGTCCAAGCTTGTAGGCAGTTGATGGAGGTAGGATAACTTCGTTTCCCAAGGTCATCTAAGGATCCAGGTTCCTTCTCTGTTACTGTTCTGTTATCCCCACCACTGTCTTTCTTA
>NW_011495005.1:10999-12568 GCF_000754665.1 Bison bison bison | reverse complement strand
CTTCAGTCGTGTCCGACTCTGTGTGACCCCATAGACGGCAGCCCATCAGGCTCCCCTGTCCCTGGGATTCTCCAAGCAAGAACACTGGAGCAGTAGATTTCAAAGCACTTTCAGCTGGGGCCTGTGTGACTGTTCTCCCAAAAGACCTCTTCAGTGTGAATTTCAGTGTGAATCTAGACACATCATATGAATATAGCCCTGTGCCTCTTGAGGACCAAGCCCATATCCCAGGGGAAACATGGAATGTAGACTACCTTGCCACTCTGGACCCAATTCAGCAAGCTCATCCTGAGAAAGTGGTACATCATCTGGTTAGTGCCCTATCATCCTCAAGCCCTTGTGTCACTGCCTCCATAATTAAACCCAGACCATTAGCTCTAACCCACTGCACCCACATCAATTATGCCAGTTTGGATACCAGCCACAGGAACCCTCCTTTCCTGTCTTCTGCCTCTCTGGAAATAATCCTGGTCATATCACATCGGTATAGTTAGAACTGCCTTGGCTTTTATAAGACGTCAAATTAGCAAGGCTGCTATGCCATGATGGAACAGAAGCTTTGTTCTTCCATACACTGATTAAAAGGTAATTTAACCTCTTCCAAAGGTGGTCTAGCCAATCCCCAGCAGTATTGACATTGCGTTAATGAGAAATTGCTCTCCAGAGTGATAAATTCGCCTCCTGAGACTAGTATGCAAACCCATCTGCACTGGATGGCCCAGCCTTAAAGAGCGCACTTGGTGGTTTCATCATCCTCTGCTCCCTTCAGTTACGTGTGCAGGGGCTCATACAGCATATCGGAAATCCTGGAGCTGTGCAGATTAAAATACACACTGGCAGCCTCCTCAGTTATGCCAAGTGTCCCAGCTTGCTGCTCTCCTCGTGTGCTAGGCTAAGTTGACTGTAGCTCAGCGGCAATAGGGCTGCTTAACCCACCTGGTTTCTTAGCGAGGTAAGAAACTCAGTTTACCTTGAAAAAAAAAGAGAACCAAGCCAAAAGGTCTCTCAGAATGTGGGGGGAGACTTAGTATTCACAGAATTTAATGCTTTTGTTTTGCATCTGAGGAAACTGAGGCCCAGGGAGATGAAATGGCCAAAGTTGGGGGATGCTCAAGCAGCAGAGGTGGATTAGGACCCATTCTCTCTGACAATGGGATCACTGTGTTTTACCCTCCTTCACACATCCTACCAGACTGATGACCACCTATACACCAGTTGTCACATCATCTGGACACCCCCCCATTCCACCACCTTGGTGGTTTTCATCCCAGGTAAAGAAAGCACTCACCTTGCTTGAGGATGTAAACCTGATTTCTTCCTATGTAGCAGACACAAATCTCCAGGCACAAACTCAGGTAGGCAAGAAACATTTCATATCTTTATTTTCTAATAAAGAGACCAGCCCAGTCCTGCCAAGCAGGAAATACAATCCCAGACATTCTTGAGTGCTCTCCCTGACTCTGCCGGGGTGTCAAGGTTCTGGGTCTCGGGAAGCGCTAAGACATCAGCGTGTACTTCTGAATCTCAGGGAGATAGAGAGGTGTCATCAAGATGTCACAGACTCAGCCC
>NW_011495005.1:9323-10899 GCF_000754665.1 Bison bison bison | reverse complement strand
GGAAGCCTAGGCCTTGGTCCTCTCTCCCTCAGCTCTATTGTCTAAAATCAGCCTCCTCCCCTGGTACTGTCAGGATGAAAACTATAGGGACCTGAGCTTGCCAGGTTTTCAGATATCTTTCCTGTTCCAAGTTACAGGAATATTCTCTCTTGCCTCAGACTCTAGGATACCATTACAAGTCCCCAGAGGGACCCAGGCTTTTAGAAACAAGTGCCAGGAAGAAAAATGGAAGTAGTTTCTACTCTAGTCCAGCCCCAAACCTTTACCAAGACAAGAAAGAAGAGTGGGGAAAGAAATGGAAAAATGCAGGGAAGGGAAATACAAATTGTTTTCCTCCAAAATTATACTGCACAGAATGAAAGTTTCATGAAAGGAAAAACAACACAAATTCCAGTTCAGTTTTTCTGGGAGAAAGAACGCTGGGGGAAAGTGTCCAAGCTTCATCTTGAAAGGAGTACAGAAACCATGGAATCATCTCTCCACAGTAGGAGAGGCTCCTATGTGCGCTAAAAATGCACAATGAGTACACCAGCTCTTGGGCCTTCCTCACTCCTTGATTGTTCCTTAACTCCCGCCACCTGGCTAAAGATGCCCCCGGTCTCCATAACAACTCAGCGAAGGTCCCCAGCATCCAGCTGTCCAGACCTGTGGCCAACTCTTTGTCTTCATCCTCTTTGACCTTCTCCTCCTCCCTGAAACTATTTTCTCTGAGGGATGGCTGGTGACATTGGACCTTACTGGTTCAGCCTCTACCTTTTAGACCATGTTCTCCTTTATTCCTTTACTGGCTTTTCTCCCTTTCCTTTCCATGAATCAAAGGCATTCTCTAGGGAGCTGATCTCAGCCACTTCTATCTCTACTTGATCTTCCTCCTTGATTAATACACTCCTACAACTTTTATTGTCTTTAAATCTACATCTCCAGCCCCACTCAATTTCCTGAAGTCTAGATCCAGAATCCCACCAGCCTTTTGATTGTTTCCTGCTGGGTGTGCCACCAGTACCTCAAATCTGTCATGTTCAAAACCAACTCATCTTTCTTCCCTAAGCCAGCTTCTCTTTGGGACTTCCTTGTTCCATTGACACATCACCAGTCTTCCAAACTTTGGATCCATCTGTGACTCCTTCTCTCCATTGTCCTTACATCTAATACTATTTTAATCTAAATGGATTTTAGCTTTTTACGTGGGATACTTCAAGTATTACATAACAAGTGCAGAATAACGTGGAACTCTCCATCAGGACACCATCTTTCTATTAATGCTATATAACCTTAAATTAACCATAGCTATCATTTTTGGCTTTTGTCCTTCCATAATTTCTTCTACACAAATAAGTATTTTTACTTAAAAGGGATCATCTTGTTTGGAACTTGTTTTGTCACTTATTATATCATAAACACTTTCCTATCCCATTAAATGTTCTTTTATACAGTAATTCTCAAATTCTAAGTGTGTATCAGAATTATCTGAGGGTATAGCAAAAGAGACACTGATGTATAGATCAGTCTTATGGACTCTGTGGGAGAGGGAGAGGGTGGGGAGATTTGGGAGAATGGCATTGAAACATGTATAACT
>NW_011495005.1:7339-9223 GCF_000754665.1 Bison bison bison | reverse complement strand
GATATTTGGCAAAACTAATACAATATTGTAAAGTTTAAAAATAAAATAAAATTAAAAAAAAAGAAACAGTACTTAGAACTAAATATATATATATATATATATTTCCCTGTCTTCCCCCAAAGATACTCATCTAGTATTCTGGGGAGGACCTAGGAACCTGTATGTCTAACCAGTATCCCAGAAAACTCCAATGCATAAGGTTTATGGATTCCAGTTGGTGAAATAATGTTTGTAAAATACAATTTTTAAGAATTGCCTCATTTTGTCTTGCTTACATGTAACAATAATTTAGTTACTAATCCCCACTAACATGTATTTAGACTGTTCTCCAATTTTTTAATATTATTATTAGTTCTGCACTGACTTTATCTCTAGGCTTTCTCTTTACAATTCCCTCTACCCGCCCACAGACACACACACACACACCATGGCCAGGAAGCAAACTGCCATTGCCTTGGTTGTGTGCACATATAATTTTTCTTTAGGTAAATTCCTAGAAGTAGAATGTTTGGGTCCAAAGGATATGCTATATCAAAAACTATACATATATGGTAATATATGCAATTATATTATTCATTATATAATTATATAATAATATATTAACATTATAGTAATATAATTATAATACAATAAATAACTCAAAATTAATGTTTTAATTACATGATATATGTGATAATGTATCAATTTATATATGTTCAAATGGGGTTTTATTTGGACCCTCATACAAGACCTGCATTTATCAGTGTTAATTTCATTTGGTTATATCTTATCCATTGCTTCAGGGGCCCTGATAGTTTCATGTCCTTACACTCTTCTAAAAGTATTTGTTATTTCTCTAATCTCCTGCATATCTGATGTGTAGCTTGTATACTTTCGTCCAAATTATGAGTGAGAAATAGTGAATGGGACAAGACTGAGAAATGTCTTACTGCTCTATCAGAAGCCTATAGGTACCTAGCGCTCTTGCTCGCTCTTTAAACATTAAAAACTTAATTTTAATAGTGATCAGCTTATGATTCTCCATCTTGTCTTTAAGGTTGTAGGGATAAAACTTACCACGTGTGTGCTGAGGTTCACATCCACTGCCATCTATCTCTTGGCTTTGATCTGTCAACCAAAGGAAAAAAATAGGTGTATTGATTTTCTGTATTTATTTCATGCGGCTTAACACAGATTCATAATGCAATGCTGTATGCTAAGTTGCTTCGGTCATGTCTGACTCTTTGCAACCCCATGTACTGTAGCCTGCTAGGCTCCTCTGTCCATGGGATTCTCCAGGGAAGAATTCTGGAGTGGGTTGGCATGCCCTTCTCTGGGGGATCTTCCCAACCGAGGGACTGAACCCGCATCCCACGTCTCCTGCATTGGCAGGCGGGTTCTTTACCCCTAGCGCCACCTGGGAAGCCTAATGCTGTAGTGGCACACAACATAAAGCTGTGCTCGCTTTGTGTATCTGAGCATGGACTGAGGGCTCTGTCCATCTAAGCAGGGTGAAATTGTTGATGGCCCCTCTAGTAGGGAAAGAAGAGAGCAGGAAGAGGAAACAGAAGGCAGGAGGCAGAGGGCTTACGGCAAAGGGAAGCGTCTGGGAAGTGAGAAAGGAGGGAAGCAGAGGAGGGGCACAGGTTGCCTGGTAATGTTAATTATGATATTAATAGTAATTTCTAACATTAATCAAATTTATGAGGTGCCCAGCGCTCTGTTAAATGCTCCACATGGATGAACACATCTACTCTAACAACCCTGAAAAATGAGTACGACTACTGTCTCTAGGGCTTTCCTAGGGGCTCAGACAGTAAACAATCTGTATGCAGTGGAGGAGACCCGGGTTCAATCCCTGGGTTGGGAAGATCCCCTGGAGAAGGAAATAGCAACCCATTCCAG
>NW_011495005.1:5970-6695 GCF_000754665.1 Bison bison bison | reverse complement strand
CCCATGCCCAGAGAATCCTCTCTTTGCTGGGCAAACCAGAACAGTTGGTCACACTACCTGTACTAGTCTGGAGAACCAACTGCATGTTTTGTTATTTCTTCCCACTGAATACACAAGGGGGCATTGTAACCATTCAGTCATGCATTCCTCAAACATTTATTGAGCGCCTAATTAGAGATGTGACTGCTGCCCAAGAACCTAGCACCAAGGATGGGGTAGGGCAACAGGAAAGTGAGAAAACCTTCCACGATCCTCATCAGAAAGAATAAAATGTGTATTTAAATAAACAAACACTTCCAGAGCACTGACTGTGTGCCAAGCACTGTAATGAGCACTTTACATCCTAACTCATTTGATCCTCGCAAATACCCTGGGGCATAGTTACTATGAGTGACTAACACGTCACTTCACTTCTTTGTAAAGAAGCAGAGGCAAAGAGAGGTTAAGTACCTTGCCCATCACATGGCTGGCAAGTGGCCCCGAGCAGGATGGGAACCCAGGCGGGCCCTCGTTGCTTTAGAGCCCTCTCCTTTAACTGTTGTGCTCTGCTGGGGAAAGGACCTTGAACCCCAGCAAGAACTCTGCACGGCCTCAGTTTCTTTCTAGTCCTGTTAGGGGTTTTTCCCTAGCCGAGTGGTTCTTGAACCCTGAGCACACATTAAAATCACCCAAGGAGTTTGAAAAACAATATTCCTCAGGGCCCCACTCACAGAGGTTTGATTTAA
>NW_011495005.1:4471-5215 GCF_000754665.1 Bison bison bison | reverse complement strand
CTTCCAACCGAACAGGCTTTTCCACCTAAAACAAATACATGATAGCATTTCCTATGTGCCAGTCACCATTCTAAGCCCTTAACATTATTCATTCATAGAACCCCCATTTTACAGGTCAGGAAAACTGAGAGGCAGCAGTAGGGTGCGTCTCAAGGTCACACAGCTAATGAATGGTAATGTCAAGATTCAAACCCAAATAGTCTGGCTTCAGAATCACTATGCTGAACCACAACACTAAGATTCTTCTTGCTGCCGTGGGATGTAGAAGGACTTGCAAATGATACAGCGTGTGGATAGTGAGAGAAAATATATTTATTTCCCATGGCTGCCGCAACAAAGTACTACGAACTGGGTGACTTATACTAACAGAAATTGTGTTCCTTCACAGTTCTGGAGATCAGAAGTCTGAGCTCACATTGTGGGCAGGGTCATGCTCCCTCAGGAGGCTCTAGGGAAGGGTTCTCCTTCGCCTGCCTCTGGCTTCATGGTGGTCACCAGCAATCCTCTGGGTTCCTTACCTTACAGATATGTCACCCCATCTTTGCTTCCATCACCACATTGTCTTCTCATCTGTCTCTCTCTGTGTCCTGTCCTCGCCTTAAAAGGACACTAGGAAGATCAGAGAGTAGGACACGAACTCATCTCCTCCTGTGAGAGCATCAGAATTGCAACTAGCTGCTGAACAACCATTTACAGAAGGATGCTAGAACCCAAGACATCGCATGTCCAGGAGAAATCAGAAAC
>NW_011495005.1:3253-4267 GCF_000754665.1 Bison bison bison | reverse complement strand
GGAGAAGAGTCTTGAGAGTACCTTGGACTGCAAGGAAGTCAAACCAGTCAATCTCAGATGAAATCAACCCTGAATATTCATTGGAAGGATTGATGCTGTGGCTGAGCTCCGATACTTTAGCCACCTGATGCAAAGAACTGACTCAGTGGAAAAGACCCTGATGCTGGGAAAAGTTGAGGGCAGGAGGAGAAGGGAGTGACAGAGGATGAGATGGGTGGATGGCATCACAGACTCAATAGACATGTGTTTGAGCAAGCTATGGGAGATACTGAAGGACAGGAAAGCCTGGTGTGCTGCCGTCTATGAAGTACCAAAGAGTCAGACAGGACTTAGAGACTGAGCAGCAACAATAGAATCATACATATCTCTCAGTTCAGTTCAGTCGCTCAGTTGTGTCCGACTCTTTGTGACCCCATGAATCACAGCATGCCAGGCCTCCCTGTCCATCACCAACTCCTGGTGTTCACTCAGACTCACGTCCATCGAGTCACTGATGCCATCCAGCCATCTCATCCTCTGTTGTCCCCTTCTCCTCCTGCCACCAATACCTCTCAGCATCAGGGTCTTTTCCAATGAGTCAACTCTTCGCATCAGGTGGCCAAAGTACTGGAGTTTCAGCTTTAGCATCATTCCTTCCAAAGAAATCCCAGGGCTGATCTTTAGAATGGACTGGTTGGATCTCCTTGCGGTCCAAGGGACTCTCAGGAATCTTCTCCAACACCACAGTACAAAAGCATCAATTCTTCGGCGCTCAGCTTTCTTGACAGCCCAACTCTCACATCCATACATGACTACTGGAAAAACCATAGCCTTGACTAGACAGACCTTTGTTGGCAAAGTAATGTCTCTGCTTTTTGATATGCTATCTAGTTTGGTCATAACTTTCCTTCCAAGGAGTAAGCGTCTTTTAATTTCATGGCTGCAATCACCATCTGCAGTGATTTTGGAGCCCCAGAAAATAAAGTCTGACACTGTTTCCACTGTTTCCCCATCTATTTCCCATGAAGTGATGGG
>NW_011495005.1:2752-3153 GCF_000754665.1 Bison bison bison | reverse complement strand
AAATCAAAAACTTTACAGACAAGCAAAAGATAAAAGAATTCAGTACCAGCAAACCAGCTTTACAACAAATGCTAAAGGAACTTCTCCAGGCAGGAAACACAAGAGAAGAGAAAGACCTACAAAAAATAAGCCCAAAACAATTAAGAAAATGGTAATAGAATCATCCAGTACCATCACCTCATGGCAAATAGATGGGGAAACAATGGAAACAGTCACAGATTGTATTTTCTTGGGTCCCAAAATCACTGCAGACATGAAATTAAAAGATGCTTGCTCCTTGGAAGAAAAGCTATGACAAACCCAGACAGCATATTAAAAAGCAGAGAGATTACTTTGCTGACAAAGGTCCGTATAGTCAAAGCTATGGTTTTTTCAGTAGTCGTGTATGGATGCAAGAGTTT
>NW_011495005.1:0-605 GCF_000754665.1 Bison bison bison | reverse complement strand
AATTTGTATCCTATTGTTGTGTGAAAATTGTGTAAATCTTAATTATGTTGAATTGGTTCATAGTGCTTTTCAGGTCTCCTATATCCTTCTAATTTTCTGTTTATTCTTTCTATTAATTTTTGAGAGTTTGATATTGACACTCCAACTAAAAATCTTAATTTATCTACTTAAAATAATTGTAGTATATTATGGAACTATATGTAACTTTGTTCTCTATTTTCTAAGTTTCCTATAAATGTGTTATCATACTTTCATAATTTAAAAAATTAAAGGAAAAAAAGATTAAAAAAAAAAAGTGACACCAGTCATTGCATCAGATATGCAGATGATACCACTCTAATGACAGAAAGGGAAGAGGAACTAAAGAGCCTCTTGATGAGGGTGAAAGTGGAGAGTGAAAAAGTTGGCTTAAAACTCAACATTCAAAAACCTAAGATCATGGCATCAGGTCGTATCATTTCATGGCACACAGAAGGGGAAAAAGTGGAAGCACTGATGGATTTAATCTTCTTGGGCTCCAAAATCACGTCAGACGGTGACTGCAGCCATGAAATTAAAAGACACTTGCTCCTAGGAAGGAAAGCTATGACAAATCTAGGCAGCCT
>NW_011495004.1:20607-21901 GCF_000754665.1 Bison bison bison | reverse complement strand
TGTTGACCTTGAAGATTTCAGTCATGTTCCCATAAGCCAAGGAATGCCAGAAGTTACAAGAAGCTAGAAAAGGTAAGGAATGGGCTTTCCCCTAGAGCAGGGGTCCCCAACCTCTGGGGTCTAATGCCTGATGATCTGAGGTGGAGCTGATGTAATACTAGAAATACAGTACACAATGTCATGTGCTTGAATCATCCTGAAACCATCCCTCCCTCTGTCCATGGAAAAATTTGTCTTCCACACAACTGATCCCTGGTGCCAAAAGCTTGGGGACCGCCAACCTACAGTTTCCAGAGGGCATGTGGGCTTTCCAGTAGCATCATTTCAGCCTAATGGAATTGATTTTGGACATCTGGCTTTCAGAACTGTAAGAGAATAAATTTCTGTTGCTTAAGACACCCAGTTCATGGTAGTTTAATACAGCAATCCTAGGAGACTAATACAACATTTTTTATTTTCTTTCATTCTCCCTTCTGTGGTTTTCCAGGTTTGATTTTGGGAGTGGAGGACAGCAGCCCAAACTTGATTGACATTTTAGCAACTATACGTAAGTCACTAAATCTGTAAGTAACTCAAGGAGAATTGACGTCTTTACCGTATTTTGTTTCACGTCAGTGAACATGGCATATTTCAATTTTGAGGGGACTTAAAAAAAAATCTTAATCTATCAGGAAAGTTTTATGTTTGCCTTCTTAAAGATATCATATACATTTTTTTGTGTGATTTGTAATTCCTTTTAGATGGATTCTGGATTTTGTTGCTGTTACATGTGCTAATTTGTGAATGGGATTTTGTCTATTACATGGGGTAATTAATTATGGCCTTTGTGTGCCAAAGCTTTTCACTTAATTGTATTGACTAATCTCCCATACATGTTCTTTCTGAAGTCTTTTATTTATTTGGATATTCTACACAGTGATTCCTTTTAATTTTCTAGGCAGATGATGATATTGTTACAAGTACATCTCTTTACAATATTTATATACCTTATTCATTTTGGTATCTGTATCTCTGGCTTTGTGTTCCAGTGCAATTTTGATCAGTAGATGTGAGAATATATGTCTTGTTCATGACTTGAATGAGAATACTTCTGACATTTTACACCTGACTATGTTTGGTGTATAATTTAGGAAAAGCAAGTTCTTTCTAAGTTTGCTAGAAGTTTGTACCATTAACTCATGTTGAATTTCTCTCAGAGGCTTTTTCTATATCCATTGGCACAATCATATTTTTTTTCTCTTCTAATTTGTTATTGTATGGAACTACAACTGAAAATATTTTCTAATGTTAAATC
>NW_011495004.1:19055-20507 GCF_000754665.1 Bison bison bison | reverse complement strand
AAATCATATTTTCATTTCTTGGGCACAGCCCATTTGCTCATTTAATTCACTACTTTGTTGACTATGCTATTTTATGCTATTTATTACTACATGAATGAGCTTTGTTCAAGTATTCTTTTCATGGGGATGCAGGGCAATGTCCTCATTTGGTTTCTGAAACAAGGAGAGCTGGCTGGGGAAAATGAGTTGCATAATTTCCCCTCTCCCTTTTTGTGGGCATGCCTTAGAAAAGTTTGTTTTCTTTCTTTCAGAAGACCACTCTCTAGGTTGTGTGGTATACTTCCATTAGGAGGTGTATAATGCCTGGTCTTTCTTTGTGAAGATGTCAGCAGTCCATGATTATTACGTTTATCAATCCTTTAGGGGTCACAGAATGTTCATTCTCATTCTTTCTTACTCTACTAGCTGAAATAACCTCTATATGTGGAAACATTTCTTTGTCCACCGTGTGGTTATCCTGAGGGAACTTATGTTCCCTTGTATTAAAATCTCTTCATCTAAATTTTGTACAAGTCTATGTCATGCTTTTGTCCTGATCTTTTTTTGGTAACCATATTTGCAAATATGATCATCTTATAAAAACTTATGTTAATTGGCTCTGCTGTTTCTATTTCATTTTTTCTGCATTTATCTTCATTATTTCCTGGTTTCTATTTCTTTAGATTGAATATGCTATTAACTCTGTACTTTCTTGAGGTATTTATCTGTTCTAAATATTTCTTATTTTCTAAGACATCTATTGAAAACTATACATTTCTCACTGAGTATCACTTGGGCTGTATCATACAGATAGTATTATATAGCTTCATGTGTACTGCTTAAAAATTTTGCAAGTTGAATATATCATTATTTCTTATGCTATTATAATCTATATATGTATGTATATATATACACACACTAAAGTGTGTAAAAACATTTTTGAGTAGGATTTAAAGAGGACAAAAGAGAATATTAAGAGGAGGTTTCATGATCCAGGGGTGTTTGGTTTTGGGTTATTAATTATAACAGACACAAACATATTTGACTATCAGTGACTGAGTTGGGTTTATCCCATAAAGGTGAATAAGTTTAATGCTAGAAAATCTGTCACTATGATTGGTCACACATGTTAAAGTCAGGGATTGTCCAGGCAAATAGAAACTACAGTAAAGATATAACACAGGGAATTTAATGTAGGGGATCAGGTTCACAACTGATAGAAAAGCCGAACAAGGGAGAATTGGGGAACCCAACAATTAGCAACTTGAGGAAGTCACTCCCACCTCTATCCTGAGAAGAAAAAGAAAGATGATAGTATTATTGGAGTCTAATTGTTGCATTCAATAGGATCGGGAGGCATGGTGGGCCAGTCTTAAGGGAGTTGAAGCCATGGAGAAAATGTAGCCATGGAACGAGAGCCACCTGATCTAGAGGAAAAAGGAGAAAAACTCTAGCTGCTTCATTCATCTGCAT
>NW_011495004.1:15181-17637 GCF_000754665.1 Bison bison bison | reverse complement strand
TAACTGTTGCTTCTTGACATGCATACAGGTTTCTCAGGAGGCTGGTAAGGTGGTCTGCCATTCCCATCTCTTTGCCATTCCCATCTCTTTAAGAATTTTCCACAGTTTGTTGTGATCCACATAGTCAAAGGCTTTGGAATATTCAATGAAGCAGATGTTTTTCTGGAATGCTCTTGCTTTTTCTATGATCCAACATATGTTGGCAATTTGGTCTCTGGTTCCTCTGCCTTTTCTAAATCCAACTTGAACTTCTGGAAGTTCTCGATTCACGTACAGTTGAAGCATGGCATGGAGAGTTTGAGCATTACTTTGCTAGCTTGTGAAATGAGTGCAATTTTGCAGTAGTTTGAACATTCTTTGGCATTGCCTTTCTTTGGGACTGGAATTAAAGCTGACCTTTTCCAGTCCTGTGGCCACTGCTGGGTTTTCCAAATTTTCTGGCATACTGAGTGCAGCACCTTCATAGCATCATCTTTTAGGATTTGAAATAGCTCAGCTGGAATTCCATCACCTCCACTAACTTTGTTCATAGCAATGCTTCCTAAGGCCCACTTGATTTCACTGTCTAAGGTGTCTGGCTCTAGGTGAGTGATCACACCATTGTGGTTATCTGGGTTATGAAGATCTTTTTTTGTAGAGTTGTTTTGCATGTTCTTGCCACTTTTTTTTTTTTTTTTGCCACCTCTTCTTAATATCTTCTGCTTCTGTTAGGTCCATACCATTTCTGTCCTTTATTGTGCCTATCTTTGCATGAAGTGTTCCCTTGGTATCTCTGATTTTCTTGAAGAGATTTCTAGTGTTTCCCATTCTATTGTTTTCCTCTATTTCTTTGCATTGTTCACTGAGGAAGGCTTTCTTATCTCTCCTTGCTGTTCTTTGCTACTCTGCATTCAGATGGGTATATTTCCTTTACTCCATATACCATATGTTTATACTATATTGTAGTCTATGAAGTATGCAATAGCATTATGTTGAAAAAAGGTACATATCTTGATTTACATAATATGTTGTTTCTAGAAAAATGCTATCATCCAACAATTCTGGATTGCCAGAAACCTTCAACTTGTAAAAAAAACTCCATTATATCTACAAAGCACAATAAAATGAGACATGCCTGTAACACAAAAAAAGGGGAAAAGACTTGAATAGTTATCCAGTGAAGATATACAAATGGCCAATAAGCACATCAAGGATGCTCAACATCACTAGTCTTTAGAGCAATGCCAATCAAAACCACAATGAGATACCTTTTCACACCCACTACGTGGATGTAATTTTTTAAAACAATGTTATTCCATTCTTTTTAATGGCTGAGTAATATTCCATTGTATATATGTACTGTGTCTTTTTTATTCTTCTGTTAATGTACATTTAGGTTGCTTCTGTGTCTTGACTATTGTAAACAGTGTTGTAATGAACATTACAGTGCATGCATCTTTTTGAATTATGGTTTCCTCTGGATATATGCCCAGAAGTGGAATTCCTGGGTCATATGGTAGTTCTGTTCCTAGTTTTTTAAGGACTCTCCATACTGTTCTCTATAGTGGTTGTACCAATTTACATTCCCACCAACAGTGTAGGAGAGTTCCCTTTCTTCACACCCTCTCCAGCATTTATTGTTTGTAGATTTTTGGATGATGACCATTCTGACTGGTGTGAGGTGATATATCATTATAGTTTTGACCTATATTTCATTGATCATCTTTTCATGTGCCTCTTGGACATCTGTATGTCTTCTTTGGAGAAATGTCTATTTAGGTATGTCTATTTCTTTTTCTTTATTGGGTTGTTTGTTTTTGTGGTGTTGAGCTGTATGAGCTATTTGTAAAATTTGGAGACTAATTCTTTGTCAGTCACATCATTTGCAAATATTTTCTCCCATTCTGTGGGGTGTCTTTTCATTTTGTTTTTGGTTTCCTTTCTGTGCAAAAGCTTTTGAGTTTACCTCGGTCCCATTTGTTTACTTTTGTTTTTATTTCCATTACTCTTGGAGATGGATTAAAAAAGGTATTCCTATGATTTATGTCAGAGAATGTGGATGGACCTGGAGATTATCATACTAAGTGACGTAAGTCAGAGAGAGAAAGACAAATATCATATGATATTGCTTATATGTGGTATCTAAAAAGCAGTGATAAAAATGAACTTATTTACAAGATAGAAACAGACTTAGAGAATGAACTTATGGTTACCAGGATGAAAGGGTAGGGGAAGAAATAGATTGGGAGTTTGAAATGACATGTATATACTACTGTACTTAAAATAGATAACTAACAAGGACCTACTGTATATAGCATGGGGAACTCTGCTCAATACCCTTTAATAACCTAAATGGGAAAAGAATTTGAAAAGGTATAGATTCATGTATATGTATAACTGAATCACATTGTTGTACATCTGAAACTAACACAACATTGCTAATCAGTTATACTCCAATATAAAACAAAAATTAAGGG
>NW_011495004.1:12291-15081 GCF_000754665.1 Bison bison bison | reverse complement strand
ATACATTGCTTGTGGGGATGTAAAATGGTGTACCTAGTTTGGAAATTTATTGACTTTATTTGTTGACCTTGTATTCTGCAACCTTCTTATGCTTACTTATTAGTTCTAGGGTCCATGCACAGATTTGAATATAGATATTGGTCTTGTGGACACAGGAATATGTGTTCAAAGAGAGCACATAACACTGTGGTCCTCTGCACAGTGTAAAGGTTCTCTGCATGGTAAAAAGGCAAGCAAGGAAGCTCTTCTTTAATGACACCATGAACCAATTCTATAGGCTGAGGATTGAAGAAATTCTGGAAGTTAGAGGTTCTCAAATTCATTTACACAAGTATCACTATTCCATATTCCAGCTTCCAACTCTTTACCTTTTAGAGCTTTGACTTGGACAGGCCACTTGCCCAGCATAAGAATCCATTCAACATTTTTCTGAAATTGTGGTGATTGCAGCAATTAAGTCCTGAGTCTGATCTTTAGCTCTGTCAGACCTGTGGTAGCAGATGAGAGTCTCTTTACACACTGCTAAGGAGAGGGGCATGGTAGCCCACTCTAGTATTCTTGCCTGGAGAATTCAATGCACAGAACAGCCTGCTGAGCTACAGCCCCTGGGGTCACAAAGAGTCAGACATGACTGAGCAACTAACAGAAAAGGAGCCATCTAACTTATATTGTGCCTTCATTTGGTGATTGATTGTACAGAACTTGATTGATTGAACAGAACTTGTTATTTTTTTCTTTGCAAAGTATCACCCGCCCTGAACAATGACCACCACATTGTACAAATGTTATTACAGTTTCTCCCTTTTTTCTTAAATGCCAGAGAGATTGCATAAGCCAATACATTCCCTTTCACTTGGACCTCCTCTAAGTTCACAACAGATGAATAACTACTTCAACATTCCAGGGAATATTAACATGCAACCTACAACTAGTGATTTGCCCGCCAGTTGGGAGTGGCCAAAGTCTATATCTCCCATTCTTAGAATCTGCTTCCTAAGAACACTCCTGATACCAGTTGTCTTAGCATGTATTTCTTTCTCTTTTCTGTCTTTTTTTTTTTTTTTTTTTAAGCCATATGGCTTGCAGGAGCTCATTAGGTTGGTGCAAACGTAATTGTGGTTTCGGACTGTGAACTTGAAATAATTATAACAAGGCTTAAAACACATCTTTAAGAATAAAAATAGGAACTATTAAAATCAATGTATTTTTGCCAATGAGAAATAAGTTTGTTTATTCCTGTAGTGTAAAATTCCATACTTCGGGATTCGGCAAACTCTTTGAAAGCATTTTCTGCCTCCTGCTGGTTGGTTGTGGAAGCATCTTCCCTGCAAGAAGTTGTCAAGATGCTTGAAAAAGTGGTAGTCAGTTGGCAAGAGGTCAGGTGAATACAGAGGAAGAGGCAAAACTTTGTAGCCCAATTCATTTAACTTCTGAAACATTGGCTGTGCAATGTGTGGTCCAGCGTTGTCATGCAGAAGAAGTGGGCCTTTCTATTGACCAATGCCAGCTGCAGGCATCACAGTTTAAGTGCCTCTCATCAATTTGCTGAGCATACTTCTCAGATGTAATGATTTTGCAGGGATGTAGAAGGCTGTAGTGCATCAGACCAGCAGCAGACCACCAAACAGTAACCATAAATGATTTTTCCATGCAAGTTTGGCTTTGAGAAGTGCTTTGAAGCTACTTGGCCCAACCACTGAACTGATCATCACCGGTTATCATATAAAGTCCACTTTTCATTCCACATCACAAACTGATCGAGATATGGTTCATTGTTTGTGTGTAAAATAAGAGAAGATGACACTTAAAAAATGACAATATTTTTTAGGTTTTAGCCAGCTCATGGAGCACATACTTACTGAGCTTTTTTCACCTTTCCAGTTTGCTTCAAATTCCAAACAACTGTAGAATGGTCAATGTTGAGTTCTTTGCCAAGTTCTCATGTAGTTGTAAGAGGATCGACTTCGATGATGGTTCTCAATTGGTTGTTGTCAACTTCTGATGGCTGGCTACTGTGCTTATAATCTTCAAGGCTCTTGTCTCCTTTTCAAAACTTCTTGAACTAGCAGTTCCTGGGCCAAATGCTTTGTTGATATTGTGAGTTGTCTCTATTGCTTTACCACCCATTTTGGACCAGAATAAGAAAATTGCTCAAATTTGCTTTTTGTCTAACACCAATTCCCTAGTCTAAAATAAATATAAAATATGCAGCAAGTAATAAGTCACTAGCAAAAAAACAAAACAAAAAAAAAAACATAAAGCAAGAAATGTGCCTTAAAATGATGTATAGCATAACCACATTTAAGAATGTATTCCAATATCAAATGGCAAATTTCAACAATGCAAAATCATAATTACTTTTGCACCAACTTAATAATTCCCCAACAAGAGATTGGACCTGGGCCATTGGTGGAGTCCTAACCATTGGAGCACCAGGGAATTCCCTTGCATGCATGTGTTTCTTTTCTTAAAAAAAAAATTGTCCTTCAAATAATTTTGTCTCTATATTTGTGCAGTATAAGCTCTTCCTAAAATATATCCTGGTTACTAGTTGCTTAAGATCTTAAGTGTCTAGTGAATATCTTACACAGATTGGATCCCCAATGTTTATGCATACCATGGGTGTGTGCTCAGTTGTGTCTGACTTTTTGTGACTCCTTGGACTGTAGCCCACCAGGCTCCTCTGTCCACGGGATTCTCCAGGAAAGAATACTGGAGTGAGTTACCATGCCCTCCTTCAGGGGACCTTCCCAATCCAGGGATCAAACCCACATCTCCTGCATTGGCAGG
>NW_011495004.1:11568-11692 GCF_000754665.1 Bison bison bison | reverse complement strand
ACTCCTTCACACCACTGATAATCTGTTTCTCTAAATATCACCCATCAGATTAGTACATGTTAGTACATGTTCAACAACCTAATCCTTATAATCTCTCAGAACAGATTATCCTGCAATTTAAATT
>NW_011495004.1:7373-11468 GCF_000754665.1 Bison bison bison | reverse complement strand
CATCATGTGTCATACTTGCTTAACTTTCCAGTTCTTTCATACTTTACATTTACATATTACACAATCCATCATTTCATTGCCTATCTTTCTAATTATTATTCTCTACTTCTTGGCCCTTTGTCCTGTTTCATGAGTTCAGCATGAAAGTTTAATCTATCCAGATGCTTTCTTTCTCCACTTTGAGGTCTAAGATGTTCATCCAGAATTGCTAGAGAAGAAATCTGCAGGGACTCAACTGCACTTCTGTCCCCTTTCCTCCTTTCCCAGACATTGTCTCTTGTTTTCCTCTTAACCCTTTCCTTTTATACCCATGTGGAAGTCTTTCCAACCCAGTTTTCCACTTCTTTTTTACCGATTACTCTCTCTTTACCATTATATTAAAAACCTTTAACATTCTTTTCCTAAAACCAAAAATGCTTACTTTCCCATTTAAGTCCTCTATGATCTTTCTTCTTGTGTAGAGGGCAGGTCTATAAAAGGGTCACCCTCATTTGTTCAATATTCATCTTTAATTCCCATGGCCTTCATAGCCCACTACATTCAGGCTTATGCCTACACCATTGTACTGAATATACCTTGCATTGGATCATACACTCCTGATTGTAATAGGCTTTCTTTAGCCAAAATTAATTTTTAAATATTGTTTGATTTTGAAGTTTCTTCTCATTTTCTCCTATTAGAAGTAAACCTACAAAGAATAAAAAACATTATTTTTGTTTATGAAACTTTTTTGTTTGAGTACTTACATCATTTCAGGTTAGTATCACAAACTGTTTGCAAACACAGCAATGATTGTTTTGAAAATTTGGCAAAAATCTCATGCTTCCTTCTGCTACATGAGAAATGTTACAAATCTCTGAAATTCAAAGGAAGATTTGTCTCCGAGGCAATTCAAGACTTTCCCACTTGTCATGCTCAAGAATATTCTTCTTTTAAAAGTTTCTTTTTGTTTATTTTCACAACAAATTTTAATGTCTGAACATTTCCTATTATGTTATATAGGTTTAGAGGTAGAGATTTTTCAAGGAAAGTCCATTTTTTATTTTCTAATTAATCTTTTAATAACAAAAACCAATAAATGGCAGAAAGTATGAGGAAAAATGCTTTAATAAGAAGTTTTGTAATATGCTAATTTTTTCTTCCTGTTCCCTGGTGGCTCAGACGGTAAAGCATCTGCCTACAATGTGGGAGACCTGGGTTCAATCCCTGGGTCATGAAGATCTCCTGGAGATGGACATGGCAACCCACTCCAGTACTCTTGCCTAGAAAATACCATGGACAGAGGAGCCTGGTAGGCTACAGTCCATGGAGTTGCAAAGAGTCGGACACAACTGAGTGACTTCACTTCACTTTCTACAATAAGATAGCTCTATTTTCTCAATCTGAGCAGGTAGTTATATTTCAGTGTATTGTAAATATGATGCTGGTGCTGGCTCTTCTCCATCCACATCCATCCTCTGCCTTTGTTTTCCTTGCTCTATTCCTCAGCTCTGTATCATTTCAATTCTGTAGCCACCAGTGGGTGGCACTGGTAGGAGGTAGGAAGGCAGGAGGGAATAAAGGCCACTTCCTCCCTGCTGAGGTTCTGGCAACGACTGGGTCTTTTTAAACTTCTAGTTCCAGTCAAGCGTCCATGTTCTCTGGACCTAGTTCTCACTAGACTTCACCCCCACCACTTTTTCCTCCTTTTAAATTTAGAGTTAAGAACAGAAAGTTAAGAACCAGTCAGTCCTAAAGGAAATCAGTCCTGAATATTCATTGGAAGGACTGTTGCTGAAGCTCCAGTATTTTGGCCACCTGATGCGAAGAACTGACTTCTTGGAAAAGCCCCTGATGCTGCAAAAGATTGAAGGCAGGAAGAGAAGGGGACGCAAAGGATAAGATGGTTGGATGGCATTACCAACTCGATGGACATGAGTTTGACCAAGCTCCAGGAGTTGGTGATGGACAGGGAAGCCTGGCATGCTGCAGTCCATGGGGTTGCAAAGGGTCAGACACAACTGAACAACTGAACTGAAGAACAGAAAAGCTTCCAACTTTTATTTCTTGTGTGCCTGTATTGTTTGTCTATTGCTGTATAACATATTACCAAAAATATAGCAGATTAAAATAACAAATACTTAATATCTCATTTTCTGTGGGTCAGGAATCTAGGCAAAGCTTACTTGAATGCCTCTGGCTTGAGGTCTCTCATGAGGCTCCTTTCTTTTCTTTTTATTATGGGGAAAGGAGGTGTCTGTTCCCAGAAGTATTTATCTTATTGTTCAGAGATCTCAGTTTCTTACTACAGGAAGTTCTTCACAGGCCTGCCTCATGATGGGGAAACTCGGTTCCTGCAAAATAAGAGATCTAAGAGACTGAGAGTGGTGAAGATGGAATCCAGAGACTTCTTTTTTAAGAACTATTTTTTTTTCCCAGCTTGACTGAAATATAATTGACATATAGTATTGAGAAAGTTTAAGGTGCACAACATGTTGATTTCATACACTAGTATATTGCAGTATGATGACCACCATAGCATTATAGCTAACACTTCATACATGTCACACAATTACTATTTCTTTCTTTGTGGTGAGACCATTTAAGGTCTACACATTTAGCAACTTTCAAGTATATAATACAGTACTCTTAACTATACTTACTATCTTGTACTTTAGAGCCCCAGAATGTATTCATCTTCTAAATGGGAGCTTGTACTCTCTAGCTAGTATCTCCCCATTTCCCTCAGCCCCAGGTAACCACCATTTTACTCTCTGATTCTACAATGTCAACTCTTTAAAACTCCACATATAAATGAGATCATACAGTATTTGTCTTCTCTGACTTACTTCACTTAGCATAATGCCTTTAAGGTCCATCTATGTTATCTCAAATGGCATAATCTCCTCCTTTCTCATAGATAAGTGATATTCTATTGTGTAAATATGCCACATCTTTATTCATTGATTTTTTGATAGACTCTTAGATTGTTTTCTTATCTTGACTGCTAGTAATAATGCTGCAACAAACATGGAAGTGCAAATATCTCTTCAAAATTCTCTTTTCATTTCCTTTGGAAATATACCCAGAAATGAGACTGTTGAATCTTATGGTATGTCTACTTTTACTTTTGGGAGAACTTCCATACTGTTTTGAATTACTGAATATAGTTTGTTAATATTTGATTGAGGATTTTTGCATCTATGTTTATCAGTGATACCAGCCTATAATATTTTTTCTTGCAATGTCTTATCTGACTTTGGTATCAATGTAATGCTGGCCTTATAAAATGAGTTTGGAAGTGCTCACTACTCTTCTATTTTTTGGGAGAGCTTGAGGATTATTGGTATTAATTCTTCCACAAGTGTTTGGAACAGTTCACCAGTGAAGCCTTCTGGTCCTGGATTTTCCTTGTTGGGGGATTCTTGATAAATTATTTAACTTCCTTACTAGTGATTGGTCTGTTCAGATTTTCCATTTCTTCATGATTCATCCTTGGTAGGTTGTAGTTTCCAGAACCTTGTAGGTTCTGAAATGTATCTTTTTTTCTGGCTTATCCAATTTGTTGGTGTATAACTATTTATAGTATTCTCAGGTTCCTTTATATTTCTTTGTTATCAGGTATTGTATCTCCTGTTCGATTTCTAATCTTCAGTACTTGATATTAACATTATAAAAGTGTGGAATTTCAACTTACACCAACCCAGTTAAAGGTGTGATATGTTATGTACAAGCATCACTGTAGTTTTATGTGCAACAAAGTGTAGTTTATATGAAATGTATGAGCTTATTTCTTCATATACACAACAGTGGTTAATTCATCAAGGGAATTGTAGTCAAAGACTCAGATCTCCCTGGTCCATCATTGATTATATGCAAAGCTGCATTTCTAGCCCTCTGCCTCCATTCAGAGACTTAATTACAAACCTTAATGGGTTTGTAAAGCAAAAAAAGCTTTACAAACAAAGTGCCTGAAGCACTTTCCAGGTCCTTGGAAAAGATCTAATCTTGGTGTCTTGGCTGAGGCACTTTTCTCCACCTTGACTCAGTTCTTTTCCATTTTTAGTCCTTCCCTTTTCTCCCAGGCCCTGGGTTCATAAAGAGGCAGGAACTCTT
>NW_011495004.1:6636-7273 GCF_000754665.1 Bison bison bison | reverse complement strand
TTGGGGCACCTTAGCAGTGAGACAATTCCCCTGTGTGTCCTTCATGTCATCTACCTTCACCTGGTGCTATTCTGTGAGGGAAAATGAAAAACTAGGGAGCTGGTACCTCCTTTTTACTTCTTGCTTGTACTGTCACAGTAAATGAATAGAGGTTTAATTGTTACTTCCAGTTTGGCTCATTGTTCTAATTGGATGTCCTAATTGAATACCTTGATTTGTGGCAACTTAACAATATTCTTATGTGCATGTGTGTGTATAAAATCCTTGTAGTCATCATTCATGATGGTGAAATCTTGGCCTATTCCCCTTTAAGATAAGTAATAGGACAGATCTGTGCTATCAACACTTCTATCAAACTAATTACTAGTGCAATTAGTAAGAAATTAAAATAAAACATAAAATGGAAGATGATATAATTGTTTATTTAGAAAATGCAAATATTCACATAGAAACTATTAGAATTAAGTTAATTTATCATGTTTTCTTGTATATAAAGTTAATATGTGAAAGTTTGTCTTGATTCTATATACTTAAATTATTTAAAAACAGTTATTAAATTATTAAAATAAATTCTAAAATAAATAAAATTATAAAATAAAAATTATTAAAAATAAATATCATTTACAACAGCATCAAA
>NW_011495004.1:5802-6536 GCF_000754665.1 Bison bison bison | reverse complement strand
CTTCTAGACAGGATGGTGAAAAATATGACTGAAGTAAGTTGAAGACCTAAATAAATGAAGGAATAAACTTTGTTCATGGTTTTAAATGCTCAATATTGTAAAGATATTTTTCCATATTGATAAGTAGATTCAGTTCAATTCAAAGTATAATATGAACATGTTTCTTTGTGATATTGACAAAATAACTCTAAAACATATTGGCAATGCAGAGGCTAAGGACAGGTAAGACAATCATGAAGATCAAAATTAGAGAAATTTTACTACCAGATATGCATTTATAAAACTAAAGTAATAATTTTTTTTTATTTTGGTATAAAGACATACTTACAGACCAATGGAAAATAATGGATGTACCAAAATAAGAACCATACACAACAATCACCTGATTAATGACAAAGGTTCCACTGTGATGAACTGAAAGATAGATGATCTTTACAGTAAGTGGTATCAGATCAATTTAACACACATATGGAAACAATGAAGCTTGAGCCCTTCCTCATCGCATACACAAAATCAAATCTAAATATAAAAAGTGAATTAATGATCATTCTTTAAGGAAAATATAGGAAAGCATATTTTTGACCTTGGGGTAGGAAAGGATATTTTAAAGAGGTCACAAAAAGATCTAACTATATAATAAAATTTAAATTGAACTGTGGTAAAAATTGTGAATTGTTTATCAAAAGACATCAAGAGCAAGACGCAAGTGACAGAGATGTTTGTAATATATATAT
>NW_011495004.1:4925-5702 GCF_000754665.1 Bison bison bison | reverse complement strand
TATATATACTTGACAAGGGCCTTGTATCCAGAATATATAAAACATCTGTGCACAGCTTTAAGAAAGATACAGCACCATGAGCAAAATACTTGAACAGGTACTTGAGTCAAAAGAATATACATATGGACAATAAATACAGGAAAAAGTGTTCAAGCACATTTGTCAAAAAAGAAATGCAAATTAAGTCTTTGATATAGTACCACTATATAGATACTAGACAGTTGAAATAAAATAACAATATGGAATACTGATACAGATATATAGAAATAAGACAATTCATGGTTATATGACTATCATTAAAATAAATATGTAAAATTATTTTGAAATGTCTATGAATGCTGAACATATGCATTCCTTATGACTCAGTAATTCCAGTGTTATGTATATATCCTAAATAAATGTGTACATATGCACTTAAAGACATGTTCAAGAATGTAGAAGCATTATTTATAAAAGTCAAAAATTGGAAGCAACCAATATATATGCAATAGTGGAATGGAATACATAAATTACAAGATATTTATATAACAGAATATAACATAACTAAGAGAAAAAAACTAGTACACACAGCAACATGTGTATAGAATATTAAAATTGTGTAATATAGCACAAATGAAGCTAGACACAAAAGAATACAAGAATAGAGAAAGGCATTTGATTTATTAAAAATGCAAACTTTGTTCAAAATACAACAGTTAAAATGAACAAACAAGAGCTACATGAAACCATAGGGATAGAAACAATTACAAACATTATATTACCTAACCCTTACAACAC
>NW_011495004.1:3379-4054 GCF_000754665.1 Bison bison bison | reverse complement strand
GGCACTCAGATTTCTTCACAGTCCAACTCTCACATCCATACATGACCACTGGAAAAACCATAGCCTTGACTAGATGGACCTTTGTTGGCAAAGTAATGTCTCTGCTTTTCAATATGCTATCTAGGTTGGTCATAACTTTTCTTCCAAGGAGTAAGCGTCTTTTACTGGTCCTCAATTCCATTTGTCATTAAAAGGCTATTCATTTCTGAAGATATAGCATGACTAAAATGGAAGACAGATTTCTAGTTTGTGATATATAATGTATACATCAATATTTTTCCTGCAGACTTCAGTCTATTTTTAATTATACTGATACAACTACTGATGCATAATTTATATTTCTATGTAGATCAGTACTAAGAATGATGTTGATCCTTTCCATAGTCTCATCCCCAAACTTTTAAACACTGCAATTCTATATAGTATTGATGAATGTCAGCTCCAACCTGCACTTACAGCAATATCATCAGTATATTCTATGATTTTCTGATTGAATGTTTTTCCAAAGCTCTTAATGTAGGAATTTAATATATAATAATACTTTCCTATTTATAGAAGCTCCATAACTAAACATTAATAAAAATTAGCTTTAGGTTTATAAAATACTTAGATTCAGCTGTACAACAATACTGGTTCTTGACAGACTTTTGACTGCCTGTCTTACCAAGAAACCCT
>NW_011495004.1:2609-3279 GCF_000754665.1 Bison bison bison | reverse complement strand
TAGATGTCCTTCAATGAGTGAATGGTTAGGTTTAACCATAGTTATATAACCATAACACCATACCAGTAACACAGTTAACTATACCAGTAACACTACTCATCAATAAAATGGAAGAAAATATTATTACACATAACAACTTGGATGAATCTCAAGTGCATGCCAAAGTAAAAAAAGGGCCAATCTCAAAAAGACATATACTTTATGATTCCATGTATATATTATTCTCAAAATGACAAAATTAGAGACATGGAAGAGAATTCAGTAGTCGTAAGGGATTATGGAAAAAGAATGCATTTACAAGACTGTGGTATTAGGGAATTCCTTTATGGTTACAGAATAGTCCTCTATCTTGATGTGGTTATGCAAATACATGTATATTATATATATATATATTATAACCATAATATATAAGAACTCTCAAACTCATTAATAAGAGAACAAATAAGCCAATAAAAATGTGGAAAAATATTTGAATAGCAATCGGTTGACATAAGATATGACATAAGATATACAGATGACTCATAAACACATAAAAATGAATTAATTGGTAATTAGTACTTAATGCAAATTCAGTATGCAAATCTCAGATAAAAGAAAGTAAATAACTGAGAACATAAACTACTATCAGGAAAAGAGAGAAACTTAAACTCTCACAAATTGCTCATAAGGA
>NW_011495004.1:2117-2509 GCF_000754665.1 Bison bison bison | reverse complement strand
AATATTTCTCAAATTTAGGCCAAATTCATTGTATCTGAATGCCTAAACATAAAATATTAATAATTTTACATGTGAAAAACTGCAATAAATATAATTGTATGGAAACTAATTGGGAAGGAAAAACACTTATGAAAAACTCTATTAAGTCATCAAGTGAAAACATACACTCATTAGAAAATGATCACGATAATTGAAAGACTTGAACAAAAACTTGATCAAAGAAGTTACAGAAATGGCAAATAAGTATAGGAAAAGATGTTATGCATATTAGCTATTATGGAAATGCAAATTAAAACTATAAGGAGTTCTAATCGCTCTATATCTATCAAAGTGGCTACAAATTTTTAAAAAGTGACCACACAATAAGCTGGCAAGGATGCAGAGAAACTAGA
>NW_011495004.1:1084-1599 GCF_000754665.1 Bison bison bison | reverse complement strand
GTTTGTTGAGATGGAAAAATTCTCCCAGTATATTGTATAGAAAAGGAAGGCTACAATATAGCACATAGTTTGATTCAATTTGTATAAATTAAAAAAAATCACTGATGTATATATGCTCATCCAAATATATGTGTATTATATGTATATATTTAGCATTATATACCATATATAATATATATGGTATAAACATTTAGGTAGAACAACAAACACAGAATAAACAGTATATATTTCTATTGCCACACTTATTGCTGTTCTCTAATTTCATTTTTATACTTATTTTTGCATTTCCATATTGCTTTGCCTCGAGTATATATTTACAATTAGAAAACATTAATAATGCTCTTTTGAAGCAGAATAACCCAGACATTAAATTAACATATGCCCAGGTGTCCCTTCAAGTTCTTCTCTTTTCCTCCAAGGCCATGTTTCTTCACAATTTCCCCATCATACCTTAGATTCCAGTCATATTTAATGCATGTATAAACAGCTTTCTTGGACGTCGGTGTCTTGGTGCC
>NW_011495004.1:599-984 GCF_000754665.1 Bison bison bison | reverse complement strand
GGTTTGTGTTCAGTTCAGTTCAGTTCAATCGCTCAGTCGTGTCCAACTGTTTGTGATCCCATGAATCGCAGCATGCCAGGCCTCCCTGACCATCACCAATTCCAGGAGTTCACTCAGACTCACGTCCATCGTGGTTTGTGTGCTGTGAACCAATTCATTATATAAGTGGAAAGATAGGTTTAATATTAAATTCCTCCTTTTCCTGCCCTGTTCTCTCACACCAGCAGCTCATCACTTCCTGTTCCTGTTCTCTCACACCAGCAGCTCATCACTTCCTATTCTCTTCCTCACTCACCTGGTTCCACTTGCACCAGCCTCCTTGTTCTATTGGAAGGACACAGATAATACCAATGGGGGTCTTTTGCTCTGGCTATTTCCTCTCCCC
>NW_011495004.1:0-499 GCF_000754665.1 Bison bison bison | reverse complement strand
CCATGTAAAACATAAATTTCTGTTCACATAAAACCCTTCATGCCAATGTTTATTATGCATCTATTAATAATAGCCCCAAACAGGCAATAACTCAAATGTTATTCAACTGGTAAACCAATATACAATGGTGCATCCATACAATGGAATACTATTCAACAATAAAAAGGAACATGCTATTGATGATTGTAAGAACTTGGAAGTTTTTCAAATTAACTTAAAGAACCAGATCAGAAAGACTTCTTACAGTATGAGCTAATAGGCACTTGGAAAAATGCTGAACATCATTAATAATCAGAGAAATAGAAATCAAAATTACTAGGAGATATCACCTCACAGCTGTCAGAATGGCTATCATCAAATCAAAAAGTCTGAAAATAACATATGGTGGCAAGGATGTGGAGAAAAGGAAGCCCTTGTACATAATTGATGGGATTGTAAATTTGTGCACTATGGAAAACAACATGGAAGTTTCTTAAAAAATAAAAATAGAACTACCATG
>NW_011495003.1:0-654 GCF_000754665.1 Bison bison bison | reverse complement strand
GACTTGATGAATGCACCGTCCGTTGCCCAAAGTTTAATACACAGTCTCCATAAGATGACACATCAGAACAAAGACAGTTTTAAACATCTCCTACACTCAATTTTTTTGGGACACTTCAACTCTCATATTGAACAAGGAAACTCAACTTGCCCCATCTACCAGAAATACATTCCTGAATATTATTATTTTTTTTTAAAAGGAAGGTGCTCAAAATCAAAAGTCAGTTCACCACTGTACCACTGAGTCTTGACTATATCATTTCCCCAGTCATCCCTCCTTGACAGTTATCAGTAGGTAGGGCACACAGCAGTGCTGACCAATAGCTGAGCAGGACAAGTACCTATAGGTAGCTCCGTGATAATTTGTTCCTTGTGGCTGGGGCCAGGGAGGCACTGACCAATGGCTGAGCAAGTCATGTTGCCTATTAACAGGATGCAGAGTAATAAGGCACAGCAATGGCTACCTGCGAAGGGTCCAGTGTGCTGGAATCTTTTTGATTGACTCATTTCCAACCTCAGATTTTGATTTCATACAATTATTTAACTTTTGCATATCATACTTTTCATTGTATTCCCAGGCATACCTGTCACCAGTGCTGTCATCTCTATGCCCCTCCAACAGCTGCCACTTGATCACATGCTCAGCGTATAGTAT
>NW_011495002.1:3959394-3965081 GCF_000754665.1 Bison bison bison | reverse complement strand
CCGAGCCAGCCCCAGGCGCCTGGGAAACAACCCATTACTTCCAGAGGCCTAGGCTTCGTCTTGCCCACGGCCAGACGTGGTTGGCTGAAAGGCACTGAAGCGCACTGGCGTCTCTCCGCGTGAGAGATCGTCGTCTGGTGTCCTCTGGGAAGGCCTTGCCTCTGCCGAGGAACACCAAGGCTTCACTCCCGTAGTGACTTTGAAAGAATTCCCTGGGCTTCCGGCTCCTGGACGGCATATCACAGAGGTGCTCATATGTCAGCTGGATGGCTTTGCTAGAATTCCCTAAGTGAATCCACCAGAGCCTGGTGTTCCCGATCAGGCGTGGTTACAGTGTATGGATTCAGCTTCTCCGGTAGACAGGCAGGCGCCATTTCAGGGGTCTGTTCTCACAGGTGAGTTCTGGCAGGTCGTGTCTCTCAAAGAATTAGACTCTGGGTCTCGGGTCTCTCCCCAGTATGCCTCCGGGTGAGAGATGTTTCTGCGTGTTCCTGGTCTTTTCAAAGGAATAGCTCAAGTTGTGCTGGATGTCTTCTCTCCCCTTTGAGGCAGTTGATCCATCCTGGTTATGTCCCATCCTGGTGGCAATGTCCACGGGATGCAGGAGCTGCCTCGGGGATGGGGCAGGGGTGCCGTATGGGGAACACAGTGAAATAAAGCCTGAGGGTTAAGAGGCTGGTCGGCCGGAGGGCCAGGTTGCTCAGGAACAGGCCCTTCCGGGCTCAGGTCTAGAAGAAGAGGATCTTGTGCTTAGTGCTGGCCATCTGCCCCTTTTCGCGTAGCCTGCGAACAGCCTCCCTCAGATGCTTGGGTTGGAGTGGGGGCTTCTCGCCCCACTTCTCACACACGTCTAAGGCCTCTTCCACCACCTCCCCGACGAAGACCTTGGCCATTCCAGACATGGCAATGACCACGTTCTGGGATACCGGCGTGCCGGCCACGGCCTGGATCAGATGTTTGATGGTGGATTTGGGGAAGGCTGAGCGGCGAAACACTTCGTAACGGTTCAGCTGCTCCTTGCTCATAGCAGCCACGAGGGTTCTCATCTTCTGGGCCTCCTCTTCACCCACTTCCCGTTGCCTGCCTCTCTTGCCCTCGGTGTCCACTTTCCGTCTCTTGGCCACAGGGGAACGTGAGGAGGAGTCCGCCTCTTCACCTGCCCTTGGCTGTGGGCAGTCCTGATGCACCAGCTCACCGCCTTCCTCGTCAGAGGCTTTCCTGGCGTTCTGGGCTGGGTCCCGCGGCAAGATTCGGCCTGGGTTGCTGGGTTCCGGTCCCAGTGGCACGCCTGGTGCCTCCCGCGACACATCCAAGTTCGGACCTTGGTCCGGGAGCCACGCCCTGGCCTTGTCCATCCCGGCGCTGGGTCAAAGACCTTAGCTCAGAAAGCTAGAGCCCTGTGCCCTTCCTGATGCAGAGTCCGAGGCAGAGAAACACACTCAGCAGCAATCCCCTCAGAGGCAGGATCCGCCTGAAACGGGCCTGGGACCAGCCCCTTTATATAAGGCTAGGCCTGAAGCCACGCCCACCCGGAAGTCAGATGAAGGCTCAGTATCCCCCGCGCGGCGGGGGGGGGCGGGGCTCCTCCTACTGCCCCAGGCAAGGGGCGGGGCCAAGGTCTACCTCCCAGGGCCGCATGCTGGGGCAGACTGCTGGCAGTCTCGCAGGATTCTTCCTGCCTCAGTTTCTGAACCGTTCATCTTGAGCCACAATGGAAATGTAGACATGTCCTCAGAAGACCTGTTCTCTCAAAGCTGCCTTTTGAAAGCCTTCCAGGAGCCAGCCCAAGAGCCCAAGTCCTCTCTCCGCTGCTCCTCAGAACAGGCTGGCTGGCTTGTGGGGTGATGGCTAATCCAGAAAGCCCAGAGAGTTCACTACTCTGGGAGACTTTCTTGCCATTTCAGGGTGGCCCCAGACCATCCTCTCCCCCAAGGCACAGATTTGAAAATAGGTTGGCAGGCCTACGGGGGAGGCTTCCACCTTGGTTTGGAAATGCTCTTCAATTTGCCTAGAGGCAAAAGCAATCAGATCCCCTTGCACTCCTTTCCCCTCTCAACACCCTCTTGCTTCTCTCCCTCGTATTCCCCAACGCCAGCCACACAAATCCACTCCCTGCCCAGGCGAGCCTTCCCCTACCATCCTCATCAAGTCATCCAACCCAGAAGTAGGGTGGCTGTGGTGGGGGTAGGTGAGGTACAGACGTTCACTTCGGGAAGAAGCCACCTCTACACATCCTCTTCCTGCAAGGTCCATCACTTCCATGAGGAATCGCCCTCCCTGAGCGCTATTTCATGGAGATTCACAAAGCCTCCCGAGTCGAGGTACGCATCCCCCAGTACAGCCACGCCGAGAAGGAATGGTCTGTTTCTGAACTCCACCTGCTCTCTGCTCCGCCTGGTCCAATCTTCTGCCCACATCCCTGCCCTCGGTAGAGGTTTTCAGGGTCGCCAGGGCTTAAGTTTCTTCCCGGTGTCCCTATCCTGGGACGGCTGAGATCTGTGGCCATTTCCCCATTGGTTCCTTTCCAATGGTAAGTATGCCTTTGGAGTTCAACCCGCCCTTCCGGACCTGGCCTGATGACTCACTTCCTTTGAGTGCAGACACGGTTAGTCCTGCTCACGTAGGGAAAAGGAACAGGGTGAAAGAAAGCCTGAGCGTTAAGAGACTGGTCTCTTAGCCTGACCTGGGGCATGGTAGGCCCACCAGCCCATTGGAGCAAAGACTGGCTGAGATCTCTGACCATTTCATGGTCGGTTCCTTTCCCTTTGTAGTCATGCCTCTGAAATTCTGTTTGCTGTTCTGATCTTGATCTGATGACTGACTTCCTTATCTTGTGTCTGGAGGTATCAAGCATGATTCATTGACCTTTCTTCCCAATACCATGTCGGGAATTGTGGCTGTTTACTTCCATCAGTTTCAAATGCAAATTCCTCTGGGAGCAGGTTGTCCTGTGGGCCCCTCACTGTCGCCTCTTTTGGGCCAAAGTCAAGAACTTAAAAATCAGGACAAGAACACATGCCCCTTAGGATCATATAACCACCTTCTTTCTAGAGTCAACTTCCTCACTATACTTGCCTTTCTTCTGCAAGACCTCACATCATGGATGGCATCACCCACGCCAGCATATTTTCTCACACTTCTGGAGTCTGGAACATCCCAGATCAAGGTTGGAGCAGGGTTTGTGGCTCTTTCCTTTGATGCACCTGACCAACTTCTCCCCGTGTCCTGGCGTGACCTTGGCTCTGTCCAATGATGAATCCCAGACACCTCTATGTCTTCTATGCAGGACACCCTAGCTGTTGGAGTCATGTCCCTCCGTAATGGATGCCTTTGTTCTTAGTCATTTGTTTGAGATTCTGAGGCTGCAACCTCTGTGATACCTTGATCTAGACCTCTTTTCATCTAAAATTTTCTAAGTTATTGATGTTTTAAGCACTGTGCTTATTAACTTTTTGTTTTGTCAACTTGACTTAATTAAAGAATTGTCAGTCAGGTGGTATATAGTATTTCTGAGTTTGTCTGTAGCTTTGTTTTTGGAAAGTATTTTTGTCTATAGACAGAAGACAGTAGATCAACCTTCATTACTTTAGTGAGCATCATTCAATCTGTTCATGGCCCTACTAGACCAAAAATAGGATGACTAAATTATTCTCTTCTCTTGAGCTAGAACTTCCATATTCTCTTTTTTTCAAACATCACAGATAGATTGTGTTCGGTCTACAGACTGCAATACTCACATCAGTTGTGTCTTACCAGGTTTTTAATCTTTTGACCTCAGATTCTTGGTTATACCTTTGCTTTCCCTATTTTTAGCTTTTTGACTTAGTTTTCTTATACAGCACACTTTCTTGGTTCTCCAACTTGCAGATAGCATTTCAGGAAATTCTAAGCCTTTATAATCATGTGAGCTATTTCCTATAATAAATTTTTAATATATGTATATGTATCCTTTGGTTCTGTTTCTTCAAATAACTCTAATACCACTATTCAGTATATTATGATTTCTTCCAGCAGTCTTCTAAAACTAAAATATGATGCATGTTTTTCATTTTCCTAAGAGATTTCTATTAAAGCTAGTCCACTATCTGACATAGTATTAAAATTGAAGTAAATTAGTACACCTATTGACAAAAAATCCCTTATGATTATACAGTGGAAGTGAGAAATAGATTTAAGGGACTAGATCTGATAGATTGAGTGCCTGGTGAACTATGGATGAAGGTTCGTGACATTGTACAGGAGACAGGGATCAAGACCATCCCCGTGGAAAAGAAATGCAAAAAAGCAAAATGGCTGTCTGGGGAGGCCTTACAAATAGCTGTGAAAAGAAGAGAAGTGAAAAGGAAAGGAGAAAAGAAAAGATATAAGCATCTGAATGCAGAGTTCCAAAGAATAGCAAGAAGAGATAAGAAAGCCTTCGTCAGCAATCAATGCAAAGAAATAGAGGAAAACAACAGAATGGGAAAGACTAGAGATCTCTTCAAGAAAATTAGAGATACCAAGGGGACATTTCATGCAAAGATGGGCTCGATAAAGGACAGAAATGTTACGGACCTAACAGAAGCAGAAGATATTAAGAAGAGATGGCAAGAATACACCAAAGAACTGGACAAAAAAGATCTTCACGACCTAGATAATCACGATGGTGTGATCACTGGCCTAGAGCCAGATATCTTGGAATGTAAAGTCAAGTGGGCCTTAGAAAGCATCACTACGAACAAAGCTAGTGGAGGTGATGGAATTCCATTTGAGCTATTCCAAATCCTGAAAGATGATGCTGTGAAAGTGCTGCACTCAATATGCCAGCAAATTTGGAAAACTCAGCAGTGGCCACAGGACTGGAAAAGGTCAGTTTTCATTCCAATCCCAAAGGAAGGCAATGCCAAAGAATGCTCAAACTACCACACAATTGCACTCATCTCACGAACTAGTGAAGTAATGCTCAAAATTCTCCAAGCCAGGCTTCAGCAATACATGAACCGTGAACTTCCAGATGTTCAAGCTGGTTTTAGAAAAGGCAGAGGAACCAGAGATCAAATTGCCAACATCCGCTGGATCATCAAAAAAGCAAGAGAGTTCCGTGAAAACATCTATTTCTGCTTTATTGACTATGCCAAAGCCTTTGACTGCGTGGATCACAATAAACTGTGGAAAATTCTGAAAGAGATGGGAATACCAGACCACCTGATCTGCCTCTTGAGAAACCTATACGCAGATCAGGAAGCAAGAGTTAGAACTAGACATGGAACAACAGACTGGTTCCAAATAGGAAAAGGAGTATGTCAACGCTGTATATTGTCACCCTGCTCATTTAACTTATATACAGAGTACATCAGAATCAAGATTGCCGGGAGAAATATCAGTAACCTCAGATATGCACATGACACCACCCTTATGGCAAAAAGTGAAGAGGAACTAAAAAGCCTCTTGATGAAAGTGAAAGTGGAGAGTGAAAAAGTTGGCTTAAAGCTCAACATTCAGAAAACAAAGATCATGGCATCTGGTCCCATCACTTCATGGCAATTAGATGGGGAAACAGTGGAAACAGTGTCAGACTTTATTTTTCTGGGCTCCAAAATCACTGCATATGGTGACTGCAGCCATGAAATTAAAAGACGCTTACTCCTTGGAAGAAAAGTTATGACCAACCTAGACAGCATATTCAAAAGCAGAGACATTACTTTGCC
>NW_011495002.1:3945763-3959294 GCF_000754665.1 Bison bison bison | reverse complement strand
AAAGCAGAGACATTACTTTGCCAACAAAGGTCCATTTAGTCAAGGCTATGGTTTTTCCAGTGGTCATGTATGGATGTGAGAGTTGGACTGTGAAGAAAGCTGAGCACCGAAGAACTGATGCTTTTGAACTGTGGTGTTGGGAAGACTCTTGAGAGTCCCTTGGACTGCAAGGAGATCCAACCAGTCCATTCTGAAGGAGATCAGCCCTGGGATTTCTTTCGAGGGAGTGATGCTAAAGCTGAAACTCCAGTACTTTGGCCACCTCATGCGAAGAGTTGACTTATTGGAAAAGAATCTGATGCTGGGAGGGATTGGGGGCAGGAGGAGAAGGGGATGACAGAGGAAGAGATGGCTGGATGGCATCACCGACTCGATGGACGTGAGTCTGAGTGAACTCGGGGAGTTGGTGATGGACAGGGAGGCCTGGCGTGCTGTGATTCATGGGGTTGCAAAGAGTCGGACACAACTGAGTGACTAAAGTGAACTGATTGACAAAATCGTTGACTTTCATAAGATTTCTTTCAGATTTTATTATCATGAAGTAAAGGCATTGGTATCAGAGTTTTTATCATTTATTTTACTGGTATGAGAAGGTCCTTACTATTGGCAGTTTGTGTCCCATTGTGGGGAAGAGGAGTGAATGCTTAAAATCTTTAGATGAAACACAACATTTATGTAAACCATTAATGATCCATACAATGAGCAAAGCTTTGAGTTCCCACCTCTCGTGGAATGGATATAATTAAAGTGATCCTATGACCTTATGCATATCAGATTAATGCCATTTTGATACAAGACTGATATTACTGTGCATAATTTTCAGAAAGTAGTTAAAGATTAAAATATGGGGCTTCTTATTAAAAAATCATTAAATCTGTAAGACAGTATAGAATGGAACCAAGGACAGAGTCCTTCCAATCATGGGGCCTGGTGAAATTGCACAGGTCAAATGTGCCTGACACCAGCCTTGCAATGAAAACATTATCCAGTTAAAGTTTTTACCCAAGGAAAGGATGTGTTTTAATGAAAGCTTAAGAACTTACTCTTCCTGGGGGAAAAAAGGTATGTAATATGCTTCTATACTTCAGTATGGCAGAGACCCAGGGCAGAATACTCAGGCACTGAGAGCAGAATGAGAGGCAGTGAACCGTAACATCTCCCAAATAGAGGTGGTGACAGGAAATAAATAAAACTGGAACTAGGCGTATTGATGACAATCAGAGGAAAGCATTCTAGAACAGGGGGTTTAAACTTGAGCCCTTATAGCAAGTAAGCAAGAAAAGAGAATATTAGTTTAGCTTATTGCTAAAACAGATTCTCCTATTTCATGAAAAACTATAAACATGACTATTCCTCATAATACCCTTAAATATGCCTGATTAGAGGGATTCAGGAATTATCACTGTCTAGCCATCTTATTCCCAGTATCAGCTAATTTACATTTAACCTGTGTATTTGTTCTTAAATGAAGGTACATGAAAATAGTTGCCTAATAATTAATGATCAAATTATCTTCCCTCTCTCTCTCACACACACACACACAATGAAAACAGATTCCTACCAGAGTACATGCACTTATCCCAAATGGAGTTAGAAAAATAGAAGTGGACTGTGCAAAATTCTTATATGTTGGAAAACATGTTAAGAATATGGCCTTGAATTTAGCTTAGAAACTGGCAACATGGATTAACAAACCAGAGAACTGAACTTGTGTAACTAAAATTATCCAAAGATTGTAAAAGTAAAGCAATATATAATATACTAGCAAATCTATGCATTAACTATCCTTTGTTACATTTTCACATTATCTTTTGTTATATTGTTTTTCTTAACATAGGGCTCTCAAACATATCAAATAATTTTTCCCAACTATCTCTACATATATATATACTGTGATTCAGCTTTCTCATATTGTTTATCATTTCTGTTTTCCGAATTTTTAAAAAAAATTTTGACCACCTCTTTAGGTTAATCCTCTACATATTATAAGTTATCATATTTCAAACTCATCTTTTCAAAGCTCTGCTATCTCCTGCATCTACATCCCTGAGAAAACCAATACAGGTACACATCACACATATACCAAGATACTGAAGGATTAAAAACACATTCACAAGGCCAATCAATAGCAAAATAGACACATTTAGATACAAATATTTTTACATTCTAATTCAATCAATGTTCTGCCTACTGAGCCATGATATTTCAGTAGGACATCTAGTTCATTGTTACTGATCAGCAACTGCCAAATGTTTAACTATCAGTGAAAATAGCTTTGTGCTCAACCTATGAATGATACCCAGATCAAAGCAAAACAGCTCCCAAACACCACATCATTGTCCCATCTATTGTTCCTAAATCCTAGGCTTATAGCCAGCCAACAAAATCAGCCTTTCTTGGTAGGCTTAATTACCTTTTTTATCCCAGTCATAGCTCCCCCAGTAAGAATAACAACCCTGACTAAAGCAAATCACAGTGTTACCATTCTGGAAAGAAAGGTTTGGGTGTGGGTGATAACTGTGCCAGAATTACTTGCCAGGTGAAAACATGGTGGGTGTCATGAGATTTCCCAACAAAGACATGTTTGGTTCCCTCCTGACACAAAGGGTTAGATGTGACTCTTTAGATAGTTACTAAATTGAATTACTTTTGGGGGCCAAAAGAGCCTTAGTTATAAATTTTATAGAGTAGAAAACTGAGGGCCAAAGAAGTTAAGAGGCTCTATCAAGTCACACAAACCAGGTTAATATCTGAAACTGAAGTCCCCAGACTCTCCATTTCAACTTATTATCTTTCACAATGTGCTGCTCATCATGTAGTCACAAGATACAATAGGTCAGAAATCATCAGCAAGTTATTGCAGATGGGAAAGTTAGCTTTTATTCTAATTATTGTGTATTTCCTTTACATTGATTAACAAAAATTAAAAATACCCCAATAGATCTTGGAAATGTATCTGTTCTCAAACGCAAAACAAGTGAACAAATAGAAAATTCTTACTAGAGGCTAAAGAAAAGTATTACGTATATTCATAAAACTTTTTTGGTGGCTCAGAGGGTAAAGAATCTGCTTACGGTGCAGGAGACCCAAATTTGATCCTTGGGCCAGGAAGATTCCCTGGAAAAGGGAATGGCAATCCTCTCCAGTATGCTTGCCTGGGAAATTCCATGGACAGAGGCAGGCTTTATTCCATGGGGTTTAAAAGAGTTGGACGTGACTGATCAACTAACACTTTACCTCACTTCAAGTATATTCATAAATAGTATGATCATATAGCTAACTGCCACTAAACCCTTAGTAATAGACTGGCTTCTGAAAAACTAATTTTAAATAATTAAGAATAATTTATTTCACTATTAAATACCAAGATATCAAAATATTAAAGACATGTAACATCTTTCCATTCTATAATTGTTTAGAAAGAAAACATAATAGGAACTGGCTTGTTTTTAAGGTTTAGTCAGTATCACAGGAACCATGGCACAGCCCAGTGTCTTTTGTGTGGGTTTTTGTTTTATTTTTTAATTAAAATGACAGAGATTTATTCTTTCATGGTTCAGGAAGGCAAAAGCCCCAAATCAGGAGGTCAGCAGGGTTGGTTCCTTCTGGAGGCAGAATCTGTTCCGTGTCTGTCTCCTCGCTTTTAGTTCATGTGTGCTAAGTCGTTGTTTCAGTCATATCCAACTCTGTGCGGCCCTGTGCACCATAGCCTGCCAGGCTCCTCCGTCCATGGGATTCTCCAAGCAAGAATGTCAGAATGGGTTACCCACGCCCTCCTCCAGGGGATCTTCCGAACTTGGGGATTGAACCCAGGTGTCGTCTGTCTCCTGAATTGACAGGCGGGTTCCTTACCACTAGCACCACCTGAGGAGACCACTTTTTTTACACTCCTCGTCTTGTAACTGGATCACTCAAATCACTGCTTCTCAGAGAAATTCTGGGGAGAGAATAAAAACCAACCAATAAAAAATACCCTATTGGGAAGAGAACGCAAATTTTGGAGTTTAGGGCTGCTGGCAGAGAGTAAATTGGAAGAAAAGTTTCAGAAAGGAGGGAGTCACAGAGGAAATACTCTAAAACTTGCATAGAAATTTTCCTCAAATCTTTGGCTTATACCTAAACTGTACATGGTTTTGGTGAGAATCTGAGGAACCCAGCTGAAAGCAGCAGCTGAAAGGATTAAGACCTGTGAAAGGATTAAGACCTGAAAAAATAAATAAGTAAACAAAATCTATATCAGCAGCTGCTTAGTAGTGGAGAGAATTTGTAGTTCAAGTCTGACCTGGCAGAGCTTGACAGATACTTTTGCTTTTCATTGAAACTCTAGAAGGGCAACAGTTTAGGATTAAGAAACACATATCATGACTAAAACCTATGGCATGAGAATAAGGGCAAAAACCAAAACAAGAACCTACACACAAACCCTAGAATCAAGACTCCAAAAAATCAAGGGATTAAGCTAGGAAATTAATAGCTTTTCAGATAAAATTTAATACTTTTTAGAAAAAGATAGCATAATCCAGGTTTACTATCCAAAATATTCCATATCTAATCAAAAATTAATAGGCATACAAAAATATATAAATATCACCAAAAACAAAAAAATTAATCAAAAGAATCAGATCTGCATATAATTTAGATGTTGAACTTAACAAATATTTTGAAGCAGCTAATAAAATTCTGCTAGAATTTAGAGGAAAAGGTGGAGAAAATAGAAGGACAGATGTGAAATCTCAGCAGTTGAAACAAAAAAAGAAAAAAATTTAAAAAGAACCAAATGGAAATTGCATATTAAAAATACAGTACTGGAAATAAAATATTCATTAAAGTGACAACTTCAGGCTAGACCTACAGGAGAAAGAGCCAGTTAATTAACTCAAAGATAAAAATTAAGGAAAGGAAATACACAATAATATAGTATATGATATTGTAGTACCATATTTTATGATCTGACATATGTATAACTGAAGTCCCAGAAAGAGATGAGAGCAAGGCAGAAGAAATATTTAAAAGTAAAATACCTAAAACATTTTCAAACTGATTTTTTTAAAAAGGTATCAACAAACCCTTCCCAGAAATATGAACCTCAAGCAGGACAAACACAAAGATAAACACATCTAGGCACCTCATTTTCAAGCTAGTGAAAACCAGTGATTTTAAAAATATATTATTTTTTAAAATAAATGTATTTATTTTAATTGGAGGTTAATTACTTTACAATATTGCCTTGGTTTTGCCATACATCAACATGAATCTGCCACAGGTATACACATGTTCCCCATCCTGAACCCCACTCCCTTCTCCCTCCCTCTGGGTCATCTCAGTGCACCAGCCCCAAGCATCCAGTATAAAAATAAAATAAAACAAAAAAATAAAAGTATATATATATATATATATATTAAAAGGAACTGAAGGGAAAAAACAACACATCACATTCAGGGGAACTTCAGTAAGAATTATGACTGACTTCTCACAAGAAATGATGGAAGATGGAAGATAATAGAATAATATCTTTAAAATTCTAAATGGAAAATCTCTCAATTTTTCACCAATAACTATACCCTTCAACAAAAGAAAGCAAACCAAAGTCATTTTCAAATGAAGCTGAGAAAATTTATTATAGGGAAAATTTCTCTCCAAGAAATGCTAAAGGAAATTCTATAGACTGAACGAAGTATCATTAAGTGGGAAAGCAGTTCAATAGGAAGAAATAAAAGACATAAGAAAAGGTAAACATTCCAATAAATAGGAAAAATGATTTTTTTAATTTCTTTAAAAGTCAACTGACCATTTAAAGTAGAAAAAACTTTTGCTGTGTTGTGAATGCTAAAATATAAAGCAAAATAAAACATTGGTAATGTGAAAAATACCTAGAAAGAATAGTAAATGGAATTATACAATTATAATATTTTAATCTTACACATATGGTAGTAAATGTTAATTTAAAGTAGTATTTGATAAGTTAAAGGTATATCTTGTTATACCTACAGCAAGCAAGGAAAAAATAAAATACCTTAGCAGCTGCTATTGTGAATAGAAAACAATAGAAAAGCAGATGCAACCCTCACCAACTCATCAATTCAAACTGTACTGAATTACCTACTTCAGGTATACAGGGTCAAATTGAAGGATGCTGAAATTTATAACACAAAGAGTTCTGATAATTAACTTGGAAGAAGAGGCAATGTTGGTACCGTCAATTCCAAAGCAAACTCAGCAATCCTCCTCTCACTTCCCTTTCTGAAACCTTCTCCTTGTCTTGCTTCTTAACTATGGTTTCTTCCTTTGCCAATATCATCATCTTGCCACTAGCTGCCCCAAATCCCTCATCTTTACCAAAATAAATACAATTTCTCCTTCTAAACCCCTACCTTGACTCCTTTCAAGACCCTTAATCTGATTAAAATAATTTATAGCTAGAGTTTGGTCAAGGAGAAAAACACAAAATGTCCTCGGAATAATTTGTAATTTAAAATCATTGTCGACCGAAAACAGTTTTGCTGAGTTTATAGAGGAGGATTCCTGAGTCCTTTGTTTATTCCCTCCCACCCCAATGCATCTCATGCTGTATTTCCATGCACACAGTAAAAGACACATACTTTTACTGTGTTTAAAACAGAACTAAATAAAAATAATCATTCTTTCAGGAAAATACAATGATTGGCTCAACAAACCACAAGTCACAAACTGGAAGTGAGGAGAACCTTTTAGACTTTATTTCTGGCCGATGACTTGAGCCAGTATCCCAAAAGATGCCTTTACTCTGGTGACCATGAAAGTGTTAGCCACTCAGTCGTGTCCAGCTCTTTGCAACCCCACAGACTGTAGCCCGCCAGGCTCCTCTGTCCATGGGATTCTCCAGGCAAGAATACTGGAATGGGTTGCCATTCCCTTCTCCAGGGGATCTTCCTGACCCAGGGATCGAACCCAGGTCTCCCACATTGCAGGCACACTACCATTTGAGCTACCCAGAAAGCCTTTACTCTGGTATTCCATACTAAAATTATCTCAAATAATAAATTTAAATAAATGTTTTATTCTGGCATCCCCTGCTAAAATTATCTCAAATAGCAAATGTAGAGGAAGCTACCAAATCAATTTTTCACTCCGTGTAGGGGCTTTGACCAATTTCTTTGTCATTACACAATCAATCACAGTTTCCAGGCATATGTCCAACTGCCACTATCATAGCTAAATGGTTCAAATAATATGTTCTCAAATCAATATTTCACCACTTCGGGTTTTCATGATCTTATTTTATTTCCCTCCATTGTCATCAGTGTTTTCTGATAAGTTTCATAATTCCCTATGACTTGAACTTGCCTAAACTGTCATTCCAATATTAATTGCTATTATTAATAATTGACTCTTCACTATTAAAAATCTAACCATACAAATAATAGAGGTTAGTCATTAGAGTTTTAATATTTTATAAGACATTATATATAGTAGATATTTCATAAATATTTGTGAATAAGTTCATGAACTAATGAGTAAATGAACTGGCAGATATTTCTAAACTTCAACTAAAAGATTGATGGCTTGAAGAGATTTCACTGTTTTCATTCCTGAGCATTATCATCTACTTTAAAAGTCTCTCTGTTTTTAAAAAACAATTGCAGATATATTCCAGTTTTGAACTATGTATCAGAAAATAGCTTCTTCCTTTTTCTCACACACTCTCATCAGAGAAAACTTAACTTTCCACAAAATGCACGCTCAGGCTTTCTTGAAATCACATATCAGTTCTGCACACACACAGGAAAGAGATGATGCTGTGGCACTTATACCTTGAAATCAAGCTTTAGTTTTGATTAAATAACCTGGTACCACATAGCTCAAACCCTATGCTGACAGCCTGATTGTTTTTTCCTTTTGGCCAGGATTATTGATCTTTTCTTTGCAAACCCAGAGGTTCCAGGCTCTTGGTTCTCCGGATTTCTTCTCTGAGTTTCTGATCCCTATTATCTGACTTCCATTTTCTCTGCAACAAGCTGAAGCAAGCCCACACATTGCAACTACAGAGTAGCTGCTGCTTAACACAACCAGAGAAAGGCCTGTGCACACACAACAAAGGAGATTTAGCACAACCAAAAATAAATAAATAAACATATCATTTATTGAGAAAGGAAAAAAATCCTAAAATCAAGCATCGTGCTGAACGTGAACAAAGTATACAGTTTATATATAATTCATCACTTAATGACACAATTACCATTTTTCACTGCTTCCAAAATAAGTTGCCACACTCTAGTGAACCAATACCCATCTTCTTTTTCCTGAATGTGATTTTTTTTTTTCTGCAAGGCCATTTAATCTTTATTTGTTTCAAATGCATGCTAACTATTCCATTTATATGAGTTCATGAGAATATTACTCAACTCTTCTACTTCAAGGCACATATGAAAGGGAGGAAAAGACTAGAAGGAGGAACTGCTAAAAGAAAAACTAAAAGTCAGAGAAAATATCTTTAAAAAGTCAAATATTAATTTCTTAAATGATTGCAACATGAGATAAAAGATGGCAAAAATTCCTCAGTAGAAATTATTCCTGGAGAGTCCCATTATAAAGGGTTTTCTCCTGGTATCAAATTCATTTCAAAGAGATTAAAAGGGATACCAGGAATCCTTTGGGGTGATAAAAATATCTTACATCCTGAATGTTGGTGGTCTTACTGGCATTTTCAACTGGCAACACTCATTTTGTACACTTTAAATTGATGTGGTCTGTATTACATATAAATTATACCTCCATAAAGTTGATTATAAAAACAAAAAGAAAGCAAAATACTAATTTATGGTGCTTACATGAGAATTAAGTGTACTGAAAATAAATGGTCTGTAAACAATTGTTAATGTTCACATTTTCACAAAAGCTATTGCTTTGGAAAGTACTCTTCCACTCCAATATTTCCCAATAAAAATTTAAATTATGATATGTAATAAATGTGAAGTATCACTGACATAGCATTCATTTGCAATCACAAGAAAAATCGCAAAAAAAGGTAAATAATTTTTTTCTTATTTGATCTACAACTTAGAGTTATACCCTATTAATGCTGAAAAAATGAAATGTTTTATAGATGATAGTAGAATGTAGAGTCTATGGATGAGAAGATAAAAATCTGAAATATGATAACCATCAAGAACTATGAAACATTTGAGAATTCACCCTACTTGCAAGTAGTCAAGTTAGCCTGTCAGAATTTTCATGGACACAAGAATCCCAAGTCAGAGACAGAAGACAGTTTATTAATCACAACAGTAAAAATGCCCAGAGTGAATCCAGTCTTCAAATCACCTGCTCAGAATCACAAAGAACATTTCATTAATATGTTAATATGTAATTAATATGCTCATTAATAATTTTATTAATATGTTGAAGGAGCCAAAATTGAGGGCATTTTATCTGGTTTCCAGTCTGACGTTATTTAGAAACAAGGTGACAACATCAGTTCAGTTCAGTGGCTCAGTCGTGTCCGACTCTTTGCGACCCCATGGACTGCAGCACGCCAGGCCTCCCTGTCCATCACCAACTCCTGGAGTTCACTCAGATTCATGCATTGAGTCGGTGATGCCATCCAACCATCTCATCTTCTGTCGTCCCCTTCTCTCGCCTTCAATCTTTCCCATCATCAGGGTCTTTTCCAGTGAGTCAGGTCTTTGCATTAGGTGGCCAAAGTATTGGAGTTTCAGCTTCAACATCAGTCCTTCCAATGAACATTCAGGACTGATTTCCTTGAGGATGGACTGGTTGGATTTCCTTGCAGTCCAAGGAATTCTCAAGAGTCTTCTCCAACACCACATTTCAAAAGCATCAATTCTTTGGTGCTCAGCTTTCTTTGTATAGGTGACAACACAGTCTTTTTCAAAGCAATTATATCCCTTATCAGCTCAATAACTAAAGTCAGAGATCTGTACATCATTCTAGACTCCAGTCCCTCTTGTGGTTATTTGCCCACCTTTGCCACTTTTATTTAATGAATAATTATCATTATCTATTTGAGAACAGGGACTGTGCCTTATATCTGAATATCAACAGCATTTTCCATTAGGTCAGTCACATAGTAAGTACACGGTGAAAGTTTGTGAAATGAATAGAGCTACCTCTTTATCAATATCAAAAAAATGCACAAAGAGACATAGAAAAAATGTTATTTTCTTAGCAAATATGAATGATAGCTATTAAATAGCTGTGGAAACAAACAGCTCATTCTGGCCATGAGCAGGATTTCGAGTCATTAGGACACCCTCATCTTGCTCAACGGAGAAGGCAATGGCAGCCCACTCTGGTACTCTTGCCTGGAAAATCCCATGAACAGAGGAACCTGGTAGGCTGCAGTCCATGGCGTCGCTAAGAGTTGGACATGACTGAGCGACTGCACTTTCACTTTTCACTTTCATGCATTGGAGAAGGAAATGGCAACCCACTCCAGTGTTCTTGCCTGGAGAATCCCAGGGACGGGGGAGCCTGGTGGGCTGCCGTCTATGGGGTCGCACAGAGTCAGACACAACTGAAGTGACTTAGCAGCGGCAGCAGCAGGCATTTTAACACAATTAATAACACAAGTTCATGAGTGCTCAGTGCCTCAGTTGTGTACAACTCTTTGCAGTTCTGTGGGACTGCAGCCTACCAGGTTCCTCTGTCCATGGGATTTTCCAGGCAAGAACACTGGAGTGGGCAGTTATATCCTTCTCCAGGGGATCTTCCCAACCCAGGGAGCAAACCCACATCTCTTACATCTCCTGTACTGGCAGGAAGATTCTACCACTGTGCCACCTGGGAAACCCAACACAAGTGTGCATTGTATTTAATGGTAACCAAAAAACCCACTAAAAAGTGACAAGATTTCTTCTCTGGCCCTTGGTCTAACCACTGTCTGCATGTGTTGGCTTAGATTTTAGAAGAAGACGGCACTATAACTACAGGACACTTGCATCCATGAATAAAATCTGAGATTTGAGTTACAGGACCCTGATAGGATTCTTGGCCCAATCAATTTGATCCAATTTGATGGTAAAATCTAAGATCATATCAGAAATGCCCATTCATTAGAAAGTATTTGTATTTATTTAGGGCTATTTTGGTTGTAACTCAGTGGCTATTCTCAAAATATACAGCTTCTGTAAGGGAGGATATAAGAAGGAAAAATCAAAGGAACTAGTCTCTGGTTCTCTTGGAAAAAAATCTTAGGAGCAAGTTCTCCCTGTTAAAAATAGTGATAAAAAATACTTTAGTGAAAAATAATATCCCAGCATGTTGTGAAAATTTTAAAATTTTTGTATGATATAATAGTTTTCTTTTTTTATTTTTATTTTTATTTATTTTATTTTACTTTTTAACTTTACAATATTGTATTGGTTTTGCCATATATCAAAATGAATCCACCACAGGTATAATAGTTTTCTTAAATGTAGATGCAGTAGTGTTTGCTATCCAGTGAGGTGATGACTAAGGAAAACATCTCTAGAAGACCTTTTAGTAACTGCCTGGTACATAATTGGGCTTCTCTGCTGGCTCGGACAGTAAAGAATCTGCCTGTAATACAAGAGACCGGAGTTTGATCCCTGGGTCAGGAAGTTCCCCTGGAGAAGGAAATGGCAACCCACGCCAGTATTCTTGCCTGGAGAATCCCATGGACGGAGGAGCCTGGCAGGCTACAGTCCATGGGGTCACAGTCAGATATGACTGAGTGATAAACACGTTTAGTCTGGTACAGAATTAACCTTAGGTATAACAGAGTCCACTAAGTAAGAATTTGCACTATCCTCTGGACTCAAAACATAATCTAGGGCAGGAAAAACACCAACAGTGTTTTCAAGACCCCATCCAAAAAATATTAAGGGAATTTCCTGGTGGTCCTGAGGTTGAGACCCCACACTCTCACCGCCAAGGGCTAAGGTTCAGTCCCTGGTCAGGGAACCAAGATTCAACAAGCTACACAGTTTGGTTCCAAAAAAAAAGTCAATACAAGAAAAATAATCATTTAATTAATGTATATTTTAAATTAATTTAAAATGTCTATAAATTGTTCTACTCCATCTGCTTCTTGAGTGCTATTGTTGTTCATTTCTGTCAAGTGTTAATTGTAAAATCCTCACAATTCAAATAAAAATATGAAGCACAATTAGAACTGGTTATTATCAGAAATTACTCATTCAAAAAAACAATTATGTTCATAATTACATCCATACTGTATTAGTCTCCTCAAGATGCCATAACAAAATACCATAGTCTAGTAAGCTAAACAGGAGAAATTTCTCAGATTTCTGGAAGTTGGGAAGACCAAGGTGCTGGGTGATTTTATATCTAATAAGAGCCTTCTTCCTGGCCTGCAAGTGCCTGATTTTTTGCTGTTCCCTCACATAATGGGGAATAGAGAGAAAGAGGGAGAGAGATTGAAAGAACACTCTGGTATCTCATCTTATAGGGACACCAATCATATTGAGGTAGAAATTGCTAGGAAGTCAGTGTAGAACTCTGAGACCTCAGTCTTATTTTCTGTAAACATCTTGTTCCATTTACCTAAAACTATATCCTTTGTTCCAAATTCCTGGAATGTGTCCTTAGTCTGATAGATTATCAGCACTCAGACCCAGGGAAGGGCAGTAATTAATTTCTGTTCCATATGCCTGAGGGAAAAACAACTGGTGATTATTCATCTTAAATCCCTACATCTGGTACCTTGCAAAATGGCCAGGGGGCATGAAAAAGAGTGGTGACTTAATCTGATAATCAAGAGAACCCGTAAAGATGTTAAGTTAAGCATCTTGACCTTTAAACTGATTAGAAAACTGACTAGTTAGAAATAACATGGTTTAAGAACAGGAGCTAACAAAAGATTCATTAATATAGATTAATACTGGTAAAGATATACAATTGCTGTAATCCTCGACGTTTGAGGGACTCTTTACCCGCTCTCAGTGTCTATGCTGAAAGCTTTGTACTTTCCTTCTCTCTAATAAATCCTATTCCTTGCTACCATGAGTGTTTTTGCATTTTTATGGATTCCATTCTTCAACTCCATGAACAAGAACTCAGATTCCTGTTTTGGTATAGGATTAGGGCCCCAACTTTGTGCTTTAATTATCTTGAGTGAGTCAAGTCGCTCAGTCGTGTCTGACTCTTCGCAACCCCATGGACTGCAGCCTAGCAGGCTCCTCCCTCCATGGGATTCTCCAGGCAAGAGTACTGGAGTGGGTTGCCATTTCCTTCTCCAGGGGATCTTTTTGACACAGGGATCGAACCCAGGTCTCCGGGTTTCCAGGCAGATGCTTTAACCTCTGAGCCACCAGTTCAGTTCAATTCAGTTCAGTCTCTCAGTCGTGTCCGACTCTTTGCAACCCCATGAATCGCAGCACGCCATGCCTCCCTGTCCATTACCAACTGCTGGAGTTCACTCAAACTCAGGTCCATAGAGTCAGTGATGCTATCCAGCCATCTCATCCTCTGTCATCCCCTTTTCCTCCTGCCCTCAATCCCTCCCAGCATCAGAGTCTTTTCCAGTGAGTCAACTCTTCACATGAGGTGG
>NW_011495002.1:3945237-3945663 GCF_000754665.1 Bison bison bison | reverse complement strand
ACTCAGGGCTGATCTCCTTTAGAATGGACTTGTTGGATCTCCTTGCAGTCCAAGGGACTCTCAGGAGTCTTTTCCAACACCACAGTTCAAAAGCATCAATTCTTCGGTGCTCAGCTTTCTTCACAGTCCAACTCTCACATCCATACATGACCACAGGAAAAACCATAGCCTTGACTAGACAGACCTTTGTTGGCAAAGTAATGTCTCTGCTTTTGAATACGCCATCCAGGTTGGTCATAACTTTTCTTCCAAGGAGTAGGCATCTTTTAATTTCATGGCTTCAATCACCATCTGCAGTGATTTTGGAGCCCCCAAAAATAAAGTCTGACACTTTTTCCACTGTTTCCCCATCTATTTCCCATGAAGTGATGGGACCGGATGCCATGATCTTTGTTTTCTGAATGTTGAGTTTTAAGCCAACTTTTT
>NW_011495002.1:3942652-3945137 GCF_000754665.1 Bison bison bison | reverse complement strand
CACTGTCCTCTTTCACTTTCATCAAGAGGCTTTTTAGTTCCTCTTCACTTTCTGCCATAAGGGTGGTATCATCTGCATATCTGAGGTTATTGATATTTCTCCCAGCAATCTTGATTCCAGATGTGCTTCTTCCAGCCCAGCGTTTCTCATGATGTACTCTGCATAGAAGTTAAATAAGCAGGGTGACAATATACAGCCTTGACATACTCCTTTTCCTATTTGGAACCAGTCTGTTGTTCCTTGTCCAGTTCTAATTGTTGCTTCCTGACCTGCATATAGTTTTCTCAAGAGGCAGGTCAGGTGGTCTGGTATTCCCATCTCTTTAGGTATTTTCCACAGTTTATTGTGATCCACACAGTCAAAGGCTTTGGCATAGTCAATAAAGCAGAAATAGATGTTTTGTGGACTTCTTTTGCTTTTTCCATGATCCAGCAGATGTTGGCAATTTGATCTCTGTTTCCTCTGCCTTTTCTAAAACCAGCTTGCACATCTGGAAGATCACAGTTCATGTATTGCTGAAGCCTGGCTTGGAGAATTTTGAGCATTACTTTACTAGCGTGTGAGACCAAGGAAGCCCTTATTTAATCTTATTTACTTCCAAAAAACCCTGTTTCCAAATTCTGTCACATTGTGGATTAGGGCTTTAATAAATGGAATACTGTCTTCCATACACTGAACACAGGATGTCACAGTCATCAGCAATTACAACCACCACAGATGGTGAAGAAAAGCTATGACCAACCTAGACTGCATATTAAAAGGCAGAGACATCACTTTGCCAACAAAGATCCACATATCCAAAACTACGGTTTTTCCAGTAATCATGTATAGATTTGAGATTTGCGCCATAAAGAAACCTGAGCACCAAAAAATTGATGCTTTTGAATTGTGGTTCTGGAGAAGACTCTTGAGATTCCCTTGGACTGCAAGGAGATCAAACCAGTCAATCCTAAAGGAAATCAGTCCTGAATATTCATTGGAAGGACTGATGCTGAAGCTCCAACACTTTGGCCACCTGATGGGAAGAACTGACTCATTGGAAAAGACCCTGATGCTGGCAAAGACTGAGGGCAGGAGGAAGAGAGGGAAGAGGGTGACTGAGGATGAGATGATTGGATGGCATCACCAGCTAAATGGACATGAGTCTGAGAAAACTCTGAGAGATAGTGAAGGACAGGGGAACCTGGCATGCTGCAGTCCATGGGGTTGAAAAGAGTCAGATGTGACTTAGCACTGAGAAGCAGTAACAATGGATAGTGATCTGGTGAGCCCTGAGGTAGCTCAGGAAGGAAAAAAAAAATACCTTCCATCTATCTCATCTATCTGCCATCAGACAGCAGCCCTCCCTACAGTAAGCCCTGAGGAAACTCAGGATACTAGCCCCAGATACCTGAGATGCATATCAAAGGAATCATTTCAGTGAGTTCAGGCTCTTACATCATTCCATACATAGAAAAGCACTAAATTCCTTAATCTGTGATATCTGTTTAATTAATAGTAATCTCACCCTGATTATTTAACTTATATGCAGAGTACATCATGAGAAACTGGGCTGGAAGAAGCACAAGCTGGAATCAAGATTGCTGGGAGAAATATCAATAACCTCAGATATGCAGATGACACCACCCTTATGGCAGAAAGTGAAGAGGAACCAAAAAGCCTCTTGATGAAAGTGAAAGAGGACAGTGAAAAAGTTGGCTTAAAACTCAACATTCAGAAAATGAAGATCATGGCTTCTGGTCCCATCACTTTATGGGAAATAGATGGGGAAACAGTGGGAAAAGTGTCAGACTTTATTTTTGGGGGCTCCAAAATCACTGCAGATGTTGACTGCAGCCATGAAATTAAAAGATGCCTACTCCTTGGAAGGAAAGTTATGACCAACCTAGACAGCATATTCAAAAGCAGGGACATTACTTACTTTGCCAACAAAGGTCCGTCTAGTCAACGCTATGGTTTTTCCAGTGGTCATGTATGGATGTGAGAGTTGGACTGTGAAGAAAGCTGAGTGCCAAAGAATTGATGCTTTTGAACTGTGGTGTTGGAGAAGACTCCTGAGAGTCCCTTGGACTGCAAGGAGATCCAACCAGTCCATTTTAAAGGAGATCAATCCTAGGTGTTCTTTGGAAGGAATGATGCTAAAGCTGAAACTCCAATACCTTGGCCATATCATGCAAAGAGTTGACTCACTGGAAAAAACTCTGATGCTTGGAGGGATTTGGGGGCAGGAGGAGAAGGGGACAACAGAGGATGAGATGACTGGATGGCATCATCGACTCAATGGACCTGAGTTTGGGTAAACTCCGGGAGTTGCTGATGGACAGAGAGGAGTGGCGTGCTGCGATTCTGGGGTCGCACAGAGTCAGACATGACTGAGTGACTGAACTGAACTGAACTGAATCTTTTATTCTTACTACCTGATCTTTGTTGCAAAATTCCTGTATATCCAACCCCTCCCCCTACCTTCTTGGAGCAGTTCTCTCAG
>NW_011495002.1:3942270-3942552 GCF_000754665.1 Bison bison bison | reverse complement strand
TGGCAGAAAGTGAAGAACTAAAGAGCCTCTTGATGAAAGTGAAAGTGGAGAGTGAAAAAGTTGGCTTAAAGCTCAACATTCAGAAAACTAATCATGGCATTCAGTCCCATCACTTCATGGGAAATAAATGAGGAAAGAGTGGAAACAGTGGCAAACTTTATTTTGGGGGGCTCCAAAATCACTGCAGATGGTGATTGCAGCCATGAAATTAAAAGATGTTTGCTCCTTGGAAGAAAAGTTATGACCAACCTAGACAGCATATTAAAAGTAGAGACATTACTT
>NW_011495002.1:3941251-3942170 GCF_000754665.1 Bison bison bison | reverse complement strand
AAACATAGCTCTGAACTTTTAGGTTGTGAATATATGTTTTTACTCAACAGCTTCAACCCATAAATTTTGAAAGGACACAGTTCAGTCCACAGTACACACCATACAGTGCTTTGAAATTAATTTTTCACTTTTTTTGCAATTTTTAAAAATATAAATTTGGTGTTTATATTTTAAGTTAGCAGTGGCCACAGGACTGGAAAAGGTCAGTTCTCATTCCCATCCCAAAGAAAGGCAATGCCGAAGAATGCTCAAACTACCGCACAATTGCACTCATCTCACACCTTAGAAAAGTAATGCTCAAAATTCTCCAAGGCAGGCTTCAGCAATTTGTGAACTGTGAACTTCCAGATGTTCAAGCTGTTTTTGGAAAAGGCAGAGGAAGCAGAGATCAAATTGCCAATATCCGCTGGATTATCAAAACAGCAAGAGAGTTCCAGAAAAACATTTGATTCTGCTTTATTGACTGTGCCAAAGCCTTTGACTGTGTGGATCACAATAATCTGTGGAAAGTTCTGAAAGAGATGGAAATACCAGACCACCTGACCTGCCTCCAGAGAAATCTGTATTCAGGTCAGGAAGTAACAGTTAGAACTGGACATGGAACAACAAACTGGTTCCAAATAGGAAAAGGAGTCCGTCAAAGCTGTATATTGTCACCCCGCTTATTTAACTTATATGCAGAGTACATCATGAGAAACGCTGGGCTGGAAGAAGCACAAGCTGGAATCAAGATTGCTGGGAGAAATATCAATAACCTCAGATATGCAGATGACACCACCCTTATGGCAGAAAGTGAAGAACTAAAGAGCCTCTTGATGAAAGTGAAAGTGGAGAGTGAAAAAGTTGGCTTAAAGTTCAACATTCAGAAAACTAAGATCATGGCATCTGGTCCCATCACTTCAAGGGAAATAGATGGGGA
>NW_011495002.1:3924895-3941151 GCF_000754665.1 Bison bison bison | reverse complement strand
TATTAAAAAGTAGAGACATTACTTTACCAACAAAGGTCTGTCTAGTCAAGCCTATGGTTTTTCCAGTAGTCATATATGGATGTGAGAGTTGGACTATAAAGAAAGCTGAGCACCGAAGAATTGATGCTTTTGAACTGTGGTGTTGGAGAAGACTCCTGAGAGTCCCTTGGACTGCAAGGAGATCCAACCAGTCCATCCTAAAGGAAATCAGTCCTGAATATTCATTGGAAGGACTGATGTTGAAGCTGAAACTCCAATACTTTGACCACCTGATGTGAACAGCTGACTCATTTGAAAAGACCCTGGTGCTGGGAAAGATTGAAGGCGAGAAGAGAAGCGGATGACAGAGGATGAGATATTTGGATGGCATCACCGACTCAATGGACATGAATTTGAGTAAACTCTGGGAGCTGATGATGGACCGGAGGCCTGGCATGCTGCAGTCCATGGGGTTGCAAAGAGTTGGACATGACTGAGCAACTGAACTGAACTGAAGTATTACACAAACAAATTCTCATTCTCAAAATTTTAAATAAAATAGCCTTCCAGTCTACTTCCCTACCCGCAGCACTTTTTTCTACACATTTACCTAGAAAGTGCTCCATGGCCAACTCCAGGTCTTGTTTTTGCTGACTATGTAGAGCTTCTCTATCTTTGGCTACAAAGAATATAATCAAACTGATTTTGATATTGACCACTTGGTAATATCTATGTGTAGTGTCATCTTTTGTGTTGTTGGAAGAGGATGTTTGCTATGATCAGTGTGTTCTCTTGAAAAAACTCTGTAGCCTTTGCCTATTTCATTTTGTACTCCAAGGCCAAATATGTCTGTTACTCCAGGTATCTCTTGACTTCCTACTTTTGCATTCCAATACCCTATGATGAAAAAGACATCTCTTTCTGGTGTTATTTCTAGAAGGAAAGCTACTTGGAAGGAAAGCTATGACAAACCTAAACAGCATATTAAAAAGCAGAAACATCACTTTGCCGACAAAGGTCCATATAGTTAAAGCTGTGGTTTTCCAGTAGTTATATACGGATGTGAGAGTTGGACCATAAAGAAGACTGAGCACTGAAGAACTGATGCTTTTGAACTGGGGTGCTGGAGAAGACTCTTGAGAGTCTCTTGGACTGGAAAGAGATGGAACAAGTCAATCCTAAAGGAAATCAGTCCTGAATATTCATTGGAAGGACTGGTGCAGAAGCTGAAGCTCCAATACTTTGCCCACTTGATGAGAGAAGCTAACTCATTGGAAAAGACCCTGATGCTAGGAAAGATTGAAGGCAAAAGGAGAAGGGGGTGGCAGAGGATGAGATGATAGATAGCATTACCAACTCAATGAACATATATTTGAGCAAACTCTGGGAGATACTGAAGGCAGAGAAGCCTGGCGTACTGCAGTCAGTGGGGTCACAAATAGTTGGACATGGCCTAGCGACTGAACAGCAACACAATAGAAACTACACTTGAGATACTTCCACAATAACACATGCACATATATATACACACACCATCACACACATACCACCCTTAACCTCTTCTTTTTCTAGTTGCCTTGTTATTGCCCCTCATGGTAACAATTCTCCCTGCATCAAGACCTTTCTCTCCATTATCAACCTTCATGATACACCTCACCTCACCTCTCCTTCACTTCTCCTCCCAGCTCCCAGCTTCATATTTCATCTCTTCTGTTCCTATCAGTCCTTAAGCTCTCATCTTGACTTTCTTAGAAAAGAGTATCTTAATTCCTAAGCTAAAGTTCCCCTGTTAAACTATAAGTTCTATGTACTTTCTATTGCTTTTCATCAAATACAGTAAGTATCATATGGTAATCATATCATTATAGATTTGAAAAATGTGAAGCCTATTTTATTCTATTTTATCCTTGGTTGAGGGAAGGAAACAAGGTTGCCTTATTCTCAACTGTATGTCAACTAGCATCATACCTGGCATCACAGAAGGTACTCAAGCAGTATGTATGAAGTAACAAACACACACTCTTACACAAAGTCTTCTTTCAGTAAATGAATATCTATATAATGTAAGCAATGTTAAATCACTTGGGGACATTTTTTGCTGCCAAACACCAAAGCTAATTGTAGCTGCTTTTTGAAAAATACAGTGGCTTTATAAAGAGCATCTTCTTGATTTGTGGGATAGAAGGTCTTCATTCTTTACTAAATGTTCACTGACTGAGAGAAGTGCCCTACCAAGAGGCTCAGCATTTCTGTAGCAGAAGGTGTAAAGAGAATCATCAGGAATAAAGCATATATGGGGCGGAAGGAAAGTGCAATTGTCCCTGCACAATTCAAAGATGCCAAGAAGAAACTTGCAATCAGAAGCTGTGTAACACAAGAGAGAGGAGGGAGATTATAGTTTTATTGTAAACAGCAGAATTCTTTAAAGATGACTACATTAGTAATCAGATCTCAAAGATGATAGAAATGCAAAAACTTCTTTTTCATTCAGGGTATGCGACTGCTGCATAATTTCTCTAGACTGGGAAAACGGAGGAATCTTGCTTCCGCACTCTTCCAACTATATCTCTAACCCAATCCTTGATTCCCCAAGGAAGTCGACCCCACGTCAGGTAAAAGACTACAAATACGTTCATGGCATTTTTAATAGTTATCATCATCCAACTCATCTAATTCTGAAAGAAGAGAAAGAGGAAAGAGGAGGAAAGAGGGATTGTTCCAAAGTATTTTGCAACCAAAAAAAAAAAAAATTAACACCAAGACACATGAGAACTAAATGACAAAAATCACAGTATCAATGAGCTTCAGCATTACTCCTTCAACTGGCCACCTGATGCAGAGTCACATCAGTACATGACTGTTAAATCACTTGGGGACATAAGTGATTTTGACTTTGACTTTATGGACCTTTATTGGCAAAGTGATGTCTCTGCTTTTTAATACACTGTCTAGGTTTGTCATAGCTTTCCTCCCAAGGAGCTTTCCTTCTATAACTAACACCAAGGTTGGCTAGAACTGAGACCAAGCCTAAACCAAGACATGTGAACAACCTGAGTAGCTGTGTACTTTGGCATACCTCGACTGTGAATAGGGCTCCCCTAGTGGCTCAGACAGTAAAGAATCCGCCTGCAGTGCAGGAGACCCAGGTTCATCCCCTGGGTTGGGAAGATCCCGTGGAAAAGGGAATGGCTACCCACTCCAGTATTCTTGGCTGGAGAATTCCATGGACAGAGGAGCCTGGCAGACTACGGTCCCTAGGGTCACACAGAGTCGGATACAACTGAGTGACTAACACACACACACAGAGCAATGGAAAGGTGTCTTCAGCACTTATTTAGAGGTGAGGCTGAGAACTGCATGGGGTGGGCCCAGGAAGAAGTAAGAGAGGGGCAGAAAATGACATGCAAGATGTTCTGCTGCATGACGACTGCCTTGAGCATTTCAGCTTTGCTCCCAAAGCTGTGTGTCCTACTCAGAAGCCCTACAAGTTGTTGGATCCAGTCTCTCTAGAGGCAGTTGAGCCTGTTCCTTTGAGATCTCTGCCCCACTTCTCAAGTGGTCTTGAGTACCCTCTGTTTACATAGAGTGTTTTGTTTTTTTTTTAAAGAAAACATGATAAATTTTTATCTAAGTTTACAGATAGATTAACTGGAGTTCAAAGGATCATATAATTAGCAAAGAAATTAAAAAATAGCTGGGTCTATGCATTGCCAAGAAATTGAACAAAACAAATAAAAAATGCATAATTATAGAAAGTATGGACTGGTGCAGGCCAAACAGCTGAATGATTTAAACAAGTTGTTTTCTTTTGATCAGTCAATTAAGCATTTCTTAATTCAGTCATTTTGGCAAGATTCAAATAAATTCTTTGAAATGACAACAGAGCAACAGACAGTAGAAACAGTAAATACCACCATTCTTCTCTTGGCGAGGAAGGTTACAAATAAATCTCCTGATATCCTAAGCGTAAAGAAATGTTCTAACAAGATCCACTTGTATAAAATCAAATCACTGGGCCCAGGCATCTGATTTCTTACTGTTTACTCAGAGCAACAGGCAAAAGGAAGACAGGGCTTTGGATTTATTTATAAAACACTCAGCCACAGGTAGGCAAAAGAGGAAGGACACAATGTAATTTGATGGTGGATGGATTTGCAAGCAAAAGAACCTAAAAAGGAAAAATGATGCTGACCCAAGACTCACAGTTTACTTTTTAAAGTTGTGGGCAAAAGAAAAGACAAAGCTTTCTATTTTGGTAAACTCTTGTTCTAAAAAATCAAATTAAAAATAACAATATCCAATCATCTCTAAATTACCTCCACTAAAAACACTGACAAACAGCTTATGATGTTTTTTAAAGACTTCTTCTTTAGTCCTGAAAATAATAGTTTAAAATAACTTATTTGCATTTCATTCTTTTCTTTCCTTTCTACACAAACATTTTGAAAAGCTTACCTATGGGAAAGCCATTGCATGCTTATCTTTGATCTATGAAATCTCTCTACTTTATTCACTTCAAATTGGCATGTCCCCTCCTTCCAGCAACATGGAAGCCTTTCCAATAAAGAGCACCTTTGCTAGAAGACATGTTTAAAACATAAGTACATGTATTTTTAAAAAAATAATAACTGTGCTCCCAAAAGAGAAAGGAACTTCAGATGTTAGAAATAAGGAAAAGAGTGAAAGTGGAATGAGGAAATATGTGAGCTGGCCCAGTGGAAGCTCTATGTACGGCAAAGCACTAGTGTTATTTAATTCATCACTGCAATCTCCATAATGACATCTGCATTGTAGCTGTGGCACCCAGGGTAATCTTCACACAGCAGCAAGCTTCTGGCTTATATCACATTGTCAAGTGAAGATAGAGACATGACTAAAAATTTACTGATGGAAGTATTTATACACATCAGGAACTGGGCATTGTGTTTTTAAACTCTGTATGTGTACATTTACATTGTAAAAAAATATCATTGCAGAATGCAAAAGCAGTTATAAAATATTGGGTCAAATCATGAAAACCGGTAATATTTTTATAATTTTTTTAAGACACAAAATTACCAAATGACAGCATTGTGTCCAGTGAGTTCCCTTGTAGATGATTCTTTTCCTCAGTGAGCTTAGAAGTTCTTCACTCACTTCTCAACTCCCCCACTTAACTGTCTTTCTTTTGGTTTATCCGGCCAGAAAGAATTTTCACTCCTCTGAGTTCCTCTTATCCTTTCCTCAGCCTAGATATCCAGACATTCAGTTGCCTCTAGATGGACCAAGGCAGGAAGAAAAGTTATCCGGTCCACAGGTGAAGCTGAAATTGAAGGAGAGGCAGGAAGAATTCGCACCTCATTAATGCAATTCAAGGTCAAGCCATCTCCGAGACCATCAGAACTTCCAGACGTTCAACGATGTTCACCTCATGCTACGTGACGCTGTGAGTCTATAAATGTCTCTGCTTTGAGCTAAGTTATATAAACCCCCTTTCTATTTTCTAAGCTTGGAGAGTGCCAGGTCTTGGGAAGGAAGTTATCGGAGAGGGTAAAAATTCCCTTCGTATTTATTTGTGCAGAATCGTCACTTTTCAACTATATACCAGATGTAAAGAACTGTTTTGCTCTTGTGCCATCTGTCATCTCAGAACTGAGATCGATTCACACAATGATATAGAAGAAAGAAAAAACAAAAAACAAAATAAGAAGTAAAATGACCTGATTTGAAATCTTATCTCTGCTGTTACTGATTGTGCTTAATTTCTCAAGTTATGATTTCCTTGTCTATAAAGTAGAACTTAGCCAGGCCTCGCCACATAAGTTTATTGCAAGGATTAAATAAAATGAAATCTGGTAAGTGTTTTAAAATGTCACGGTGCAACCATGTGCCTGGGGAAATTTACATAGAGAACAGAGCTGGAATATCATGGTGGTAGAAAAACCAGAAAGAAAGCCAGAGTGGCTCAGTAAAAGATTCCAGAAGTTCGATTCCAAAAAGAATGTTTCTTTAGGATGTGCCAAAGCGTCTACTGAAGTAATAAACACAGCCATCATAGCTAAGAACAGCCACTTTCTTGGACACTGGTCTGCTGACTCAGTGGACGTTCCCCAGACCCAACACCTTCCTGCATTCACATCCAGATTGATAGCTCTTATTGGAGAAGGAAATGGCAACTGATTCCAGTATTCTTGCCTGGAAAATTCCATGGATAGAGGAGCCTGGCAGGCTACAGTCCATGGGACTGCAAAGAGTCAGACAAGATTGAGCACACTCATGTGCTTGCACTGAAGCTTGCAGGACAGGCTCCATGGACAGCCAAATATCTCTCAGTCCTCCCTGTTCTCCGTCTACTCGATACAGGAAAAAAAATGATAGTCAAACATTTATGTGAGTAGGTCTTATGCCAAGACCTATAAGGTCCCACTATTAACTGCAAGACTCAAGTATTAAACAGTATTTCCTTAACTAATACAGTATTCACCTTAACAAAGTTTCCATATTTTAAGGAAAATGAATGATAAATTTGGCTATTGGATTAAAGAAGTGTATATTGCCAGAAAATAGACTTCTGTGTGAACTTCTAGCATAAAATTTAATTTTTAAACTCTGTCACATACATTCACACTTTTTTTTGTTGTTACAGTCTCACCTGAAGCTCCTAGAAAAGCGTATGAAGATCTTCTTACAGTCTATTACATGAGAGCAAAATAGCTGCCCAAGAGGACTTCCAGACTCAGAATGCAGTTGTGTGTGCATGCTAAGTCATTTCAGTTGTGTCCAACTCTGCACAACCTTATGGATTGTAGCCCACCGGGCTTCTCTGTCCCTGGGATTCTCCAAGCAAGAATATTGAGTGAGTTGCCAAGCCCTCCTCCAGGGAATCTTCCCAACCCAGGGATCAAACCCACATCTCTTATGTCTCCTGCATTGGCGGGCAGGTTCTTTATCACCAGCACCACCTGGGAAGCCTGCAGTTGGCTGCAGCAAAACACATTCTTGCTATACCAACCGAAATACAGACTGTTTTCAAGAAGTCATCTTTAAAGAGAGCAGACTGTGGAAATGGAGTTAAGTAAACAAAAATTCTGCAGAGCAAAGAGCTTTTCCAGGGTGAGCTGTCTTTCACAGGTTGCTTTCTTCCTTGAGTCATTTAGCAATTCTGACTAGTCTGAAGACCAGAACTTGGCATGCAGAAGAACTGTAGGATGACAAAAAGAGACCAGTAAAGATTTGGGCATGCAAATTAGGGACCACAGGGATTCAGAAACTAAAATATCCCTAAGTGCCTGGCCAGTTTTTCCCATAGTACCTTTGCTGAATTCTGGAGCTGAGCATAAGGTTACAAACTTCTGTAAGGTAAACTAATTCTCCAGTATTCCCATAAAAACTAGGAGAAAAAGTCTCACTTGAGAAAAGGGGCCTGGCTCAGATCCATGACGAGTCTCCCCACAACAAGGAACAAATTTGGAAGTAGTGTGTAGCAAGATGCTAGAGTCCTCTACAGTCTCTCAGCGCTCTCAACCAAAAGTGCAAGAGAGATGGGCTTAAGGGGGAAAGGAGAACTGGAAGTGGAATGAGTCTTATGAAAACTCGCATCACTGACCCAGCTCAGTCCCTGTGGGTTGAGGGGATTAGCTCCTAACTTTGTCTGCCAGAAGTAGCATCATACAAAGCTTCGACACTTGTCTTTGTTTTTAGTATCTGCTAATCACTAACAAACTTGAAAAGAGACAGGAAAATGTAACCAATAACCAAGGGGAACAGACAACATAAGCAAATGCAAATAAAAAAAAATAGATACTGTAGTAAGCATCCAAAGACTTTAATATAATGGTTAATATACAAAGAAATTGGAAGAAAAGATGGCCAAAGTGATGAAAGACTGTGGAATTCCATCAAAGAATTAGACTCCATAAAAATATCATCATTTTAAGATTGAAAAAGACAGTATCTGAAAGTAAGACCTCATTGGATGAATTCAACAGCACAGCAGGAGGTTTATTAAATGATTCCAAAGACAGATCAGTATAAAGCACTCGGTTAAAGCACAGACAAAACAAAAAATACACATAAGGGTCATATGTAGGTCATGGTGCAAAACCTTACGTGCTTATTGTTGGAGGTCACTGAAGAAGAATAAAGAGAGAATAAAGCAGGAAAAGCAATATATATAAAGAAAACATGGTCAAGAATTTTCCAGAGTTCTTAAAGAGAAGAACCCTCACATTCAAGAATCTCAGCTAACCCCAAACAAAATAAATATAAAGAAAGCCATAACTAGGCACATCACAATCAAACTGCTGAAGACAATAAATTCTCCCTGATTCCAATAAGCTGGATGGCCACTGTGCCACAGACCTTATTTTAATGGAATGTGCTGCAAATTATTTTTTGATCTGTTAATTTTAAAAGGGAAATTAACTTCCATAATTTTAAAACAAGAGCAAATGAAAGATGCATAAATTGTGTTTACTGTCTGAAGATTTTAGCTGCTTTTCAAAAATAATAGTATTTTTACTTGAGAATGCTCAAGTATTCTTGTCTGGAAAATTCCATGGATAGAGGAAGCTGGCCAGCTACAGTTCATGGAGTTGCAGAGAATCAGACACAACTGAGCAGTTGAACATGAACACACAGACAAATAATAGAAACCATTTGTTTGAAGTTTCTCTATAATAAAGATAAATAAGACCATTTTCAAGAAAAGTCTTCGGACTTCTCTGGTGGTCCAGTGTTTAAGACTCCACATTTCCACTGAAGGGAGCCATAAATTATTTACAATGCCAGAATAATAGACAATCAGGCACAAATTGTGGGTGGATTCAGAGGTAAAGAATCAGCATTCATTGGGCTCTTAATAGGTGCCTGGAATTATTCTAAAGTCTTTACAGAGATCATCATGGATGTGAAATGAACTTTACATAGATCATATGTGTATGAAAATGAATGTATTCATCACCTGAACCTCCATTATGTAAATCATTTCAGACAGTGCAATATCTTCAGGTCCATTTTTTCTGTTTAGAGATAAACATTTATTCTTAGCTGTTGACTTCTCAATTTTGTATGGCGTTTGTAGATCCCAATGGGATCAGCCTGATCCCATTTTAAGTGGGATTCCCACTGAATCTTTTTTTTCTTGGACCAAGCCTGTTCTCCTCTCTTTCATTTAGAAACTGCCAGCCCCTCTCGCTTCTTTAAACCCCATCATCATCCACTTCCTAACCACAAGCTTGGCTGTGAAATGGGATATAGTCTCCAGAATGTCCTCTTCCCTTCCAGCAGATACATCCATTTCCTCCTAAATTGTGTCTGCTGATCACTTTGGGAAACAGGGATAATTAAAATCATAAACATAAAGAAATTTTAAAACTCATAATATCCTTGGTGCAGTGCTTTCTGGAGCACTCTTGGCATCTGAAATTGTAACTAAGCTCAGTTGGGATCTTGCTTCCCAGTATCAGTCACTGAATTTCCTTCTGGATCCTATCCCTTGGTTAAATTATATCCTGCTGGTGTCATGAAAACATCTGGTCTCTCAGTTCCTGGCACTCAATTCACAACTTGTAGAATCCCCGGGAGAGGTCTCTGCTCTCAGTCTATAAGCTATTTCCCCCAAAACATGGAAATCTCCAAGGCAAATGTTGATCATCCCTGAGTCCCTCTCATTCCCTTTCCCCCTGAGAGGAAAAAAAAAAAAAAAACCAGATCAAAATTTGGAAGAGAAAGGTTCTCAAAATCAGAAGAGTGACATTTTGTCCTAGTTCCTGTGGGTGGACCCATGTACCATTTATCATAAATAAAGAAATCCTCAACGTTCAAACCAAGTATATGTATCTTCATTCAACTGAGTCCATTTTCTTTCCAAACTAGACACCCAGGACTTATCAGTCCCTCCTTTTTAATCCTGCTCGTTTGACCTAAGGTTATTAGTTATTCCTCTTATATTTCATAGAATTGCTCTTTCGTCATTACTCTTTTTTCTGCTGAATGTATTTGCTACTTATGCATGGGCGGTTCAGTCATAAAGAATCTGCTGGCCAATGCAGAAGACACAGGAGACTCGGGTTCTATCCCTGGGTCGGGAAGACTCCTTGGAGAAGGAAATGGCAACCCGCTCCAGTATTCTTGCCTGAAAAACCCCGTGGACAGAGGAGCCTGGCAGGCTACAGTCCCCAGGGTCACAGAGTGGGACACAACCGAGCCCAAGCACACAAGGAGCTCTGTATAGTCACTCTTGAAATAGCTTGGAAGAAACTGAAAGCAACCGATGCTTGAAAGATTTACTTTCTATACTGCTCTTCAATTTCATTTTAATGATTGTTAGCCTATTGTTTGGGGGGAACATTTGTCTCTTTTTTTTTTTTTCTAATTTTATTTTATTTTTAAACTTTACATAATTGTATTAGTTTTGCCAAATATCGAAATGAATCCACCACAGGTATACATGTGTTCCCCATCCTGAACCCTCCTCCCTCCTCCCTCCCCATACCATCCCTCTGGGTCGTCCCAGTGCACTAGCCCCAAGCATCCAGTATCGTGCATCGAACCTGGACTGGCAACTCGTTTCTTACATGATATTTTACATGTTTCAATGCCATTCTCCCAAATCTTCCCACCCTCTCCCTCTCCCACAGAGTCCATAAGACTGTTCTATACATCAGTGTCTCTTTTGCTGTCTTGTACACCGGGTTATTGTTACCATCTTTCTAAATTCCATATATATGCGTTAGTACACTGTATTGATGTTTTTCCTTCTGGCTTACTTCACTCTGTATAATAGGCTCCAGTTTCATCCACCTCATTAGAACTGATTCAAATGTATTCTTTTTAATGGCTGAGTAATACTCCATTGTGTATATGTACCATAGCTTTCTTATCCATTCATCTGCTGATGGACATCTAGGTTGCTTCCATGTCCTGGCTATTATAAACAGTGCTGCAATGAACATTGGGGTACACGTGTCTCTTTCCCTTCTGGTTTCCTCAGTGTGTATGCCCAGCAGAGGGATTGCTGGAGGAATCAACCTACCTGACTTCAGGCTCTACTACAAAGCCACAGTTGTCTTTTTATCTTAAATAATTTTACATCCCAGGACTTCTCTGGTGGCCCAGTGGTTAAGAGTCCATCTTGCACTGCAGGGGGCATGGGTTGGATCCCTGGTTCTGGGAATTTAGATCCCACATGCCTCAAGGCAATTAAGCTCGTGCCACAGCTACTGAGCCCGTGCATTCCAAAGCCTACACACAACTAGAGAGTCCTTGCACCACAACAGAAGGTCCGCATGATGCAATGAAAATCCCTCCTGCAGCAACTAAGACATGATGCAGCCAAATAAATAAATGAATATTTTAAAGAGTACTAGTAATTTTACATCCCAAAAGTTTTGTCAGCTCTTTCTACTTAACTCTTTCTGAACAAAATAAAATTGGAAAGGGAGGGCTATTTCATATGTCCCTTCCACTATTCTAACTTGGATTCTTGGCATTTAGCATCAAGAGAAACAAATAGCGCAGTACAGCAGTTAACAACTTTCATCACTTCCCATTCTTTCCTCTCCCTTATTGAATCTGCTTAAAAACACATCACTCTGCCTGCTGGGAGATGTCAGGACTCAGAAAGGAAGTTTAAAATTATGTAAGAAATGAACTCATGACCTCTATTTCCTTGCCTATTTGGTAAATAATTTGTGGTTTTCAGAAACTGGAAACGTTTTAGAATTCAAGTAAGCTTGGCAGTAAATTGTCCAGGCTCATAAAAATGTGCACACAGGGTCTTGCAGACACCAAAGCAAATAGCTAAAATGAAATGAAACCAAAACAGACCTGATATGTGTATGCACATAGCCTACCTAAGTCCCAGCAGCAGTCCCCTACCTGCTGACACTGTGGTCTATCGTCTACTAATGCAGTATACCATAAATTTTGTAATATTAAATAGTTCACTGATTAGGCAGGCTGTTCAAGTTGACTTTTTTTATTTTAAACTTTTAAAACATCTCTACAAGAAGAATAGATGCTTTTGAACTATGGTGCTGGAGAAGAGTCCTGAGAGTCCCTTAGACAGTCAATTCTAAAGGAAATCAACCCTAAATATTCATTGGAAGGACTGGTGCTGAAGCTGAAGCTCCAATACTTTGGCCATCTGATGTGAAGTGTGGACTCATTGGAAAAGACCCTGATGCTGGGAAAGATTGAGGGTAGGAGGAGAAGGTGATGAGATGGTTGGATGGCATCATCAACTCAATGGATATGACTTTGAGCAAACTCAGGGAGATAGTGAAAGACAGGGAAGTCTGGCGTGCTGCAGTCCATGGGATCACAAAGTCAGACACAACTGCAACTGAACAACAACAACAGCAGCAACACTACGTTTTGATTTCTTTAATGAAAGACATAGGCTGTGCATTACAACCTACAATTCCAGAACAGCTCAAGACCCAGCAAAACTGTTGTCCATTGCCTCCGGTCTCCTGCATGTGCTGAGGAAGGTCAGGAAAGGAGAACGGATAGTAAAGAGACTGTAAGGACAGAGGCGGGGGACTTCCCTGGCTGTCCAGTGATTAAGACTTCGCCTTCCAATGCCAAGGGTATGGGTTCGATCCCTGGTCAGGGATCTAGGATCCCACATGCCTCTCAGCCAAAAAACCAAAACATAAAACAGAAGCAATACTGTAAAAAAAATTCAATAAAAACTTTTAAAATGGTCCACATCAGAAAAATAAAAAGGATAGAGGTGGGGAGAGCAGAGGCACACACTCTGGAATTAGGACATGAAAAGAAAACCAAACTCGGGGTCCTAGTAGGCTACCAGTCATAGGGAGTGACAGGAAACTGGCTCAAATGCATACTAACTACTTGGTCCCATTTCCCTTTCTAGTGAAACACTAAGTCATTATCCCAAGATGCCTCAACAGTTGGTGGAAGGAAAAGTCTCAACTAGAATATAAAACCTGATCCCACAGGTTCTCTGCTCATTGGACATACGCCCCATTTACAAAACCCTCAGAACTAGGTTCCCCTGTGCCCACCCATGTCGTCCACTGGTTTCTCTCAAGGCATCTACCAGAATGATCTTTTTTAAAAATAAGCCAGACAATAAAGCATGCTTACTCCTCTGCTTAAACTACCCCATGGACCTCAACATGACCCAGAGAAAAGTGAAAGTTCTGATGATAACCTCCAGGGCCACCATCATCACCTCCATCTGTCCCTTCCCACTCAACGCTTGACTTCTCAGATCTTACCTCCTGAAGAAACCCTTTTTCACTCTGTTCCAACTACATGCTGCTTCCTTGCCACTACACTGTTCATTCCTTCTACTGTTCTTCCAGATACCACTATGACTTGTTCTCTGCCTCCTTTAAATCACTTGTCCAAATATCTCCATCCTAGTAAGACCTTTCAGATCAGATCAGATCAGTTGCTCAGTCATGTCCGACTCTTTTCGACCCCATGAATCGCAGCACGCCAGGCCTCCCTGTCCATCACCAACTCCCGGAGTTCACTCAGACTCACGTCCATCAAGTCAGTGATGCCATCCAGTCATCTCATCCTCTGTTGTCCACTTCTCCTCCTGCCCCCAATCCCTCCCAGCATCAGATTCTTTTCCAATGAGTCAACTCTTCGCATGAGGTGGCCAAAGTACTGGAGTTTCAGCTTTAGCATCATTCCTTCCAAAGAAATCCCAGGGCTGATCTCCTTCAGAATGGACTTGTTGGATCTCCTTGCAGTCCAAGGGACTCTCAAGAGTCTTCTCCAACACCACAGTTCAAAAGCATTAAGCTTCGGCACTCAGCTTTCTTCACAGTCCAACTCTCACATCCATACGTGACCACTGGAAAAACCATAGCCTTGACTAGACGGACCTTTGTTGGTAAAGTAATGTCTCTGCTTTTGAATATGCTGTCTAGGTTGGTCATAACTTTCCTTCCAAGGAGTAAGCGTCTTAATTTCATGGCTGCAGTCACCATCTGCAGTGATTTTGGAGCCCAAAAAAATAAAGTCTGACACTGTTTCCATTGTTTCCCCATCTATTTCCCATGAAGTGATGGGACCAGATGCCATGATCTTTGTTTTCTGAATGTTGAGCTTTAAGCCAACTTTTTCACTCTCCACTTTCACTTTCATCAAGAGGCTTTTTAGTTGCTCTTCACTTTCTGCCATAAGGGTGGTGTCATCTGCATATCTGAGGTTATTGATATTTCTCCCAGCAATCTTGATTCCAGCTTGTGCTTCTTCCAGTCCAGCGTTTCTCATGATGTACTCTGCATAGAAGTTAAATAAGCAGGGTGACAATATACAGCCTTGATGTACTCCTTTTCCTACTTGGAACCAGTCTGTTGTTCCCTGTCCAGTTCTAACTGTTGCTTCCTGACCTGCATACAGATTTCTCAAGAGGCAGGTCAGATGGTCTGCTATTCCCATCTCTTTCAGAATTTTCCACAGTATATTGTGATCCACAAAGTCAAAAGCTTTGGGATAGTCAATCAAGCAGAAATAGACGTTTTTCTGGAACTCTCTTGCTTTTTCGATGATCCAGCAGATGTTGGCAATTTGATCTCTGGTTCCTCTGCCTTTTCTAAAACCAGCTTGAACATCTGGAAGTTCACAGTTCACGTATTGCTATATGAGATAATGTATTATAAAGGCATTCTAAAAAGTATCAAATCCCATATAATTTTAAATTATGACTAGAAAAATTACTGACTTAATTAGCAACTTCTCATAGGTGAAAGATATAGCTCATTCAAAAGAAATTACATGTATTAATATACATAGATAAAAGGAGATAGATATATAAACATAGAAAACATCTATTTATACGGATATAGATCTAAGGATAAATATATAAAGATATAGACATATGGAGAGAAGAAGAAGAGGTGGAGATATGTAGTTAGATAGAAAAGGAAAAATCCAACACTCAGGGCTAAATTTGAGATTAGATTTTTGTGATGACCATTTTTTTCCCAATTAAGAAGTTGATGAAGAAACAGAGCTGACAAAAACAAGTACTAAGCACAATATTATACCTAAGTTTCTCTCTTTTACTTTAATGACTAAAAATTATTATTGCTTCTTCTTATGAAATAAATTACGTGACAGAATGCAAGTTCCTTGAAATACTCATCAGTATATCCTCCTGGTCTAACAGAACGTCGTTTACCCAACAGTTGAGTGAATACGTAACCAGCAGAAGCAGTGAACAACGAAAGTAGTAGAAAAACAGGAACATTTCAGAATAAAGGTTGGCTGGTGTCACAAGTTGAATTGCATAGCTGCAAGCCATCTCTTCCTTGATTTGTGACTTTAAGGATGAGTGGACATTTCTGAAAAGGTACATGATGGTTCCTTTGCGGTTCAGCATAAGCCGTTGTAGACTCAGGGTGTCCTAGACACAGGGAATCATGAGTGGGTGGCAGAGGAGTTGGGAGGAGGGCAGTAATAGCCATTAGGCTGCTTCATAATTACTGTTTGATCCAGCAGATTCATTTTCAGAATCATAAAAGGCTGATATTTAAATATTTTAATATTCAACCTGAACTTTAAATCAAAAAGAAAAAAGAGGAAAGTTTGGAACGAGAGTCTCTTCATACATAGTAAAACAAAATTAAGATAAAAGTAAAGACTTACGAAAATTAACCTAATATTGACATCTCTCAAAAAAATAATCACCTTTAAAAAAATATGTGGAGGGGAGACAAAGTGTTCCTTTATTGTTCATTTTTCATTTTTTCACTTCTCCAACTTTATTTTAATAATGTGTCCAAAGTCTTATTCAACCTCTCTCCCACTTTAATAAAGGTTCATTAGTGGATTAGGAGAGATTTGAAACTGAGCCCAGTGGAGTCAGCAGAGACAAATTGCAAACAGCTACTCAGCGCATTTTGAAAAGTACCAAGCTAGCAACCTGGAAAAGATCCACCAATAAAATCTAGTTGTACTTGTGCATGCGGAGCCGCACTGGACAGACAAACCATCTCCACTTCCGGATGGGCAAGAGGGACAACACTGACCACAGAAATTAACGTGGCAAAGACTGTTGTGTGAAGTTTGAGCCCATCCCAGCAAAATGAACGCAGCCCATCAGCATGGAAAAGAAAAACGGGAAAACTGGCCATCCAGCGTGTATTAATGTGATAAAAATAAGCGAATAAGGGCTGCCACCTGACCTCTGCTATTTTGGGATCCTATTGTTCCCTTTGAAATCTGCAAAGTCCATCTCAATAGTAGCCTGTCCCGCATTCCACCTGGCCTACAAAGAGATGGATCAGAGGGGAACTGGGGCGGGG
>NW_011495002.1:3905981-3924795 GCF_000754665.1 Bison bison bison | reverse complement strand
TGTTGACTTCTTCCTTTACCCCCACTTCCACAAGCTTGCTCAAAATTATTCCGCAAACTGATGACATCTTATACCATATGGGTAAAAGTACTATACCTACTATAAATATTATTGGAATTGAGAATAGTACTTATTATAACTTTTTCTAAAATTTTATGATTTCATTAAAAATTTATAAAGAGATGAGGAATCTGAGAAACAAAAAAGTTAAACAGTTTAAGATCAGCCAGGTGGTAAATGGAAAAGCCTGTGTTTAAATCCAGGCTGTCTTTCCCTAGAGCCTAGGTTACTAACCACTATGACATGCTGTGATCCTCCAGACAACAATTAGTTTAGAAATGTGATGATTTTTAAACCACAATAAAGCATGGGTTTTCCTGCATTCTTTTAAATAATTGCTTAACAGGGCTGTGTTGGTTTCTGCCATACAACAACTCAAATTAGCCGTGTGTGTGTGTGTGTGTGCGTGTGTGTGTGTATTCCCTCCCTCTTGAGTCTCTCTCCCACCACTCTAGGTTATCACAGAGTGCCAGATTGGGCTGCCTGAATTATTAATATATATCAGCTTCCCACCAGCTATCTATTTTTTTAATTTTATTTTTTAACTTTACAATATTGTATTGGTTTTGCCATATATCAACATGAATCCAGCTATCTATTTTATACATGGTAGTGTATAAATGCGGAGAAGGCAATGGCACCCCACTCCAGTACTCTTGCCTGGAAAATCCCATGGGTGGAGAAGCGTGGTAGGCTGAAGTCCATGGGGTCGCTAAGAGTCGGACACAACTGAGCGACTTCACTTTCACTTTTCACTTTCATGCATTGGAGAAGGAAATGGCAACCCACTCCAGTGTTCTTGCCTGAAAAATCCCAGGGACGGGGAGAGCCTGGTAGGCTGCCGTCTATGGGGTCGCACAGAGTCGGACATGACTGAAGTGACTTAGCAGCAGCAGCAGCAGTGTGTAAATGGCATGCTACTCTCAATTCATCCTACCCTCTCCTTTTCCCGCTGTGTCCTCAAGACGGCCCTCTACATCTGTCTCTATTCCTGCCATGCGTTGGTTCATCTGTGCCACTTTTCTAGATTCCATTCCTGTAAAGTTTTTTTTAAAGTGTATCCATTAGCACAATTATTTACTCAAGCTCTCTTACACACTTTTGTCATCAGCTACAGACTCCCAACATAAGGTCTGGATCATCTCATCTCACCTGTCATCCCTGTTGCCACTTCTCCCAGACAAAGCACCTATCCTGGATTTAGTCAACATTTTCCTTTAATTCTTCAATCTAAAATTATTTTAATCTGTAGAACATGCCAGTAAGCTGTAAGTTCCCTACCTGTATTTATCTCTATGCCATGAAAACAGGGAAACAGGAAAGAGGGAGAGGGGAAGAGGAAAGAGAGAGACCAAAAAAGACAGAGAGACAGAGAATGAGAAAGGAGAGGGAAAGGGGCACAAGAAGGGGGAAGGAAGAGAAAGAATAAATGGAAAGGAAGCACTATAATATCTAACTTCACCAAAATTGATACAAGATGTTGTGGCTACTTTTTAAGCTTTTTATTTGAAAATAGTCTCAAAGTTACCAAAAGTTGCAGAAAGAATATAAATAGTACAAATATCACTTATTTAATCTTCACAGATTATACTGTTGTTAAAATTTTCCTCCGTTTGCTACAGATCAGTGGTCCCCAACTTTTCTGGCATCAGAGACTGGTTTTGTGGAAGACACAGGGGTGGGGGAGATGGTTTGGGGGTGATTCAAGTGCATTATATTTGTTATCTATTTTATTTCTATTATTACTACATTAGTGCCACCTCAGATCATCAGGCATTAGATCCTGGAAGTTGGGGGCCCCTGTTTGATAGATGATTGATGATAAATAGATAGGGCAATGGATGAATGTTTGTGTCCCACACCCCCAAATCTATATATTCAAAATCATAATCCCAATGTGATGATACATGAAGGTAGAATCTTTGGAAAGTAATTAGGTCATGATGGTGGAGCCCTCATGAATGGGATTAGTGCCCTAATAAGAAGAGGCCAGAAAATTAGCTGGCTGTCTTTCTGCCATGTGAGAATGCAGCAAGAAGAAGGGCATTTATAAGCCAGGAAAAGAGACCTCACCAAACACCCAGCCATGCTGGCATCCTCATCACTGACTTCCAGCCTCCAGAACTGTGAGATCTAAATCTGTTACTTAAGTTAGCTGGTAACTTTTTACAGCAACTTATAGAACTAAAGCAGATCGATGATTGATTGATTGATGATAGATTTTTTTTTTTTCTGAACATGGTTCTTTACCTCTAAATTCGTTATAGTGTGCTTCCTAAGTAAAGAAATATTCTCTTATATAACCAGTGTACAGTTACCAATGCTGTACAATTAAATGGACACAGTAATTTTGTCTAGTCTACAAGACATGTTCTAATTTGGTCAATTGACCTATAAAGTCCTCCAATGTAGAACAGTCAACGCTTAACTGTAAGAGCTCTTTTTGTTATTGTTATTGTTGTTTATTAATTAAATACTTTGGTGAAATACTTTTCAGTCCTTTAAATAAGTCAACTCAGGAACATCCCTTCTCAGGACTCCGACTTGCATGAACACTTCACACTTTACAAATCTCCCATATTCATCCTACTGTTTTATTCTTTTCACTCCTTCGTGTCACAAGAAGCAAACAGAAGGTAATACCAACTTTAGACATGGGTAAGCTGAGCTCTTTCCTGGGTCCCTGGTCTCCAGGGCCCCACACTCCTCTGTTTTTCAAGACATTCGGTAAGACTCCCTCCCCCCACCACTCTAGTACCAAGGCCTGGCTGGAGCTGGTAGTGGGCTGTCTGGATGGGCTCCCTATGGCTGGGTGGAGGTTGGAAGGCATCCAATCCCCATTTCTACCCTTTAGGGTTCTCTCCAACCTTCCGTATTGTGTGCAGAGTGGACTCAGCACTCTGAGTTGCTCCAAAACTTGTCCTGTGAGGTTGCGCTGGGGCCCTGGAGCTGGGCTGCCTTTCCAGAAAAGCCAGCTGGTGAGGGATGCTCACAAAGAGCTGACAGACATAGAATTGCTCTCCTGGGATGGATGAGCTTGGGCTGCTGCAATGGTGCTGACACTCAGATTTTGAATGATTCCCGCTCACTTGGACTCAGGATGAGTTCGGCACTCTGGGCTTGCCCAACCTTGAGTTTAAACTGGTCTCTTGCATACTCAGTCACCCATCGTACTTCCACCATGGTGCTGCCTCTGGTTTCCAGCATCCAAAATGGCAATCGTCTTCTCCCCTGTGCACCCTCTGGCTAGTGGCACTCAGGGAAGTCCCCTCACCCCTCCACAGGCTCTACACCACATGTAATACAATCCTCAGGGATGGCCCCATCCATCCCCTTGAGGGGCTTTGGAGATTGTTGTTTTACCACATCAATGGTCCCTTCTAATCCCAGTCTTCTCTTGCCTCCAATTGCTATAGTGATTTTTGGCTCTTCCAGGTTAAGCTGATTCAGATAAGGGTCAGGGATTCCACGCATAAATTGGATAACTCATCTTGTTCTACCTATCTGCCCCTATCTGCCCCACTGGTACTTGTGAGTAGAAACCAAGGGTGCAATCAACATGGAAAGAGATCACATTTTAGGAATGCTGTGATTACAGCCTCAAGAGTTCCAGAGAAGACATGGCTGGAAAAGGTATTGTTCTATATATACATGCTATAAAATTCCAAATGACAAATTTAACACAACCATAAAATAAATCACTGTTCACATTTTCCTGGGTACCATGTGCATTTGTGGTTATCTTCAAAGAAGCACCGGAACAACCTTTGAAAGAGCCATCGGAAGCCAGTATTCACGGGAGCAGGATGGATGGTGCAGCATCATGAATCACGGCGTAACCAACATGAAACAAACGGCATAAGACACTTAGAGTCAAGCAGAGCTATATATAAGTTCCAATTCAGACAGGTCCTGAGAGCTATAGGACTTGAGTAATAGCAGTGTTGTTATCTTTTTCTCACAGTGGGAGATATGCAATTACCCAGTAACAGCACATTTGACAATAAAGAATATGAAAAGATGATTCCCGGATCTAAACTGAGATGATGCCTGGGCACTATGGGGGATCAAGTGCTCTGATTGGACAATAAGCAAACACATTAGTATCTCTCTTCTACCCATCAGTCTAAATTTTTAGTGATAAATCACTATGCCTCATATGTTCATGAATTTTGCAAAGTCTCCTTAAATGAAATTGATTATAAAAAATAAAACTGATTATATAAACAAGTGACACACACACACACAAATTTTACCCCGGGCCCCACACAATCTAGGGGTGGCTTGAAGAAAGGGGTGAGGTGTAGCTATCTACCATGTCCCAGTTATAAAAGCTGCATCACAGTGGATGAGAAAATCACAAAGATGACTGGCTTTTTGATCAACTCCCACTTTTTTTCTTATTTATTAATTTGGCTGCACCAGATCTTAACTGCCACATATGCGGTCTAGTTTCCTGACCAGGGATTTAACCCAGGCCCCCTGCATTGGGAGCTCGGAGCCTTAGCCCTGGGCCACGAGGAAAGTCTTCTCCATTCATTTTAAGAATCATAGAAAGTAGAAAAATTACAACTGGAGAATTTGTCTTCGGTTCCATAACAGGCTGAAATGCCGGTTGAAACTTGAGGCCAATGTAGGAGAAATTCTGACTTCATCCCAATAGGGTGAAGTCACCAGGGCCAAATAAACACCCTTTGACCAAGAAAAGCAAAAAGACAATACAGTTTTGCAGCTGTAGAAATTGAAGAAATAGCATATGAGGACTAGGCTGCCAGGACAACTAGGGAATGAAGTATTTATATAATAACATCACTGCAAACTAAAGAGAAGGACAATTCTTTGTAACAAGAAGTTTCCGTGGTAGTATCCAGAAGTCACTGTGGTTTTCTTCACCATTAAAACAAACCTTGGCAAAGAAGTTGAGCTGTTTTAAAGACCACTTGAGTCCCATGTTCTCTGGCAACTGCCTCCTTCTCTTTCCACTCCTTTTGTACCTGCATAGACACCATATTCCCCAGAACACTGAGACCACTGCTCTGTACTGAGAGAGCTCAGGCAAACACAGTATGTTTGCTCCTCACTCACAGGAATCTGTATACTCAGAAGTGCTAGCATGTACACAAATTCTTTACAGAATATTCACTGGAACGACTGGTGCTGAAGCTGACGATCCAATACTTTGGCCACCTGATCATTGGAAAAGACCCTGATGCTGGGAAAGACTGAAGACAAAAGAAGAGGGTGGAAGAGGATGAGATGGTTAAATAGCATTACTGACTCGATGGACAGGAATTTGAGCAAACTCCCGGTGATAATGAAGGACAGAAGAGTCTGGCATGTTTCATTTTTTTTTTTTTCAAACTCCAGAGAAATGACTGATTTATTTATACCTAGACATAATTTATTCTTTCTTTTTTTGAAGTTATGGTAAAGGCTTCCCTGCTAGCTCAGATGGTAAAGAATCCACTTGCAATTCGAGAGACCTGAGTTCGATCCCTGGGTTGGGAAGATCCCCTGGAGGAGGGCATGGCAACCCACTCCAGTATTCTTGCCTGGAGAATCCCAATGGACAGAGGAGCCTGGTGGGCTGCAGTCCATGGGGTTGCAAAGAGTCAGACATGACTGTGTGACTAAGCACACACAGTTGTCTTACAATGTTGTGTTAGTTTCTGCTGTGCAACAAAATGAATAACCCACATCTATACATATACCCCCTCCCTCTTGGGTCTCCCACCCACCTCCCATCCCACCTCTCTAGGTCATCACATGGCACCGAGCTGAGCCCCCAGTGTTATACAGCAGCTTCCTGCTGGCTATCTGTTTTACACATGATAATTTTTAGTGAAAGTCACTCAGTCATGTCCGACAGTTTGTGACCCCATGGACTGTACAGTCCATGTAATTCTCCAGGCCAGAATACTGGAGTAGGTAACCATTCCCTTCTCCAGGGTATCTTCCCAACTCAGAGATCAAACCAGGGTCTCCTGCATTGCAGGCAGACTCTTAACCAGCTGAGCTACCAGGAAATAATGTATACATGTCATTTTAAAATTTTCTTCCCCAAAATGAAAGCCAGCTGAATAAAGCTCCTTAAACCAAGTGCCCGCACACAACTTTAAGAGTGGGACTGGTGAGGGGTGGGATGCTCTTATTTAATTCTGAGAACTAACACACCTAGTGGAAATCTGATCCTACAAAACTGCACATCCAGGACAGCATCACCTTTCAGTCTCACAACCTCTCATTACCAATGTCATTCACGTTTTTATACAATGTAATTATCAGATAATATCACATTTGCACACAAACTTCACACAGGCAGTAAAGTGGACATAAATCAATTACAGTGGCCTGAACAATCAAAGGCACATAAGTAGCTGTCTGTTTAGACAAATTTCTTTTGAGTTTGTATCTGGGGCTAACAGTTTAAATCAAAAACAAAACAAAATCCCATTATTTCCATTTTTTCTAATGAGTGTTCCAAATTCAGTTTTAGAACTTATTGTCAATAAAAACTCTCTTAATGGTAATATTCAAATAAACATAGAAATATTTAATATCAATAATCAACATGTGGTGGGCTTTTTAAGTTTGTTAATTCATATATTATTCTTATTACACTCTGAGCAATGCTGTGAAAGGTCAGGCCATGTGATCTCCAACATTTTACACACACAAAATTTCAAACTGAGAGAGGTGATATAGCATGATTTATGATCATGTGACTAGGATATACAGTTAAGATTCAAACCTAGGTCTTCTGAGGCTGAAATGGTCAGCAAAAATCCACTTGAGTATGCATCAGTCCATATTTATGCAAATTTTATCACACAGAAATTAAGAAAATATTCCAAGGATAGATTGTGTTTCCCTGAGGTATTTCCTATAAATTCAAGCCTAGTACAGCTTACCACCACATAAAGACAAAAGAGAAAACCAAACTCAAAATGAAAACCAACAGAGCTATTTTAACTGGCCTTGCTGTATAAAAGGAAACAGAAGGGAAAAGCTGAAAGATCAAATGACAAAGAATTTTCTAAACCTGTCACTTAGTAACATACTGTCAATTCTTGGTGTTTTTACCCCAGGAAGTTTAAACTCTGCATCCTGCTATAAAAGGATTTGTAACTATTCATATACTGTCTCCCCTTCTCTCTCCTTTATTTCCTCTCTCTCCTCCCCTCACCACTCTAAACCACCTTCTGCAGCACAACTGGAGAGTGACAGGTTCACCAATTAATGCATGTATGATTCAGAAAAATACATGACTACTGGAAAGACCACAGCCTTGACCACACAGACCTTTAGTCCATACAATAGTCATGTTCGGATGTGAGAGGTGGACCAGAAAGAAGGCAGAGCACCACAGAATTGATGCTTTTGAATTGTGATGCTGAAGAAGCCTCTTGAGAGTCCCCTGGACAGCAAGGATATCAAACCAGTCAATTCTAAAGGAAATCAACTCTGAATATTCATTGGAAGGATGGATGCTGAAGCTGAAGCTTTAATACTTTGGTCACCTGATGCCAAAAGCTGACACACTGGAAAACACCCTGATGCCGGGAAAGACCGAAGGCAGAAGGAGAAGGGGAAGACAGAGGATGAGATGATTGGATGGCATCACTGACTAAGTGGACATGAATTTGGGCAAACTACAGGAGATGGTGAGGGACAGGGAAACCTGGCATGTTGCAGTCTACGGGCTTGCAAAGAGTCGGACACGATTTGGTGACTGAACAACAATTCAGAAAAGTAAAGGGAACTGTTTTCCAAACTTTGACATTTTCTCTTTTCCTCCCATTTTTACTAATTTTCCAGGGATGACATTGACTAATGAAGACACAGCGTACTGCAGAGCCAGGTCAAATACAAAGTATGTAATGTTTGCCCAAAAAGATGCATCGGTATGCACAGAAACCCACCCCTGAGCATCTTCCTTCTCTGTCTCTGCATGTCAGACCACCTAGAAAATGCTGGTGGGCAGCTGGTGATTCACTCCAAATCCATATTTAACCTTCTGAAGGCCCATTAGCTGACGGGGCTTTGGCATTTGTGGCCTCAAAAACAGATCAATATACTCTATATTTTGAAGGGCATCGAATTATCCCCATCCAGGAGCAGACAGGCTGTGGGTCAGAGGACAGCCAGCAGCAAGCACATCAAGTCTCCCTGAACTGACCCACCAGATGGAATGGAACTTTCCTGAGGCTTGTGTGGCTTTACTCACTTACCTGATAGAGGTTGAGATGGTGCGCTTAGACTGGATACTCAGAAATCCATCAACTTGGGCCAACAAATCATGGCCAAAACCAAAACTAATCACAGCCTGTGGGCGGTGAGAGCAATCTCTAAAATACCTCCTTGGTTAAACCTCAGGGATGTACTGAAATATCTGTAGATAGAAACATTTCAGCTGCTGCATCCTTTCTACAGCACCTAGGTACCTTCAACACACTCTCAGGCAAGAATTCAGGAGCTTCTCCCTTTCTGTAGCATTCATTTCTGTAACAAGTGAGTCTTCTAAAATAATAAGCAGATATACTTCTTATCAGAGACAAAAAAAAATTAGATGTTTAAAAATGACTCCTAACTCAACACTCTCTCTAGAAATGGTTATACTTTACTTTCTAAAAACTTTTTATTTTATATTGGAGTTCAGTTCAGTTCAGTTCAGTCACTTAGTCATGTCCAGCTCTTTGCAACCCCATGGACTGCAGCACGCCAGGCCTCCCTGTCCATCACCAACTCCCAGAGCCCACTCAAACTCATATCCATTGAGTCGGTGATGTTATCCAACCATCTCATCATCTGTCATCCCCTTCTCCTCCCACCTTCAATCTTTCCCAGCATCAGGGTCTTTTCAAAGGAGTCCACTCTTCACATCAGGTGGCCAAAGTATTGGAGTTTCAGCTTCAACATCAGTCCTTCCAATGAATATTCAGGACTGATTTCCTTTAAGATGGACTGGTTGGATCTCCTTGAAGTCCAAGGAACTCTCAAGAGTCTTCTCCAATACCACAGTTCAAAAGCACCAGTTCTTGGGCGCTCAGATTTCTTTATAGTCCAACTCTCACATCCATCCATATATTGGAATATGGTTGATTAAAAATGTTGTGATGGTTTCGAGAGGACAGCAAAGGGACTCAGGCATACGTATACATATATCCATTCTCTCCCAAACTCCCTTCCCATGCAGGCTGCCACTTAACATTGAGCAGAGTTCCCTGTGCTGTACAGTAAGATCTTGTTGGTTATTCATTTTAAATATTAGTAATTGCTATACTTTAAATACCACATACAAATGAAAAATATCTCTCCTCTGATTAAATTGAGTCACAGAAAATCAGGACTGAGATTCTTCCAACTACTGTTAAGAATGAACTCGAGCTCATTTTAAAGAAACATCTCCTTACAAACCATGAGTATCGTCTGTGAGGGTTTTGGGATCTGTTTCTGGGCCGCATAACCCAAACGCTGTGTCATTCACAACCATGTGTAAAATGACAGTGTGTGAGTAGCACACTGTTAGAAATTGCACTGTGTTTCCTAAAACTCATGTGTTGAAGTCATAACCCCAGCACCTCAGAATGTGGCCGGTTTTGGAGATAGAGCTTTTAAAGAATTACAGTAAAAGGAGGTGATATGGGTGGGCCCTAATCCAATCTGATTTGTGTCCTTCATCCAAGGAGGAGATCAGGACACAGACATACAAGGAGGAAAAAACATGTGAAAACAGAGAGAGAAAACCATCCACAAGCCAAGAAGAGAGGCCTCAGAAGAAACAATCCTGCTGATACTTGACCTGGGACTTCTGGTCCCCAGACCTGTGAGAAAATCCCTTTCTGTTGTTTATTTTTTAATTTTTTAAAATTTATTTTTAATTGAAGGATAATTGCTTTACAGTATTGTGTTGGTTTCTGCTGTACAACAACATGAATCAGCCGTAAGGACCCTTATGCCCCCTCCCTCTTGCACCTCCCTCCCATCCCTCTACCCCATCCCACCCCCTCAGAGCACTGGGTGAGCTCCCTATATTAAAGAGCAACTTCCCACTAGTTACCTATTTTACACATGGTCAGGTATATATGTTAATGCTCCTCTCTCAATCTATTTCACCCTCCCCTTCCCCCACTGTGTCTGTTCTCTGCATCTGCATCTGCATTTTCATTCCTGCTCTACATATAGGTGCATCAGTACTATTTTTCCAGGTTTCATATATGTTAATATACAATATCTGTTTTTCTCTTTTTGACTTATTTTATTCTGTATAACTGCAAGGAGTATATGCAGTATATTGACTGCAAGGAGATTCAACCAGTCCATCTTAAAGGAAATCAGTCCTGAATATTCATTGGAAGAACTGATGCTGAAGCTGAAACTCCAATTCTTTGGCTACCTGATGCGAAGAACTGACTCACTGGAAAAGATCCTGATGCTGGGAAAGATTGAAGGCAGGAGAAGGGGACAACAGAAGATGAGATGGTTGGATGGCATCACTGACTCAATGGACATGAGTTTGAGCAAGCTCTTGGAGTTGGTGATGGACAGGGAGGCCTGGCGTGCTGCAGTCCATGGGGTTGCAAAAGAGTTGGACACAACTGAGCAACTGAACTGAACTCTGTATAACTGGCTCTAGGTTCATCCACCTCAGTTCAACTGACTCAAATTCATTCCCTTCTGTGGCTGAGTAATATTCCTTTGTATATATGTAACACATCTCTTTATCCATTTATTTGTTGATGGACATCTTGGTTGTTTCCATGTCCTGGCACTGAGCATCGGGATCCATATGTCCTTTTGAATTATGGTTTTCTCAGGGTATATGGCACCCCACTCCAGTACTCTTGCCTGGAAAATCCCATGGATGGAAGAGACTGGTAGGCTGCAGTCCATGGGGTCGAACAGAGTCGGACATGACTAAGTGACTTCACTTTCACTTTTCACTTTCATGCATTGGAGAAGGAAATGGCAACCCACTCCAGTGTTCCTGCCTGGAGAATCCCAGGGATGGGGGAGCCTGTTGGGCTGCCGTCTATGGGGTTGCACAGAGTTCGACACAACTGAAGCAACTTAGCAGCAGCAGCAGCAGCAGCAGGGTATATGCCCAGTATTGGGATTGTTGGGCACTTTCTGTTGTTTAAACCACTCAGTTTCTGGTATTTGTTATGGCAACACCAGCTAACTAATATATACACACTGCATTTTGGCCCTGTCATTAGAAAAATTGAAAATTCTAAGTTAATTCTTGAAAGTGAGTTGGAAAAATTCCACTAAATAAAATTTATTTTATTAATAAATGTGCCACATTTTATTTGTCAAAAATGCTCTTGGATCTACCTTCAAAGACTAGCCAGTACCTTAACTACTACTTACCACTTCCATTGCTATCACATTAGCCCAAGTCAATGTCTCTCACTTAGATTATAGGCTTTTAATGGATCCTTGAAAGAAAAGCCATAGCCAACCTAGACAGCATATTAAAAAGCAGAGACATTACTTTGAAGACAAAGGTCTGTCTAATCAAAGCTATGGAAAAGGAAATGGCACCCCACTCCAGTACTCTTGCCTGGAAAATCCCATGGATGGAAGAGCCTGGTGGGCTGCAGTCCATGGGGTTGCTACGAGTCAGACACAACTGAGCTACTTCACTCTCACTTTTCACTTTCATGCATTGGAGAAGGAAATGGCAACCCACTCAAGTATTCTTGCCTGGAGAATTCCAGGGACGGGGGAGCCTGGTGAGCTGCCATCTATGGAGTCGCACAGAGTCAGACACAACTGAAGCAACTTAGCAGCAGCAGCAGTCAAAGCTATAGTTTTTCCAGTAGTCATGTATGGATGTGAGAGTTGGACCATAAAGAAAGATGAGTGCCAAAGAACAGATATTTTTGAACTGTGGTGTTGGAGAAGACTCTTGAGAGTCCCTTGGACTGAAAGGAGATCCAACCAGTCAATCCTAAAGGAAATCAGTCCTGAATATTCATTGGAAGGACCAATGCTGAAACTGAAGTTCCAATACTTTGGCCACCTGATGCAAGGAACTGGCTTATTGGAAAAGACCCTGATGCTGGGAAAGATTGAAGGCAGGAAAAGAAAGGGACAACAGAGGGTGAGATGGTTGGATCGCATCACTGACTCAATGGACATGAGTTTGAGTAAACTCCGGGAGCTGGTGATGGACAGGGAAGCCTGGCCTGCTGCATTCCATGGGGTTGCAAAGAGTCAGACACAACTGAGCAACTGAACTGAACTGAGCTCAGTGAATGTGACAGAATCCTCTAATGTCTATTCGAAATACATGATCCTCTGAAAACAGGAGAGATCATGTTACTCCTCTGTGCAATGCCATGCAATGACTCCCTAGTTCCTGCCAAGGAAAACCAAAGCCCATATAAATGGCTACCATGCCCTACTTGAGTTGATCCCAGTTTGAGCTCCCCTCTATTACTCTAATCCAGCATAGCGGATGTCCTCAGTCACACCTTTGTTCTAGCTCCTCCCTTCTCCGAAAGTTTCTCCTTCAGTTATCTGCACAGCTAACTCCCTCACCTTCTTCATGTCTTTGCTCAAATTGTTCAGTTTCAGTATGGCTCCCCAGATCATCCTATTGCAGATTGTAACCACGCCCCCTTCACTCTCTCATCATCCTTTGTCTGTGTGCAGGTGTGCTCAGTCCCTCAGTCGTGTCTGATTCTTTGGGAACCCAATGGACTGTAACCTGCCAGGCTCTTCTGTCCCTGGAATGTTCCAGGTAAGAATACTAGACTGGGTTGCCTTTTCCTATTCCAGGGATCTTCCTTACCCAAGGATCAAAACTGCCTCTCTTGCATTTCCTACTTTGGCAGAAAGATCCTTTACCACTGGCATCCCTAGGAAGCCCCCATCATCCTACTCTACTGTTTTTTTATTCTGTTGCATTTAGTCTCTTCTGGAAAATTATATAAATTATTAATATATAGTTTACTGCTTATGCTATGTCTTTATTTGGTTCACCCATCTATTTCAAATCACCTGGAGCCATGCTTCACCCATGGTAGGAAGTCAAATATTTGATTAATAAATATTGAATGAAAGACCAGCTGGTTTTTGGTACACCTGAAACTAGCACAACATTGTAAATCAACTATACTTCAGTAAAAGTTTTTTTAAAAAAATATCAGTTGACTATGGAAGCTAGAATTTTCTCTTTAAGCACTATAAATTTTCAAACATTCCCCAATTTAGAAACAGTTACAATGCAACCCATTATGAATGTTAGGAATTTTCTTTTTCTTACTTGCAGTTCTTAATAGGGATTCACTTCTCCAAGAAAATCCCCAAAGGAAGGAAAGAATTTTCAGTCCTTCTCCTACTGCAACTAAAAGTCATACTTTTGGAAAAGACAAAATGGAAAGTAGGCCCCTAAAACATGGCAACTTGACCACGTGAAAGTATCCTTATGTAAGCATATTGCTGGAATGGCTAATAAATTGTGACAAATTAGGGGAAGCTGAGTGAAATAGTCAAAATTCAACTGGATAGTATTTAAAATAATTACTCAAGTCATAAGGCTTTAATATCGTGAAAGAATGCAGACTCAAATCAAGATTTTAAAAATCATTTAATAGAAAATACTTACTATCTTGAGGTTTCATCAAATCCAATGGCCTTAAGAAACCAAGTGGAAGTAGACTTACAGATCTTGTGACCCAAAGAGATGGAAACATCTATCAAGTGACCAAACTGGATGGAATCTGAAGATTTCTGTAAAAAAAAAAAAATGAATTAGGCAATGTATATGTCACGTGGAGCCAGAAATACGGGTTCCAGGACCAGAGAGACCTACAGCTTAAAGTTCTAAAGCCCATAACATAACACAGAATACAGGGCCCCAAAGCCACTTGTAAGATAAGACGTTTTACAGATAGGAGATTAAAAATATACGTATCAGCAATATAAATTTCAAAATATCAATATTATTATAGAAACATGAACAAAAGGCATAAATAATAGTCCTTACAGTTGAGCATGCATCAATATCTGGCAGGGCTGGCTAAAATGCCAATTTCTCTGCCCCACCCTCAGCCTCTGATTCAGTGGACCTAGGGGACAGCCAAGAACCACATTTTTATTTTTATTTTTATTTTTCTAATATTTATTTATTTGGCTGTGCTGAGTTTTAGTTGAGGGTCTCGGGATCTTTGATCTTCATTTTGGCATGCAGGGTATTGAGTTGCTGCATGTGGAATCTAGTTCCCCGACCAGGGATTAGACCCAGGCCCCCTTCACTGGGAAGCTCACCATCTTGGCCACTGGACCACCGGAAAGTCCTCAGAGAACCACATTTCTAACAAGCTCCCAGGCGATGCTGATGCCACTGATCCAGGGACCACACTTTGAGAACTACTGGAATAAATGGTTCTGCATTCAATTAATTTGCAAAACAGAAATAATAATTGTTTTGAGGTGTGAAGAAAAAGGTACCTTATTGTTGGTACCCATTTGTAAAGAGAGGCCTCTCCATACGCTTAAAAGGGTATCCTTTCAGAAAGGATGTTACGATTTACCAAGTCCTTTGTGTACATCACCTCCCTTGAGTGTAGGAAGGCGTCTCTGGCGGCACCCTCCCCGTCTCCTATTGCTGAGGTGGCCTGTCGCAGAGAGGCTGCGAACAGAGCACACGTTAGAAGTAAACAATGGCAAAAAGGTTCTTAGCTGGCTGCAGACAATCAGCTTCTATTAACATTCCTGGTTTGAGACAAACCATTCAGGTCCCTGCTGGTGGATGTGAGTGATGCTGGCCCAGACAGAGCCACGTAGCGGGGGTGGGGAGGTGATCAGAGGCAGAAGAAGCTGGCTTAGGGTCCTAGCAGTGCCGGCTGCTTTGTGTGCGGTCCCTCGGGCCCCCAGTCCTGTGCAGCTGCAGCTGGCCTTCCATCTGTCTGATCTCCGGGCAATTTGCAGACGGGGTAATAGGGTAACATGAAGGCCAAATCTGCGTGATTCTTTGCCTTTCTTCTTTTTTTTTTCCTTTCCAACCAGTTACTGATAGTTGGCAAAGAGATGAAAAGGAGAAAATATTAGACCTCCCTTTTCAATCCTCGCAGCAATGAATACACAGGAAAAAAAAAGGTATTTTATGAGAACTACAAATAGATATCAGACAATTACACACATTTAACTTGAACAGTGAGCCTGCTATATTTACGACACATTTACAAGTAGCTGTCCTTCCTATGCTTGTCCTTCATCTGCCCTGTGTTGCTTTTAATAAAGTTTAGTGTTCAGAGTTCAGAAAAGAAGTGAATATGAGCATTTGAGATTTGAGATGTGTGTTATTTTTTTTAATTGAAATAATTTTTCAATTAAAAATAGCTATCTAAAATATGGAATAGATAAACCCACAAGGTCCTACTGTATAGCTTAGAGAACTATATTCACTATCCTATGATAAATTGTAGTGGAAAAGAATACAAAAAGAATGTATACATATGCAAAACTGAATCACTTTGCAGGATAGCAGAAATTAACACAACGTTGAAAATCAACTATATTTCAATTTAAAAATTGTAATCGAGCATTTTGTTTGTTAACTACTGTTTTGGGGAAGTAAAACAAAAAAGAATATGTTTACCCTAAGCCTGGAACAATAATGAGACATATTACAATAATTTATTTCTTTTATAGACCCTCTATCTTCTATGTAAAGCCTAAGTAATATTTTTTTTAAAGAGGAACATGCCTCATAAACAAGCTTAAAATTAAGCAGAGAATATGGTGCTTCCATGTCTACAAAAGATTCTCTCTTAAATCTTCAAGATAAGCAAGGATTTTCAAAGGAAGTATTTGTGAAAATAGCTTCCTTTTGAAAGAACCAGTAAAAACAGCTAACCAGATAAATGAGGACAGCCCACTTTTAAGTATGCTTTCTTCCCACTATATTTTGGGTGCCCGTTTTTGTTTCTTTTTTTTTTTTAATTTGGACCATGTGGCCTTCTGACAATGGCTGAGGTAAAACACACACTGTGTCACGGATCCACTCATCTGACAGCAGAGGACGCAGGGTGACAGAGGCTGGAGAGAGCTACCCAGAGGGCTTGTGTAATAACCAGAGCTTCTGCCTCCTAACTCAGCGTGCCTTTCTGAATTATGAAAGCATTTCCCCATTTCCGAGGAAAGGTCACTCGTAAGTGTATGTCTGTGGAAACTAACTCTGAGTCACCTACTCAGCCAGCTCTTTCATTGAGAGAAGAATGGGCTGACCTGGGGGCAAAGTAAGATTCCCACTAGAGCCTGCCTCCATAGTTCCTCGGGCAGAAAAGTCAGTATGATTTAACCATTAGTTTCTGAGATTTCCAGGTGACAGCTAAAAGCCTGAGAACATCACTGTGACTTCCCCTGGGGCAATGCCCATGACCCCTCTGCCCCCTCCCATCTCTGCTCTTCAAACTGAGACTCTTTCAGCTACAACCAAGGGAGATATTTGAAGCTCTAGTCTGTGTATGTGAGAGGTGTGACACCTGGAAAATCTCCTAGTATTTCCATCTAGGGGATTCTGGCCAATGAACCTTCCGAGCAGTCTCGAGGGAAAGGAGAGGTCTCAGAAGGACTCCTATAATCCACTGGGCAGGGGGAAGGACCCTCAGGGTAGAACTGGGCACACAACCTCTATCACCACTAAGCTGGCTTCTCACCTTGCTCTCAGTTGAGAAACTTGGGGAGACTGGAGGTTGTGTGACTCTCAGTCTATTCCTTTTCACCCCAAATTAGCTAATATTCCAACATGGAGCCAAAATCCTTGGTTGGGTGCACAGGGTGGGTCATCTGTCTTTCCTGCCCACTGCCCAAGAAGGCAGGCCAGTCTGAGTCATCTCTCACCCGACAGTTCTAATAACTCCATCAGGTCCTCAGTCAAAGAGAACACCTGGTGACTGGAGTCTGAAATAGACAGATCATCCCCTTCCTCCCTCCTTGGGTCGTATTTATTTATCAGATCCTTTTTTTCATGGATATCAAGATCTCCAAGACACAGACATGAAGAGGAAATTAGATACTGGAGAGATATGGTGGGGATGGAAAGGAAATCCCAGGGAAGGATTATTGCTGTTCTGTTGCTAAAAAGTCCTGTCCGACTCTTTGTGACCTTATGGACTGCAGCACGCCAGGCCTCCCTGTCCTTCACAATCTCCCAGAGTTTGCTCAAACTCATGTCCATCGAGTCAGTGATACCATTCAACCATCTCATCCTCTGTCGTCCCCTTCTTCTCTTGCCCTCAATCTTTCCCAGCATCAGGGTCTTTTTCAATCAGTTGGCTCTTCGCATCAGGTGGCCAAAGTATTGGTGCTTCAGCTTCAGTATCTGTCCTCCCAATGAATGAAAAGCGAAAGTGTCAGTCGCTCAGTCATGTCCAACTCTTTGCAACCCCATGGACTGTAGCCCGCCAGGTTCCTCTATCCATGGGATTTTCCAGGCAAGCATACTGGAGTGGGTTGCCATTCCATTAAATATTCCAATGAATACTCAGGGTTGATTTCCTTTAGGATTGACTTGATCTCCTTGCGGTCCTAGGGACCCTCAAGAGTCTTTTCCAGAACCACAATTCAAAAGTGAAGGATAGACGGGAGGATATGTTACCGATGAGAGTCCTTAATCAATCAGAAACTGCCAGATAAGGAAATCAGGCAAGGCTTTATTGGGGCCTCTACTGCAGCAGAGGGGAGGGAAAACAAACAACAACTTCCCTTGCTTGCTTGCTCTCTGAGGCGGGAGGGTGGATCTGGTTCTTTATATGGGGTGAGGGTAGAGGTATGTCAAAGGCTTGGGCCAGAAGGGTGGCTTAGGTGCTTTGCCCAACTCCTCTGGTGATGTTGTGTGCCAGGTACATGCACAGCACCCAACTCTTCAGAAGTGGCAGTTGGGTTTTTGGTCTTTTTGTAGCTTGCTGTCCAGAATTTTCCCCCATTGAGTATGCACCCTTGTAGTTTCTTTGTACATTTAGCTTGAAGAGACATTTGTCCAGGTGCAAGCATTACAGCACTGCAGCAAAGGGTCCCAGGTTCCAGCCTGTCTCAGAGAGAGAGGGGAGATATTCTGGAGTCAGCCCTCAGACTGTGCTGCAGTTCTGACACCTGGGAAAGGAAAGAGGGAAACCTCAGCCAGCAGAGGACTCTGAGAACATCTTATCCAGACTGACAGTCAGCCCTGGAGCAGCACTTGCCCATCAGTAGACCCCTGCTGTCTGCAGCAATGCACAGATGCTAATTTTGCTCACCACCCTTTCACCTCCCAGCAGATTTTCTTGAAGGGATTCCTGGGCATCTCATGGCATCACCCCACACATACACCTGTTACCCTGATGTTGGGTTAGCTCTGGAATAAAGTTCCCTCACCTGACAGAGATACACTCTGCCTCTCAAGGAGGAAATAGCACGAACCCTATATGGGGTAGGCATATTGTGTGTGTGTGTGTGTGTGTGTGTGTGTGTATGCTGTGCTCAGCCACTTCAGTCATGTCCGACTTGTAACCCCATGGACCGTAGCCCTCCAGGCTTCTCTGTCTTTGAGATTTTCCCACCAAGAATACTAGAGTGGGTTGCCATGCCCCCCTCCAGGGGATCGTCGCAACCCAGGGATCGAAACTGCCTCTTTTACATCTCCTGCATTGTAGGCGCTCTTTACATGCTGAGGCATTGGGGAAGCCCAGGCATACTAGTAGTACTTTTTAATTTTTTGGCTGAGAAAATTATTTTTTGTTTTGAAATAAGTATATCCCAT
>NW_011495002.1:3897547-3905881 GCF_000754665.1 Bison bison bison | reverse complement strand
AAGAGGGGGCTTTAGAAACACTTGAGTCAGTTTATAGGTGAGATTCAGTTTAATTTAAACAGGCTTTCTCCCTTACCTCTTAACCTTAGTATATGCTAAAGCAGGTTTCCTGATTCCTTTTTTTTTTTTTCCAGAACTTTTACCGAAAAATCCCACATCTAAGTGATACGTTTTGACATTCCAAATAGATTGCCCAGAGGAATTCCAGGACTACACTTATTTTGATACAATCCTAGAAGAGAACCCTGAATGGCTTTGACATCCAGTGGACTCTTCTGGGCCTCGCCTCAATTCCAAGAAATAATCCCACCTCTTAGAATTGCCCCAAATTGTGCATTTTAAATGAAATCAACTGAGCTTACCCTTTTCCTGTGTTGCAAATATCCATGACACTGTCCCTTCTCTGCCCCTCCTTTCCACTAAAATCCAACCTCATATCATTCGCATCCCCACTGCTCTTGAGTACAGCTCATTTTAGCTTCAGTCCGACGTTATGGACTGTAGCCCTCCAAGTTCCTCTGTCTTGAGATTTTTCCAGCAAGAACACTGCAGTGAGTTGCCATGCCCCACTTTGGGGTATATCCCCGACCCAGGGATTGAACCCATGTCTCTTAAGACTCCTCCATTGGCAAATGGGTTCTTTACAACTAGCACTTCCTGGGAAGCCCAAGTGCTGCATTTTGCAATAGCCCAGATTATGGATGTTTTGAGTTCTTTGGTCTTCAAAATACGGCTGTAGGAGTTTTTTTTCCCCTAAGCTCAGCAACCTGATTCAAATTGCCTAGAAAGCTTTGAATAGCAGCTGGTTTCCAAGGCACATGAATACCAGATAGGTTCCCTACTTCATCATGAACACTGGAAAGCCCATTTTTGCTTTTGTTGGCACAGGATAACTGGAACAATCAGATCATGTATTTAGTTGGCATTGCATCTGAACAGATTTGCTTTCTTAACCTAGAAAGGAAATAGGAATATCACACTAATTGACTTGAAATCTAGAGCGTGTGTTCATTTCCTATATTAGATAGGTTTCTCAATGTTTACGTAGAGTGCAGGACATCTAGTCATAGAGTATTAAGTTTCAGGACAAGGAAAAAACCGTTATAAAATCTTTTACTCAGGACTCATTTGTTTACTTGTCTGCCTTTGTCTAACATAGTGGCTTAATTGTGGACTTGGCTCCCCTACTCTTCTTGGACTTCCCTGGTGGCTTAGCTGGTAAATTATCTGCCTGCAATGCGGGAGACCTAGGTTCAGTCTCTGGGTTGGGAAGATCCCCTGAAGGAGGGCATTGCAACCCACTCCAGTATTCTTGCCTGGAGAATTCCATGTACAAAGCAGCCTGGCAGGCTACAGTCCATGGGGTCGAAAAGAGTTGGGACATGCCTGAGTGACTAACATTTTCACTTTCACTTCTACTCTAACTTTTCCTTTAAGGTTTTTAGGTAGTTTACAAAATACTGAGTAATTTCTAGGTACTAGGTGCTGTATGCTACACATGCATATGGTGGTGAACTGAATTCAATTATAGACAGCCTGAGTTTCATGAGATGAAGGGCTTGCTTGTTTATTAACTGTATCTCTGCATCATGGGGGAGAAGCACTCTTTACAGCCAAAAGACTCAGCATTATCTTTCCCAGGAGTGATCGTGGGTTGAAAAGCAATCTAGTCAGATACCTAGATCAAAATAGCTGTCACATTTATTGAGAGCTAATTATATTGATAGGCGCTGTCCTCATATCTTTATATATCTGTACAGATAAATAAAATGAAAGTGAAAGTCGCTTAGTCATGTCCAACTCTTTTCGACCCCGTGGACAATGAGGTCAATTAAGTCCATGGAATTCTCTAGGCCACAATACTGGAGTGGGTAGCCTTTCCCTTTTCCAGGGGATCTTCCCAACCCAGGGATCAAACACAGGTCTCTCACATTGCAGGCAGATTCTTTACCAGTTGAGCAACAAGGGAAGCCCAAGAATACTGGAGTAGGTAGCCTATCGCTTCTCCCGACCCAGGAACCGAATTGGGGTCTCCTGCATTGCAAGTGGATTCTTTACCAACTGAGTTATCAACACATTAATATCTATGTGTATCTATCTGGGTATATACATATATCTAAGTATATCTGTATCTATATATCTTTATTTACACATATGCAATTGATTTCCATTATTTGTAGTCATTATAATCTTTAGCTACCACAAACACTAAATTAGCAAATAATGAGCCTTACTGTTAGGGAAATACAAGGTTAGTTTCCTGCAAGCATCTAGTCACAACATCTTCATCATCTTCATCATCTGATCTTTATGTATACTTATATGTTTGTATGTTAGTCTCTCAGTCATGTCTGACTCTTTGAGACCCCATGGACTGTAGCCCACCAGGCTCCTCTGTCCATGAGATTCTCCAGGCAAGAATACTGGAGTGGGTTGCCATTCCCTCTCTTTAAAGACACCTTATTTAATATATGTTGGTGATTTGTTAATATTCATCTCATACCCAATAACACCATAACTCAAGACTAAATGAAGCTTATCTACACACCTATCGTCTCCATAAGGTACATCATGGCCTGCTTGTACTTAGGAGCTGTAAGGACTTTAGCCCTGCCCTGTAGGTCACTTACCAGTGAAATCACTAACAAAAAGCACAAAAATATTAAAAACATGGCACTAAATACATTGAGAAAGGACATTTCTTTACACTGTGAAAGCTGAAACTAGATGGCAGAGCCTGGCTTATTCAAGCTCACTGGGAACATGGACACTGATTGGGCAATTCAAATGTGTCACCTTCCTATACCTGTCCAAAAATGGCCCAGAGCATCACAGGTATTGGTTTGGACATTACAAGCAAAGGTTAGCAAGTAGGCAAACTCACAAACAGAGAATCCACAAATATTAAAGATTGATGCAGTAACATATATACACATGTATGAATATACATATATGTGTATCAGAGAGAGAGAGAGAGACTGCTATTATGAGCAGCCAACTATAACAGATAATAACCCCATCCTGATTTCATAAATAAAGAAAACCAAGGGACAGAAAAGTTAAGTAGCTAGCTAAAGGTTATAATGCTGATAAAGTCTTTGAACCCAGGGAACCAAACTCTGGAGTTTGTCTCCTTGATACTCAGGGAGTGCTTGCTATTACTTTTTGTTTTGTTTTCCTCTATTTTTCAATGCATTTTTACAGAATATAGCATAAAGCAGAAAATGCTCATATTATAAGCATAAAGCTTGATGAATTTCACAAAATGAAGAATCCCATGTACCCAGCTCTGAATTCAAGAAAGAGATCAGATACCCTTGAAGCCCCTGGGGATGTCTTCCACTCACCAACCCCCCACCCCACCCTAAGAGCAACCACTGTCATGACTTTTTAGTATTAGCTACACATATTTTTTAAATGTGTAAAATGTAATTCATACCACCTAGATCTCAGTTTCTAATAATTCCTCCAATTAAAAGAACAAGGGCTCCTTGGAGAAAGTTCTGATTCTAGGACTAAGGCAGAAACACTCAAGAAGAGCCTAGAGCATCTTGTAATGTCAGAAAGTAAAAAAGTAGTCAAAAAAAAAAAAAAAAACCCACAATGATGGGCATATCAAAATGACACAGGAGTCAACTGAGCATGCTCCCAGTCTCCAAAGCTTGAACAATCTGAACAAGAAAATAAATGAAATCCAATGGATTATAACCCAAAGTATAAAATATTAATAAATATGAGTTATTATGAGTTCATAGTCTGAACTATGAGTTCAGACTGATATAAATAAATGATTGAATAAAGAAATGAATGGGCTAGAATAAACAAATTTCTTAGGAAGGAAAATTCCAAACAGTTTATGGAAATAATCAGCCTTCAGGAAAATAGCTCTCCACTCCTTAAGTATAAGCTATGCATCATTACTTCCTCCCCATGTCCTCTAAGGTTTCCCCAGTATGAAAGCAGTCTGGTCCTTGCTAGTCTACTCTTCAGTGACTTCCCTGTGCACCAGAAGTATCCTCATAGGCTGGAAACACACCAAACTAAGAGTCAAGAGACCCTGAATAATTGTCTTAATGCCAACGCATCTTGTTGGGCAGGAATAAACTCTAAATCCTCAGATTCTTCTGTGCAGAACTGCAGAGAGAATTCCCTTTTGTCCTCATAAATTAGCCAAATTGTGGTTACATGTACAGACTCTCTAGATGAAGTGCAAATCCCAATATTGCCACTTATCAGCTGTAGGAACCTAAATGAGCAACTTGACCTCCTTTAGCCTTAATATCCTCATCTCCAAAACAAGGATAATAGCAGTGCTTACATCCTTGAGGTTTCATGTGGATTAAATGACAAAATGCATTAAAATTGTGTAGCACTTGACATTGAAAGCAGCCTATACAGGTTAGAGATTAATCATAATAACAACAATTATATGCCTGCCCTTGGAAATAGAGTGTATTCTTGGTTCAGAATAAGTCTTGGTTGAGAGACATAAAGATCCCTTTTCTGGAGTTCTCCATAAACTTTCATGGCTCCTCAATCCTCTGTCTATTGGGCATGCTGTTTCTTTAATATATTGGTACATTTGAGTAAGAGTTGAAGATTCCCTGGAGAAGGGAATAGCTGCCCACTTCAGTATTCTTGCACAGAAAATTCCATGTACAGAGGAGCTTGGTGTAAAGTCCATGAGGTTGCAAAGAGTCAGACACGACTGAGCAACAACACTTTTCTCTTGAATTCAACTAGCTTAGGCATCATTTTGCCTGTAGTCAGTGTTTTTGCAAACTTCTACTCTGCTCCCTTCCTTCCTGGTGGACTTCCCTGGCCACTCAGATGGCAAAGCATCTACCTACAATGCAGGAGACCCAGGTTCAATCCCTGGGTCAGGAAGATCTCCTGGAGAAGAAAATGGCAACCCACTCCAGTATCCTTGCCTGGAAAATCCCATGGACAGAGAAGCCTGGTAGGCTGCAGTCCATGGGGTCGTAAAGAGCTGGACAGGACTGAGCGACTTCACTTTCGATTTCACTCTACTCCCTTATAAGTCAGTGTTACAGTGTTCTCAGAGGACCTCCACATTTTTCTAAAGCCGTGTTCTTAAGGAATTCCTAGTCCGCAGTTTTGGCCATCTGCTCTGACTGGAGAATCTCTGTGGTTTTTTTGAGTTACACGAATAAACCTATGATTAGGTTTCAGTTATGTATATACCAAATATCTACATAGAGATCTTTAACACTTGATCCCCAAAAAGAGATAAATCAACTGAAAAAAAATGATATATGAGTCTGTTACCAGTGCAAATTGAATAAAAATGTTAAGCACACTCTTTTTTTTTTTTAAACAGATAAAGCCAGGTGAAAATGTAATGTCTCATTATGGACCTTTCTTCACTATGTAATTTCTATATATTCATCATATAGCCTAGAAAAAATTGACTGTGTTTAAAATGACACAAAATTCATATGTAATTTTACATTAAAATATTTATTTAAAGAACCAAAGTAAGCTATTGACCCTCCCCAGCTGAGACACAAACAGCAGGGCAGGCAATCAATAATGATCCTTAACCTCTGTCTTCTCTCTCATATGAACACTTGCACACCAAATTTTTATCAACTGTGTGATTCTACAAACTTTAAAAACTAATCTGTTTTCTCATTGGTAGCCATTATTAAATGTTTACAATGCACACACACATACAAAAAACTATGTAACAAATACTAGTTTAAAAAAAATGGAATGTCGGTAATAAATTGAGCCCCACCCTACAAGCCCCGCCTCGCTCAACTGAGACTGAAATATGAAAAGAAGTTAATATAAATCATCCTTTTATAAACATCAGTAACTTGCCAAAGTCATAATGAAGTAGAAGAACATTTAATGATAAGGGAAGTAAAGGATGGTGAAGAAAAATTCATTCCCAGAACTTATTAGACAAACCATGAGCAAAGTGACTCCAGAGGGTTATGAGAGAAATAGGGCTTCAGATAAGAGTAGGGAAAGTCAGCATGACAGATAATATATGTTATTACTTTACAATTTGTGTATTTATTTCTCACCTTAAGACTATGTGGAAAGAGACCCAGGCCAAGAAAACATTGGACTTTCAATCCAAAAACCTGGATATAAATATCTGCTATTACTTCATCATCAAATGTGAGACTGGGAATGAATCAGGAAAATGCTGCAGCAAATCAGTTAGCATTAGCTGCCAACAGGAGCTTAAGGAAGGCAGACGTTTAATGATCTCATGTAGAAGGAAACCTGAGGTCAGTGGGTTCAAATCTGACAAGGTAACAAAATGATGTCATCAGAGAGGTAAGTTTTTTCCTATCTGTTTTATCTTTTTTCTGTCTTTTAGTATCCCAGATATGATGCATTTTTGTTCTTAGACTTTTTGACTCATGGTCCCTGAGATGGGTGCCGCTGGTCCAGCCATTGCTTTCTCACATAGCCATCTTTAGGGAAGAAAAATAGAGAAGATGTGGAACCAGAAAGCTCTCCTCTTGCATTTGACACTTTCATGGAAGAAAAAAATCTTTTCCAGAAGTCACAAAGTGGGATTCTACTTACGTTGCTTTGGCCAGAACACATGGATTGGTCACATGGTTACTTTAACAACTAGGCTAATCATTTTTCCATCCTCCAAAATTTTGAAAGAAGAAGAGAAAATGATTCAATTACTTGATATTCAATAACAGTGCCCATCAGACTTATCTTGTCATGAATGTAGCCTTGTGTTAATTTGCATCTATACACACAGTTACGTGTGTTTTGATTATAAAGTAACTGAAATCCTTGTGCCCTTTTTGCTGTTCAGTGAAGCAAAGTCAAGCTGATTAAAGATTTCTACCTTTTCAAGAAGACAAAAAACTTGAGACCATCTAAAAAGTATGAATATGCCATAAAAAAATTACTCAAATATTTGTAAGGCTTGTACATGTGCTTCAGAGAAGGCAATGGCACCCCCACTCCAGTACTCTTGCCTGGAAAATCCCATGGATGGAGGGGCCTGGTGGGCTGCAGTCCATGGGGTCGCTAGGAGTTGGACACTACTGAGCGACTTCACTTTATTTTTTCACTTTCATGCATCAGAGAAGGAAATGGCAACCCACTACAGTGTTCTTGCCTGGAGAATCCCAGGGACGGGGAGCCTGATTGGGCTGCGGTCAATGGGGTCGCACAGAGTTGGACAAGACTGAAGTGACTTAGCAGCAGTAGCAGCAGCAGTACATGTGCTTAAAAATAAAAAAACGATACATGTAATAATCACAGTTTCAGTCATGAGTCTTCACAGACTTTGCAACAATAACAGGGATTTTACTATACCTGTAATTTTCTAGTTTCCTTTCTAAGACATTACATTTTTATTGTTATTTTTTAAATAATTTATTAGAGGAAACATATAACCATTTACAAAACCAATATGGGTGTAACCTGAACTTTTTCTCATTCCAACTCTGATTGTTCATTGCTATGAAGGAAATTAATACAAATTATCAAAAAAAAATAGGTAAATGCTTAATTTCTACTGGGAATAAGGAAAATAATTCTACTGGGATTAAGGAAAATAATTCCTCTTATAAAAGGGAAAAGTTATATAACCACAGAGACTGGCCTAAGTAATGACCATAGGCCATTTGTAAAGATATATGAGACCCAAAAAGAGACAACAAGAAGGGCAAAGATAAATCTTCAGTTGTGTCAAACAGCTAAGAAATATGTGAGAAGAAAATTCAACAACTAAGTAAAGTAATTCAGTGACTTTAATGCCATACTGCTTGGAGAACAAAGGCTATGCTTATAAGATATGTAACAAATTGAAAGAATTCAAGAATAAAAAGTAAGCATCAGATCAGATCAGTCGCTCAGTCGTGTCCAACTCTTTAAGACCCCATGAATCTCAGCACGCCAGGCCTCCCTGTCCATCACCAACTCCCGGAGTTCACTCAGACTCACGTCCATCGAGTCAGTGATGCCATCCAACCATCTCATCCTCTGTCGTCCCCTTTTCCTCCTGCCCCCAATCCCTCCCATCATCAGAGTCTTTTCCAGTGAGTCAACACTTCACATGAGGTGGCCAAAGTATTGGAGTTTCAGCTTTAGCATCATTCCTTCCAAAGAAATCCCAGGGCTGATCTCCTTTAGAATGGACTGGTTGGATCTCCTTGCAGTCCAAGGGACTCTCAAGAGTTTTCTCCAACACCACAGTTCAAAAGCATCAGTTCTTCAGTGCTCAGCCTTCTTCACAGTCCAACTCTCACATCCATACATGACCACTGGAAAAACCATAGCCTTGACTAGACGGAGTTTTGTTGGCAAAGTAATGTCTCTGCT
>NW_011495002.1:3881111-3897447 GCF_000754665.1 Bison bison bison | reverse complement strand
TTCCACTGTTTCCCCATCCACTGTTTCCCATGAAGTGATGGGACCAGATGCCATGATCTTCATTTTCTGAATGTTGAGCTTTAAGCCCACTTTTTCATTCTCCTCTTTCACTTTCATCAAGAGGCTTTTTAGTTCCTCTTCACTTTCTGCCATAAGGGTGGTGTCATCTGCACATCTGAGGTTATTGATATTTCTCCCGGCAATCTTGATTCCAGCTTGTGTTTCTTCCAGTCCAGCGTTTCTCATGATGTACTCTACTGCTGCTGCTGCTAAGTTGCTTCAGTCGTATTCGACTCTGTGTGACCCCATAGACGGCATCTCACCAGGCTCCCCCGTCCCTGGGATTCTCCAGGCAAGAACACTGGAATGGGTTGCCATTTCCTTCTCCAACACATGAAAGTGAAAAGCGAAAGTGAAGTCGCTCAGTCGTGTCCGACTCTTAGCGACCCCATGGACTGCAGCCTACCAGACTCCTCCATCCATGGGATTTTCCAGGCAAGAGTACTGGACTGGCATATAAGTTAAATAAACAGGGTGACAATATACAGCCTTGACGTACTTCTTTTCCTATTTGGAACCAGTCTGTTGTTCCATGTCCAGTTCTAACTATTGCTTCCTGACCTCCATACAAATTTCTCAAGAGGCAAATTAGGTGGTCTGGTATTCCCATCTCTTTCAGAATTTTCTGCAGTTGATTGTGATCCACACAGTCAAAGGCTTTGGCATAGTCAATAAAGCAGAAATAGATGCTTTTCTGGAACTCTCTTGCTTTTTCCATGATCCAGTGGATGTCGGCAATTTGATTTCTGGTTCCTCTGCCTTTTCTAAAACCAGCTTGAACGTCAGGAAGTTCACCGTTCACATATTGCTGAAGCCTGGCTTGGAGAATTTTGAGCATTACTTTACTAGCATGTGAGATGAGTGCAATTGTGCGGTAGTTGGAGCATTCTTTGGCATTGCCTTTCTTTGGGATTGGAATGAAAACCGACCTTTTCCAGTCCTGTGGCCACTGCTGAGTTTTCCAAATTTGCTGGCATACTGAGTGCAGCACTTTCACAGCATCATCTTTCAGGATTTGAAATAGTTCAACTGGAATTCCATCACCTCCACTAGCTTTGTTCGTAGTGATGCTTTCTAAGGCCCACTTGACTTCACATTCCAGGATGTTTGGCCCTAGGAGAGTGATCACACTATCATGATTATCTTGGTCATGAAGATCTTTTTTGTACAGTTCTTCTGTATATTCTTGCCATCTCTTCTTAATATCTTCTGCTTCTGTTAGGTCCATACCATTTCTGTCCTTTATTGAGCCCATCTTTGCATTAAATGTTCCTTTGGTATCTCTGATTTTCTTGAAGAGATCTCTAGTCTTTCCCATTCTGTTGTTTTCCTCTATTTCTTTGCATTGTAAGTAAGCATAAATTAAACAGCAGTGGTTAAGGATTAATGATCAATCACACAAACATACTAATTTATTTACACCTTTCACTATACATTCATCCTTTAAGATCATGTCCTAAAATGTTGTTGTAAAGAGTTGCTCATTCTTTGGTTGGTTTTTGAAGGAAAGATTCAAATTAAGTTTTTGTTTTTTGTTTAAAGATCTTACTAACATTCTGCATCTACTATTAATAGAACAAGAACTCCATGAAAAAGAGGAACAGTTTCCAGCTCATTCTCTTTCATTCCTCCAACATGAAGCGCATAGTAGCAGTCAGTAAATATTGGTAAGATGAGCAAATGTCCCATGGTGAATACAAAAGCAAATGGATGGAAATCAACTCTCGGTGCTGAGCTTAGAGCTGTAGAAATATGTATAGGAACACTACAAATATCTCAGAAGTCTAGGACAAATACAAAAAGATGTTCAGTAATCAGTATCATTTTCTCCAGAGAACAGTCACAACCCTTTTATGTAACATTTAATAACCATTTACCAAGCAACTATGTGCCTGAGACTAGGAATTATTTGGGTGAAAAATTCATACATTCTCTTCCCTTAAACTTGGACATAATTCAATCCACTCTCAAGAGAAGACAACTTGGCCTCCCACCCACCTCCATGTACACAGAACCTTAGGAGAAATATTTCCTGCTATTTTCTCATTGCTCTTACAAAACAGAAAGTAAAAACACCATTGTTGAAACTTATATGATCTAGCCCTAGCAAAGTCTTCCATCTAGCTCTTTGACACTTGTCAAGACAGTAAAGAGTCTACCTGCAATTCAGGAGACCCAGGTTCGATCTCTGGGTAGGGAAGATCCCCTGTAGAAAGGAATGCCGACCTACTCCAGTATTCTCGCCTGGAGAATTCCATGGACAGAGGAGCCTGGCAGGCTACAGTCCATGGGGTTGCATAGAGTCAGACACAACTGACTAACACTTTCATTTCAATGTTTGGATATCTACCCATCAGTTTTTCTTCTCTAACTCTACCTCTACCTCTAGTCTGAAAAACGCTGTGCATAACATACATTAAGATACATTACACTCTGGTACTTAATAGCCTCGATCTCCTCAACCTTGAAGACTTTTCCCCCTAAAACCAACTTAGCCATCCCATTCCATGGCAAATGTAGGGTTGTATCCTTTCTCTGAAATCTTTAATTGAACCTTGTTTTCTATTACCAGATCCTGTTCTTCATGTTACTCCATGCTTAAACATCTTCATTATTTTCCCCTAGATTGTAAAATCTAACTCTCATCTTGGCTCATGTAGCCCTCTGCACTCCATCCAGTGCCTAACTTGACTCACTTCCTTTCTTACTACACACAACCAGGATTTCTTTACAGACATGCTGAAAGACACATTTTTCCCACTGTGGCTTCAGGCTTCTTAAGTGGTCTGTATTTTGCTCGGCTCTCCCGCCTATACATTGCTCAGTTCCTCAAAACTGATCTTAGAGTAATTTAAAAGAGTCTGTTGAAAGACTCTCCATGCCTAACTCACCCTGTCTGGCTTGCTAATTTCTTCCTACTGGTTCCCAGACATCCTTTGTATAAGTCCAGCAGACACTACCTAAGCCAAGGACCTCACATTTGTAACTGCAACACCTAAGACAATATTAGGAAGATGAGAGCCAGTTCAAACCTTGAGGCTGCTTTCTACAAAATATTGAGAACTAACACTAGGAAAGGGCTTCCCTGATAGCTCAGCAGGAAAGAATTCACCTGCAATGCAGGAGCCGCGGCAGATGCGAGTTCGATCCTTGGGTCAGGAGCATCCCCTGGAGGTAGGTGCGACAATCCACTCCAGTATTCTTGCTGGAGAATACCACGGACAGAGGAGCCTGGCAGGCTATGATCCATAGGGTCACAAAGAGTCAGACATGACTGAAGCGGCTTAGCACTCACACAACATTAGGCAAACTGAAAAATATCAGTACTTCCAAGTTTAAAATTTTCTTATTATAGCTTTATATTCGTCTGTTAATACTTTTGGGTATTATAACTCACCCATAGATAGTGACTGCGTTTTATTCTTTTATTGAAGATATACACTATTATTAGTACACGGTGGTGATGATGATATTTAAAAGTTGAGTGGAGGATGATCAAATGAGGCTAGGGTTTCAAACTGAAAGAGAGAAGGGAAAATGGAAAAAGGTAAGTATTTCTATAAACTTTAAAGAATCAACAAAGATAACTTCTGTTTCTGAAGGTGTGTTTTATAAAATGTGAAGAGACTCACCACTTGGCTAAAATTTTAGTTATCAGCTGAATTATTTAAAACAAGAAATTTTGGGATTCCCTGGAGGTCCAGTGATTAGGGTTCTGTAAACTTATTGCCAAAGGCCAGGGTTTGATCTTTGGTTAGGGAACTAAGATCATGGGTACCTTGCAGTGTGGTCAAATCAAAAATAATAAAACAAGAACTTTGAGCTCAGTTCCATTTTCATACAGAAAGCAAATGAGTAAAACAGATCTTCAGAATTATCACATAATAATAGTAATGAGTATATTAACCTCATCCAATCCACACATTACTGTAATGTAATTAAATAGGTATTACACATAAATATGGGTGATTACTGTCATATAAGTATTTGTAGTTTAAAATAAAATTAGATCTAGTACATACAACACTGGTACATACATGGAAGAACTGTACAAAAAGGATCTTAATGAACCAGATAACTACGATGGTGTGGTCTGTCACCCAGAGCCAGACATTCTGCAGTGTGAAGTCAAGTTGGCCTTAGGAAGCAGTGTGGTTAGCAGATGCAGTGGAATTTCGGTAAAGCTATTTGAAACCCTATAGGATGATGCTGTTAAAGTGCTGCACTCAATATGCCAGCGAATCTGGAAGACCCGTCTGTGGCCACATGACTGGGAAAGGTCAATTCTCATCCCAATTCCCAAGAACAGTAGTACCAAAGAATGTTCAAAATATTGGAAAATTACACTCATCTCTCATGCTAGTAAGGTCATACATAAAATCTTACATGCTAGGCTTCCACATTACAAGAACCAAGAGCTTCCAGACATCCAAGCTGGGTTTAGAAAAGGCAGAGGAACCAGAGATCAAATTGCCAGCATTCACTGGATCGTAGAGAAAGCAAGAGAATTCCAGAAAAACATCTAACTCAAGTTTCATCAATTACAATAAAGCTTTTAACTGTGTGAATCATAACAAACTGTGGAAAGCACTTAAAGAGATGGGAATACCAGACCATGTTACCTGTCTCCTGGTAAACCTGTATGCAGGTCAAGAAACAACTGTTAGAACCCTGTATGGGACAACTGATTGGTTCAGGATTGAGAAAGGTATTCAACAGGCTGCCTGCTGTCACCATGTTTATCTAACCTATATGCTGAGCACATCATGAGAAATGCCAGACTGGATGAGTAACAAGCTGGAACCAAGATAGGCAGGAGAAACATCAACAGCCTCAGATATGCAGCTGATACCACCCTAATGGCATAAAGTGAAGAGGAACTGAAGAGCCTCTTGATGAGGGTGAAGGAGGAGAGTGAAAGAGCCAGCTTAAAATTAAATATTAAAAAAGCTAAGATCATGGCATCCAACCTCATTACTTCACGGCAAATAGAAGTGGAAAATGTGGAAGTAGTGACAGATTTCCTAATCTTGGGCTCTAAAATCACTGCAGATGATGACTGCAGCCATGAAATCAGAAGACGTTTGCTTCTTGGCTAGAAGGCTATGACAAACATAGATCATGTGTTGAAAAGCAGAGACATTACTCTGCTGACAGAGGTCTGTATAGTCAAAGCTGCGGTCTTCCCAATGGTCTTGTATGGTTGTGAGAGTTGGATGGTCAAGAAGGCAGAACACTGAAGAACTGATGTCTTCGAACTGTGGTGCTGGAGAAGATTCCTGAAAGTCCTCTGGACAGCAAAGAGATCGAACCAGTCAATCTTAAGGGAAACCAACTCTGAATACTCATTGGAAAGACTGATGCTGAAGCTCCAGTATTTTGGTCAACTGATGCAAACAACCAACTCATTGGAAAAAACCCTGATGCTGGGGAAGACTGAGAGTAGAAGGAGAATAGGGCATCAGAGGATGTGACTGCTGGACAGCAGCACTAATGCAATGAACTTGGGCAAACTTCAGGAGATGATGAGAGAAGGGAGGCCTGGTATGCTGCAGTTCATGTAGTCTCAAAGAGTCAGACACAACTGGATGACTGAACAGCAACAACATACAACACTTAGAGTCTTCTCTATACACCAGGTCTTTGAAATCAGCACCAGCACCCTGGTGGTCAAAAGATTAGAGTTGAAACTCAATCTGTGCCATTAATTGTGGAATCCACATTAGTCAATTAACCTCTCCAGGTTTTAATTTTCCTCATTTGTAAAATGAGAAGATATTAGATTTTTCAAACATTTTATTAATGGATAGAACTCCCTTCTTTTTCCCAAAGGAAATCTTACTAAAAATCCTCATAGAGACAATCTAAAGCATAAAGTCACCATGAAGATTTGGTCTTTCCCTTCTCCCTCCCTCCACACACTCCAGAGCTCTGGGACAGAGTGTTGGAAAATTAGCAGTCCAAGTGACATTTTTGGGTCTTTTGCAGCAATTCTAACAGTTCCTTGGGTGGTCCAATGAGTAATGATGAAACCAGGGAAGCTCTGCTAAGCAGAAGACTCATGTCAACTGACATAGATAATAACACATTTTCTCCTATTTCTAAATCTGAAAGTAGAATGGGAGTTTTGTCCTAAAGTAGCCTTGGAAGGGACTTCGTCAGTGGCTCAGCAGTAAAGAATCTACCTGCAATTCAGGAGACACAGGAGACTCAGGTTTCATCCCTGGGTTGGGAAGATCCCCTGGAGGAGGGCATGGCAACCCACTCCAGTATTCTTGTCTGGAGAATCTCACTGACAGAGGAGCCTGGTGGGCTACAGTCCAGGGGGTCACAAAGAGTTGGACGTGCCTGAAGTAACTGAGCACGCGCACACACACAACCTTGGAAGACTGTGTCTCCATTTGCCTGATTGTGGTGCTGACGCCCAAAGGCATTTCCCACTGCCTACCAGCCCTTCTCACTGACTCAGACTCTCCAAAATCGCCCCCTGCCAGCTCTGTGCCCTGAGCCCATTTGGCCGGATCTCGGTCCACTCCAGGTGTGAGGGGGTCCCAAATCCAGCAGCAGGCCCTCTGATTCAAGAAACCTGGGGGATTGTCACCCGGAACCTCAGATTCCTCCATGACAGTGGAAGAGGATTTATAAAGAATGACCTCATAGCCATGTTATGACCCCAAATCTCCACGTCTCCTGCTCAGTCTTGCTCAACTAAAACAGCCCAGGGCTTTGCTTTTTCTCTTACTCACATTCAGAGATCCAGTGTAGATAATACTTCATTTTCTTCCCTCATAATCCTTAAGACAAAGGGAGAAAATGCTTTCAAAAGGAAATTTGGGACTTCCCTGATGGCTCAGTGGTAAAGACTCTGCCTGCCAATGCAGGAGACATAGGTTCCATCTCCATATGCCTTGGAGGGGCTGGACCCATGGGCCAGAACAACTGAGGCTGTGTACTACAACGACCGAAGCCCTTTGGCCTAGAGCCCATCCTCCACAACCAGAGAAGCCATGACAATAAGTCCATGCACCGCAACTAGAGAAAAAGCCCACCCAGCAGCAAAGACCCAGCACAGCCAAAAATAAATAAATAAGCAACTACATTTGGCTCATTTTAACTATTTGGGGTGGAAAAAAGAAAATTTCGCTCAGTTGCTTCTACAACTTACTTCAAAATTTGTCAAAGAATCTTCTAGAACTTACTGAAGTTTAAAAATCTATTCACACACAAAATGTGCACACGTTTTTCAGCACTCTCAGTCCAGTCAGCAGCTGGTGCTCCGTGAATCACCTACTGTTCTTCCACCCTAATATTCACTTGTAAAACCCTCGAACACGCAAATAAACAAGTGTCAAAGAGCAAGCACAGAGCACAGAGCAAGCAAGCTCAAGGAATTCCCATTCTCATGCCTTGATCTCTCCACTGTCTAATTGTTTACCTGTCCCATCCACGTTTTGCACATCCCAGACCTGTGCCATATAAGCCTGTGTTTTAAAATCAAGCCAGATAAACGCAGCATTCCAAGAGATCTCCAGGGTGATGGCCTCCGAGCCCCTTTGCCATGGCCTGGACCCCCTTGAACCATCCCTTCCAGCTCCTTCAAAACCATCTGCTGGGGCTCCACAGTCACTCCTTCTAAGGGGACCAGAGATGAGGGGACATCAAACTCCGGTTCCTGGACTTCCTGGTCTAACAAGGTTTGTTAGAGGCCATTTAGTCAGTAAACAATAGGTAGGAAGGCCGAGGTTCCTCTTGCTGGGATGATGAAATAACAGACTCTCACTCACCAACTTCCCCTTGCTAAAGTGCAAGCTCACCGCAGGAGTCATGCAGGGCCCCGTGGGAAGGGAGGAAAAGATGGCTTATCAATAATACATGAGCCCAGAAAGCCCTAGAAATGTGTGCTTAAAGCCAACTTGAAATGGGGGAGGGGAGCGTAGGAAAAGTCAAACTTAAGCTGCGAGGGTATCAGATAAAAGAGCTTTCTCGGAAACAGACTCACTTTCTGCTAAGAATTTCATTACGCAAACTGCCTTTTCTCCTGCTGGCCTGTCTACCTTCTGGTGAACTTCATACTCAGAAATCCTGAAACATGTACAGTAGCAAATATAGCCCTTTCTGTAAAAAGGCAAGGGAAGGGAAATTAAAAAATAAAACAGGAGAACATGGATCAAGCGAGTGTGTATCTATTTTACGTTTTTTGTTTTATGTTTTCTGTCATCTTTATTTTCATTCCTTTCATTCTTCAACGTTCATTTCTCACAAACTGCCCCCACTGCCTTGGTAATAACTTAAAGGCAGTGATTCTTTTCTTTGGAATTTAATCTCCAATCATTTTATCACAGTGGTAAACAACAACAGAATTTCCGCATCAATTTTTCAACACTTCAAGGAATAGTGGCTCTAGATAACATTCACACATCACTGAATTTAACCTCTTTCCCTCAGACTTTCACTTTTACAGCAAACACCTTACTTATTGTAAGCTTCTTTTCCTTCTTTAGTAAAATATACAAACATAATCCAAACATTTCCTGATAGCTAAAGATTGTACTTATGAGAAAATATTTTATCGTGCTATAATAGCATCACCTCCTAGCAGGTCAGGATGTGTAGAATAGCGAGCTTTCCTCTACTCAGTTCTGGCAAGTCTTCCTCCACTCTCACCGCCTGCCACTGGCTGACAGCCTGGGTCAATTATCATCTTCATTTTGGGCCAATCACCCTTCTGTACCTTTCTACCGTGCTGTGTTTCCCTTCTTTTCTTTTCTTTTGCACTGCTTTATTTTACTCTGTCTCTGCCCTTTGCTCTAAGCTCCCTTCCCTACCTTTCTCTTCCTTCTGTTCTCAGACTGGATCCAGCAGAAGGCTGGGTTCACCACATTACAAGTACCCCCCGAAAGTCTGCTTTATACCACTTCATTTTTAGGAGAGACCTACATTTGTACCTGTTTTTTTAGTAAACTGTAGGTCTCTCCTCCGGAGAAGGCAATGGCACCCCACTGCAGTACTCTTGCCTGGAAAATCCCATGGACAGTGGAGCCTGGTGGGCTGCAGTCCATGGGGTCACTAAGAGTCAGACACGACTGAGCGACTTCACTTTCACTTTTCACTTTCACGCATTGGAGAAGGAAATGGCAACCCACTCCAGTGTTCTTGCCTGGAGAATCCCAGGGACGGGGGAGCCTGGTGGGCTGCCGTCTCTGGGGTCGCACAAAGTCGGACACGACTGAAGCGACTTAGCAGCAGCAGCAGCAGCAGCAGGTCTCTCCTAAAAGCGAAGCGGTATAAAGCAGACTATTGGCAGTACCTGTAATGTGGTTAAATTGTACTCATTTGTGCTAACGTAGTTAAATCTGGTGGCTCAGATGGTAAAGAGTCTGTTTGCAATGCAGGAGACCCAGGTTCGATCCCTGAGTCCGAAAGACCCCCTGGAGAAGGAAATGGCAACCCACTCCACTATTCTTGCCTGAAAAATCCCATGGACAGAGGAGCCTGGTGGGCTAGAGTTCACGGGGTCCCAAAGAGTCAGACACATTTACTAACCTAAAGAAATCCAAAGAGGATTTTTTTTAATTTTCTATATGTATTAAAAAAAAAATGGCAAAGGGAATTCCCTGGCAGTCCAGGGGTTAGGACTCTGTGTTTCACTGCTGGAACTAGGGTTCGATCTACAGTCAGAGAACTGGGATCCCACAAGCTGCACTGAGTGGTAAAATTTTTAAAGGCAAAAAGCAAAGATGCCATTCAATGTTTATTTCACAGTGAGCTTTTATAGCGGCTGCTCAGACCCTGGGCAGGGAGGGTAGACCCGCCAAACTCCGTACCCCCAAAACTACATTCAGCATCAAGCCGCCATTGCTTTGAACTCCGTCTGTGAGCATCTGTGCTTTCAATTTATCTTGTGAATCTGTTAGCAAGATCTGTCCTAAGGCAATTGAATCTTCACTTTATGTGTGCAGACATGCTCAGTCGTGTCGTCTCTTCGTGACCCCGTGGACTGTAGCCCACCAGGCTCCTCTGTTCATGGAATTTTCCAGGCAAGAATATTGGAATGGGCTGCCATTTTCTACTCCAAGGGATATTCCCGACCCAAGGACCAAACCCTGGTCTCCTGCATTGCAGGAGGACTCTTTACCATCTCAACAAATGTCAGAGTTCAGTGGAAGAGTTCGCTTGCCTCTCCCACATTGGCAAGCTGACTCTTTACCCCTGCACCACCTAAGAAGCCCTCTTTTTTTAATACCGTGTCAGTTGATGAAGGTTTGGTAGCAACCTTGCTTTCAGACTGTCAGGGAAACTTCTTATTTAGGTCCCCACTCACTTTTTAAAATTTTTTATTTAAACTCATTTTGCTGTCAGAAATGCTTTCTTTCCCTCCCTCAACACTTCTCAGCTTAACATTTGCTGCCATCTGAGAATGATAAACTTCCCCCAAAACTGCCCTCCAGATCAACCAGACTCTACAGTAATTTCCAGATAGGAGAAAAGAAATTGCCATGTAGATAAATCAGAACTGGTGGCTCTTTCATTAAAAATACTCTTAACTACAAAAAAAAAAAAAAATTACAAAAAAAGATGAAATAGGCACATGTGGAGAAGAATTAGAATTTTTGCTCTAGGACTTCCCTAGTGGTACAGTGGATAAGAATCCATCTGCCAATGCAGAAGACACAGGTTCGATTCCTGGTTCGGGAAAATTCCACATGCCTCAGAGCAACTGAGCCCATGTGCCAGAACTACTACAGCCCATGTGCTGCAGCTACGGAAGCCTGTGAACCTAGAGCCTGTGCTCCTCAAAAAGAGAAATCACCGAAATGAGAAGCCCGTGCACTGCAACTCACAACAGAGAAAGCCCAAGGGCTGCAACACCCCAGCACAACCATAAATAGATAAATATTTTTTAAAAAAAGCATTTCTTCTGGAAAAATGAAAAGCCTATTATAAAAATAAGAAGTGAATTCAGCAGCGTGTATGCTACCCAAGCCTGAGAGTTGCACCTGGTCTCCTAACTGGTAACCCTCGATTAAGCAATTCGTAGAATCCATTTTCCAATCACGTCTCACCAGCTGCGGTCACCCTCCATGGTCAGGGAGCACCATCCAGCCCACGTTTTGTATTTCTTCCTTTAAAGGAGGCACATCTAAGGACTAGGCAGCCTGTTTCACCTTTCACAACTCTCAAGCTATCAAAATTGTTCTTGGCAACCACGTTTGCCAAGGTTTCAACAAACCATGTTTATTGAAAACTAACAAAATGCCAGGTTTTCATTTGCCTACTCAAATGTCCTTCCTTAGGAAATGTTAGTTTCAATTACATTTGACTTAAACTTTAGTGTAGGGGAGGGAGAGGTGTACCTATGAGTTTTTCATTCATTTCCACATTTCAGTTCCTTTAAATGCTGAGACATAATGATACTTAGGCAAGCCTAAAAAATAATGAGAACTCTTCTGGAAAAGTACTAGTATATGATAATATCTTTCAGAGTTAATTTTCAAATCCCTTTAATGATTATAATTACCCACTACATTTTTTCTCTGCTCCCCAGTCCATCACTTCAGTAATTAAGTGAACTTATTATGGTCTCTGGGCTTTCCTGGTGGCTCAAGACGGTAAAGAATCTGCCTGGAATGCAAGAGACCAGGGTTTGATCCTTGGTTCAAGAAGATTCCCTGGAGAAGGGAATGGCATCCCACTCCACTATTCTTGCCTGGAGAAGCCCATGGACAGAGGAGCCTGGAATGCTACAGTCCATGAAGTCTCAAAGAGTTGGACACGACTGACACACATATACACATTATGGTCTCTAAATGGATTGGGAAACAGTTTTCCTAACAATCTAGGTGCCAGGCACAAGTGTATGGAGTTATTCACATCCTTGCCTTGCCCAAACCGCAGGTGACCAGAGCTATGGTTCAGACAGTGCTGGCTGACCAGAAGAACGGCATGTGCTTGATTCTGATAGAAAATGCACAAACTTTTTCAACTCATATGCTAAATGAACAACCACATTTTATCCCACCCTGAAAGGTAACACTGCTTTATCAGGAAAACAAGAAGTTTACCTTACCTATGACCAAATCGGGCAAAGCTGAATACCTCAAGTTATTGGTTCAACCACTAAGAATGGGGCAGGAATTTGACTACCAAAACCAGAATTAAATTTTCATCTATTGTGATGATGCTGTCAGGATTCAAAGGAGATTTTGGAAGCAAAGATCTTATGTATGGCCAGAAATTATGCAATTCAATATGATCCACACCACAGAGCAATCTTAAATGAACATTTAGCATAAATGTCCATTGTGAAAGGCTTATAGTAAATGAGAGTTACAGATTCCTTTTGGAGACTATGACCAAGAAAATGTTTTTTTTTCACAACCAACCGAGCTTTGAGCAACAAAATCTGGGTTGCTCAGTCCAACTTCAGTTATCTACTGTTTTAGTTTGTTAAAGGTGCTATAACAAAATACAACAAGCTGAGTGGCTGAAACAATAGAAATTTTTTGTCTCATAGTTCTGAAAGCTGGAAGTCCAGGATCAAGGGGTTGGCAGAGCTGTCTCCTTCTGGGCTCTGTGAGAAAGAATCTATCTGTTCCATACTTCTTGTTTAACTTCTGGTATTTTCTGGAAATCTTTGATGTTGTTGGCTTGTAGAAGCATTGCTCTGATCTCTGCCTTAATCTTCACAGGATATTCTCCCTGTGTGTGCATCTATGTAACTAAATTGCCCTTTTTTTATAAGGACACCAGTGAAATAGATTAAGGCCCACCCTAATGACCTCTTCTTACTACTTACATCTCCAAAGACTCTGTTTCCAAATAAGGTCAAGTTCTGAAGAACTGAGGGTTAGGGTTTCAACATGGAATTTTGAAGGGACACAATGCGACCCCTAGTATCTGCTCTAGGGATGGATGCTAAGGTCCAAGAGAGGAGGTAGTGATGCAAATCATGATAGAAATCTATTTTTCAGCAAGCCACTGAGTGTGTGTGTGGAGACGTGATATGATTGAAGCTGAGATATACAACACAAATGTATACATTTTGGTTTAAAATCAATGAGTTTATTATGTTCCATATTCAGAATTCAGCTTCACTTCATCTAAATACATTCAAAAAATGTGCAAATCTGCCTCTGCTTACTTCCACCATAATCTTGCATATGTTGATGTGGTTGGGCATTTTAGACAAAAGATTCAAGTGTCAACATGGCATCAAGCATACACTCTTTACTCAGAATGGAGACAATAAGAGCTTGTACTAAAGGTCTTTGTATTTAGTATTTCCTTTCTTCACACACACAAAACAGGTCTACTGAAGGTAAAATCCTTAAAGTAAAACTACAATAAAAAGATGATGTTGAATTCTAAATAATGTATACAAGTTACACATCTTCTTCTAGGAGACAGAGGGTAATTCTTCCACTCTGTTGCTTGTCAGCTGGGTTTAATGACTCACTTCCAAAGAAAGGAGAAAAGAGTGACTTTACAGTGTAGAAAACTGATAAGCATGATCTTAACCAAGTGATGAAATTGACGTCACCAATTGTAAGTCACGGACATCACGTAACCCCTGATACTTTGTGGTAAAAAAGCATTTGCTCTCTAGTTTTCTGTCCATATATCCATAATCTAGTTTAATCATGAGTATATCATCAAGCAAACCCAAACTGAGGAATATCCTATGAAATATCTAACCAACACTCGCAAAACTATCAAGAAAATGAAAAACAAGAAAATACGTCATAGACATGGAAAACAAATTTATGGTTACCAAAGGGGATAAGGGGGTTGGGGAAAGATAAATTAAGAGCCTAGGATAAACATATATACACTACTCAATTTGAGACCTACTCTATAGCACAGGGAACTCTACTCAATATAATTCTTATAGTAACTTATAGTGGAAAAAAGTCTGAAAAAGAATACATATATACATATACATAAAAAGAAAGAGAAGTAGCTCGGTCGTGTCCAACTCTTTGCGACCCCATATGTATATTGTTGTTGTTGTTCAGCTGCTAAGTTGTGTCTGACCCTTTGCAACCCCATGGACTACAGCACACCAGACTCCTCTGTCTTCCCCTATCTCCCAGCATTTGCTCAGATTCATGTCCACTGAGTCAGTGATGCTACCTAACTGTCTCATCCTTTGTCACCCCCTTCTCCTTTTGCCTTCAGTGTTTCCCAGCATCAGGGCCTTTTCCAATGAGCTGGCTCTTCACATCAGGTGACCAAAATATTGGAGCTTTAGCTTCAGCAATGGTCTTTTCCTTGATTAGGGTTGATTTCCTTTAGGATTGACTGGTTTGATATTCTTGCTGCCCAAGGGACTCTCAAGAGTCTTCTCCAGAATCACAATTGGAAATCATCAGTTCTTTGGCACTCAGCCTTCTTTATGGTCCAACTTTCACATTCATACAAGACTATTGGAAAAACCATAGCTTTGACTATACAGGCCTTTTTGGCAAAGTGATGTCTCTGCTTTTTAATACACTGTCTAGATTTGTCAAAATGAAAGAGACATGACTAAATGCATGGCTTATCTGGGTGAGATCCTGGAACCAAAAAAGGATATTAAGGAAAAACTGGCAAAGTCTAAATATAGTTTGGAGTTTAGTTAATAAGAACACAGCAATGTTGGTTACTTAGTTTTGACAAATGCACCACAGTAACATAATGTAATGACACAAAGAGAAATTTGAAAGCAGGGGATGGATATAGAAGACTCTCTATGCTCTCTTTGTAGCTTTTCTGCAAACCTAAAATTATTTCAGCATACAACATTTATGATGAAAATATATACGTATAGATAAATGCCATGATGAAGGAGAGTATCAGGCCTCATTTCCTACAATACTTGTGAAGCTTAAATATAAAACCACATTTAAATTCCTGCATGTAATTCAGAATCTGAAGTATAATACTTCAAATTTGAACCAAAAAGTAACAAAATGCTGCTACTTGTTTACTTTATTAGACTTAAAAGTGTTCCTGTGTTCCAGAATGTGAAAGGGTCATGGACCATGTCATGTAGGATTACACATGACACGAAACATACTGGAACTCCCTGCTCATAAAACTAAGGCTCCTATTCTTGAGATAATTCAAAAGATATCCCCTATCACATGCCAACATTACTCATCCTGCATCAAACAAAAAACATCCCAGTGGATTTTTAAGTGCAATTTTCTGTCCTAGATCCTGAGAGAAACTCAATTGAATGGCTAATCATTAAAATTAGTTCAGGGAGTGAGGACCTACATTAGAGTTTACATGTGTTTTTCCTTGAATCTCTGGTACTCAATTTTCTCCTAGTTGTTCAAAATTTAAAGCTCTGATTGTTTAGATTTGGTAGAACATTTTGTTTACACATATATGAAGAATACGAAACAAAAAGAATTTGTTTCCAGGTTCGTGGAATTTTAAAAAGAAATAAAGCAGACATCCTCTGTCAAGTTGCTGTGTCATAAACTAACAGAGCATTGCACCCGGACCAGAAGGGAAAAGAGTTTTCATGTTAAAGAAAGAAAAAGTGCTGCTATGGAGACTCTACTCTATTTCCTGCACCACACAACAAGCTTTGAAAAACGTTTAAACGGATTTCCGTGGGCAACGTCAGCCTTTCCTAATCCCAGTTGCCTATCTGGGACCCTGAAGTTGGTTCATTTAGTCCAGTTATCATCTATACCTACAAAGTAGAAAGAATATCCTCTTCTACACCTTCATCAATATTATGTAATTTAAATACCCTTCTGACCCTGACCACATATAATGCAAGTTATCATTCTAGAGATTCCACCTCCTTTCCAATAAATATCATTCACATCCTTCACGTTCCCCAGGGTATCATCCATGCTCCTCCCAAATATCATATGGCAAGCAAATATCTGAAAATAGGGTTCTGTTCCATAGCCCTTCACTCATAGGATGTCTCCAGTGATACAGCCACATGTTCTCCTAAATGTTCATCCATGTTACCAAGACTCATGAAATTCACAGGGTCTAGTTACTATTGTCTCCTTCATTTCCCTTCCAACCATCCAACAAATTATTGTTTATTGAGTTCCTCCTATGTTTGAGATTCTTCCAATGTATCAGTTCAGTTCAGTCACTCAGTCGTGTCCAACTCTTTAAGACACCGTGAATCTCAGCACGCCAGGCCTCCCTGTCCATCACCAACTCCCGGAGTTCACTCAGACTCACGTCCATCGAGTCAGTGATGCCATCCAGCCATCTCATCCTCTGTCGTCCCCTTCTCCTCCTGCCCCCAATCCCT
>NW_011495002.1:3880314-3880823 GCF_000754665.1 Bison bison bison | reverse complement strand
GATTCCAGCTTGTGCTTCTTCCAGTCCAGCATTTCTCATGATGTACTCTGCATAGAAGTTAAATAAGCAGGGTGACAATATACAGCCTTGATGGACTCCTTTCCCAATTTGGAACCAGTCTGTTCCCTGTCCAGTTCTAACTGTTGCTTCCTGACATGCATACAGATTTCTCAAGAGGCAAATCAGGTGGTCTGGTATTCCCATCTCTTTCAGAATTTTCCACAGTTTATTGTGATCCACACAGTCAAAGGCTTTGGCATAGTCAATCAAGCAGAAATAGATGTTTTTTTGGAACTCTCTTGCTTTTTCCATGATCCAGCAGATGTGATTTGATGGCAATTTGATTTCTGGTTCCTCTGCCTTTTCTAAAACCAGCTTGAACATCAGGAAGTCCACGGTTCACATATCTTTACTAGCATGTGAGATGTGTGCAATTGTGCGGTAGTTTGAGCATTCTTTGACATTGCCTTTCTTTGGGATTGAAATAAAAACTGACCTTTTCCAGTCCT
>NW_011495002.1:3874638-3880154 GCF_000754665.1 Bison bison bison | reverse complement strand
TCTCTGCCTTTCTAAACCAGCTTGAACATCAGGAAGTCCACGGTTCACATATCTTTACTAGCATGTGAGATGTGTGCAATTGTGCGGTAGTTTGAGCATTCTTTGACATTGCCTTTCTTTGGGATTGAAATAAAAACTGACCTTTTCCAGTCCTGTGGCCACTGCTGAGTTTTCCAAATTTGCTGGAATGTATAAATGCTACCAAATCAAGAAGAAACTGTGGACTTCCTATTTTCATAGAATTGTATTTCTTCCCCAAATTCCTTAGAAACTATAATGGGCAGAATAAAGCCTCTCATTCACCCAAACATGTCCTGTCCTGATGCTCAGAACCTAAGCATGTTTTGTGTTCCTTGGCAAGGGAAATGTCTGTTGTAGATGAAATTAAGGTTGCTTATCAGTTGACTTTAATATAAGAAGAATATCTTGAATTATCTGAAGGGGCCCAATGTGATCACAAACATCATTAAATGGGGAAGAGGTTAGTAGAACGGTCAAACCCATAAAGGGTCTCATACCAGCAGTATGAGAAAGACCTAACTGACCATTGATGACTTTGAAGATGGAAGAAGGAAGGGTGTATAAGCCAAGGAACACAGGCAGCCTCTAGAAGCTGGAAAAGCCAAGAAAACAGGTTGTCCCCTAGAACCTCCAGAAAAGAATGAGCTCTGCCAACACCTTGACTTTAGCTCAGTGACAACCATTCCAGACTTTTGACCTCCAGAGGTAATAAACATGCACTGTTCAAACCACTAAGTTTGCTATAGAAGCAATAAGAAGCTAATAGGAATTTAAGTATAATTATTTTAAAATTCTGTTTTGTTCACTGAATTCTCTCTTTCTCCTCCAGAATTAATCATTGTATTTTTATCTTGATGCTTTTCTTCACAGGTTCTTTGTTAAATGTTCATATTTAGCAATATAATCTGGAGCTAGAAGGCTGTGTAGCTGCTTCCTCTTACCTGATTGGCAGTACTGCATCCTAGGCTCTGTGCACATGGCCAAGAAGTAGCAAGGGAAAAACCCCATCTGGAGGGCAAATGTTCACACTCATCATCTTCGTAGTAGAATATCTGCAGAAATGGTCACCAACAATCTCCACCATCCATGCCTATGCATGCTGTATGAGTGAGGGTTCTCCAGAGAAACTCAAGCACTAGGATATGGAGACAGAGAGTAAATGGGATTCGTTACAAGGAATTGGTTCACGTGGTTACGAAAGTTGAGAAGTCTCAAGATCTGTAGGCAGCAAGCTGGAAAACCAGAAAAGCTGATGTGTCGTTCCAGTACAGATGTCCAGATCCAGAGGTCTGAGATCCAGGAGAACTAAAGGTGCAAATCCTGATCCAAAAACCAGGTGAGCTGCAATGTCTTGTGGCAGCCTGGATGGAAGTTTGGGGGAGAATGGATACAGGTGTATGAACGGCTGAGTCCCTTCACTGTTCACCTGAACCGTCACAACATTGTAATTGGCTATACCCCAGCATGAAAGAAAAAGTTTTAAAAAAAAGCAGGTGAGCTCAAGAATCAAGAAAAGCTAATGTTTCGGTCTGAGTTCAAAATCCAACCGTGTCCCAGCTCAGCAGTCGACAGAAGGATACACTATGACTCATCCTTTTTGTTCTATTCAAGTCTTCAGCTGATTGGATAAAGACCCCCACACTGAGCTTCCCAGAACCCACCTGCCAATACAGGAGACATAAGGGATGCAGGTTCGACTGCTGGGTTGAGAAGATCCCCTGGAGGATCTCATGGACAGAGGAGTCTGGTGGGCTACAGTCCATAGGGTCACAAATTAGGAAAGGTCATTTGTTTTACTCAGTGGACCAATTCAAATATTAACCTTCTCCAGAAACACCCTCACAGATACATCTGGAATAATGTCTGTCTGAATGTCTGGCACCCCATAACCCAGTCAAGCTGACACACAAAATTAACTATCACCCACGCCATTTCTCCCATCAAATGGTAGAGTCTCTTCTCTCCTTGAACATGGCCTTGCCTTGGGACCTGCTATGACAAGTGGAATAGGATTGAAATGATGCCATGTGACCCTTCATCTCCCATTCAGCTACACTGATAGAACAGTGGTGAAGGAGTTGTAAAACCAGTACATTTACATATTCCTGATAGGCTTGCCAACTGATTAGGTAATTTGATCATTGTTCAATTGCTAAGTCATGTCCGACTCTTTGCGACCCCATGGACTGAAACACGCTAGGCTCCTCTGTTCTCCACTATCTCCCAGAGCTTGCTCAAACTCGTGTCCATTGAGTCCGTGATGCCATCCAACCATCTCGTCCTCTGTTGTCCCCTTTTTCTGCTCTCAATCTTTCCCAGCATCAGGGTCTTTTCCAGTGACTCAGCTCTTCACATCGGGCAACCAAAGTATTGGACCTTCAGCTTCAGCATCAGTCCTTCCAAAGAATATTCAGGGTTGATTTCCTTTAGAACTGACTGGTTTGATCTCCTTGCAGCCCAAGGGACTCTCAAGAGTCTTCTCTAGCCTTGCAGTTCAAAAGCATTAATTCTTCTGTGCTCAGCCTTTGCTATGGCCCAACTCTCACATCTATACATTACTCCATAATTTGATCATATATGGATATATTAATAAATAACAAAGACACCTAACTCACCTAAATTCTGCATTGTCTAGAAATATACCTAATAAAAAGACTTGAGCCTTTGAAACCTTTTCTCTGTAATGGAATCTTGCCCATTTTACTGGTGCGGACTAGTCCATAGCAGCTCCTGGAGCAAGCCAGGCCAGGACTAAGGTAGTTCTCCAGGATCTTTCTTAGAACTAAATCCAGTCCCTTCATGCTTGTAGAAACTCAGAGTTTGAAGAGGCTGTGTTCTCTCTGAAATGGGGGGAAAAAAGCTGACCAGCAAATGAATGAAATGAGGCGAACTGCTGAGCCTTAGAAAGAAACAGAAAAAGCCCTGGGGCACTAAAGCCCCTGATGTTGCCAGCTAGATGCGCTTTCCTTTCCTACTGTTACATGCATGACCCTTTGCACCTAATAAATCCTCCCTTTATTTCTAAGCTCCTCAATCACACTTGAAAACAAATAGGTCCTTTTGCATCCAATGTCATTAAAAAGAGGTTTACAAATTTTTAACCTACCAATTTCCTTTGTAGAAGTTTCTCCTTAAAAAACAGTCAAAATCCTCGAAGAATTTTTATGTATAAAAATAATGCTTTGCAATACTTGTTTCCTTTATAATAACACAACAAAAACGTAGAGTCTAGATATCCAGTTATATGGAGATTGTTAAATAAATAACATATTTTTGTAACCAATATTTTAAGAGTGCTGTGAGTCACTGAATATGGTACATATTTACCTTGTTTCCAGATTTTTTGTTATTATAAACCTAAGTAACATTTGTAATACTAGGTTTAAAAAAGTCAGGATAAATTATAAGTACAACATGATTACAACTGTTCTAAAAAATACACAGTGGAAAAAAGTCTAGAAGAAAATAAACCAAAATTACAGTGTGAATAATACATGCTAAAGCTTCTGGCACCATTTTACATTTTTATAGTAAGCAATCATTGGAAAATGTTAGAAAATTAATAGTTTTCCATTGCATAATTGAAGAATATGCCCTTTCTTTCTTTCAACTCTCACAGGCACAGGAAGCTGAGAGGATATTTTGGTCATATAGTGGTATAAATATTATATTCTAATGTATTGAATTCTTAATCACCATGCAAATCATAGACAGTTCATTGCTCTTTGGTCTTTAGTTAACCTATCTGTGCTTTGCAGAACTAAAATGCAAATTGAGATCCTGCCAGGCAAGGTTCATATATCCACACCATTACTTTTTCTTAATCATGAAGCTAACCACCTAGAGCGATCAGTTTTTCGATGTCACATAATCATTCCATTCGGGTAATTACATATTCTCCAGTTTCATTTTTAATCAGCTTCTCAATGGAAGCAGAAATTCAACAACTGAAGCCAGTTTTCTTTTGCCACATGTTTCCACCACTGAACATAATCATATCTCTGTCCAACAAGTGTTAATAGCTCCCAAATTATCTCAAAAACTCTTAAGATTATTTAATATTTGTCCAACCTGCTCATCATTGTATTAATAAGGAAGAATGCAAAAGAAAAAAAAAAGAATCCCCACCCAGTAATTAATACCTGTGACTCATTCCCCCAGAACAGATGAACAAAGGAATTCTGGACAGCTTTTCAGGAGATTCAAATTACTGCTCTAGAACTATTAAGGTAGTTATTACAAGTTAATTGAATATCAGTTGATTAGACAAAGGAACATTTACTGAGTCTTTTCAGAGTATAAGGATTAAATTCAGCAAGAAGCCAGCTATTTAGGTAGCAATCTTTTTATTTCCTTTTTCTTTTTATTTTTTTACTTCCACCTCAATGTCTAGCTATTCTACATATGACCTTGTCACTCAAGTCAATTGATACACACCAATTTAGAGCTTATTATGTGTCATATACACAGTGGAGATGCAGAGAGGGTTTTCTTGCCCATATGACACTGACTGTTCATGATTCTCCAATGTCTCCATTTTTATTCAGGATCTCACATAAACACATCGCTGTTTGTTTTTTAAGATGTCTTTATTTATTTAATTTTGGATGTGCTGGGTCTTCCTGGCTGTGAGCAAGCTTTCTTTAGTTGTGGCAAATGGGGCTACTCTCTCGTTGCCAAACACAGGCTCTCGGCCATAAAAAAAAAGAAAAAAGGAATGAAATAATGCCATTTACATCAACATGGATAGACCTAGAGATTACCATACTTAGTCAGACAAAGACAAATATCATATATCACTTATATCTGGAATATAAAACATGATACAAATGAACTTATTTACAAAACAGAAACAAATTCATGGTTACTGAAGAACTATGGACAGAGGTTCATGACATTGTACAGGAGACAGTGATCAAGACCATCCCCAAGAAAAAGAAACACAAAAAGGCAAAATGTTTGTATGAGAAGGCCTTACAAATGGCTGAGAAAAGAGGAAAATCTAAAGGCAAAGGAGAAAAGGAAAGACAAACCCATTTGAAAGCAGAGTTCCAAAGAATAGCAAGGAGAGATAAGAAAGCCTTTCTCAGTAATCAATGCAAAGAAATAGAGGAAAACAATAGAATGGAAAAGATTAGAGATCTCTTCAAAAAATTAGAGATACCAAGGGAAATTTCCTGCAAAGATGGGCACAATAAAGGACAGAAATAGTATGGACCTAAGGTTCGTCTAGTCAAGGCTATGGTTTTTCCTGTGGTCATGTATGGATGTGAGAGTTGGACTGTGAAGAAGGCTGAGCGCCGAAGAGTTGATGCTTTTGAACTGTGGTGTTGGAGAAGACTCTTGAGAGTCCCTTGGACTGCAAGGACATCCAACCAGTCCATTCTGAAGGAGATCTGCCCTGGGATTTCTTTGGAAGGAATGATGCTAAAGCTGAAACTCCAGTACTTTGGCCACCTGATGTGAAGAGTTGACTCATTGGAAAAGACTCTAGA
>NW_011495002.1:3874134-3874538 GCF_000754665.1 Bison bison bison | reverse complement strand
GGGGATGACAGAGGATGAGATGGCTGGATGGCATCACTGACTCGATGGACGTGAGTCTGAGTGAACTCTGGGAGTTGGTGATGGACAGGGAGGCCTGGTGTGCTGCGATTCATGGGGTCGCAAAGAGTTGGACATGACTGAGCGACTGAACTGAACTGAACTGAACAGAATCAGAAGATATTAAGAAGACATGGCAAGAATACACAGAGGAACTATACAAAAAAGATCTTCACAACCCAGATAACCATGATGGTGTGATCATTCACCTAGAGCCAGACATCCTGGAATGTGAAGTCAAGTGGGCTTCAGGCAGCATTAATTATGAACAAAGCTACTGGAGGTGATGGAATTCCAGTCGAGCTATTTCAAATCCTAAAAGATGATGCTGTTAAAGTGATGCACTC
>NW_011495002.1:3872828-3873777 GCF_000754665.1 Bison bison bison | reverse complement strand
TGCCAAAGAATGCCCAAACTACTGCACAATTGCACTCATCTCACACACTAGTAATGCTCAAAATTCTCCAAGCCAGGTTTCAACAGTACATGAACTGAGAACATCCAGAGGTTCAAGCTGGTTTTAGAAAAGGCAGAGGAACCAGAGATCACATTGCCAACATCCATTGGATCATCAAAAAAGTAAGAGAGTTCCAGGAAAACATCTATTTCTGCTTTATTGACTATGTCAAAGCTTTTGACTGTGTGGATCACAACAAACTGGAAAATTCTTCAAGAAATGGGAATACCAGACCACCTGACCTGCCTCCTGAGAAATCTGCATGCAGGTCAAGAAGAAACAATTAGAACTGGACACAGAACCAATCTGGTTCCAAATCGGAAAAGGAGTACGTCAAGGCTATATATTGTCACCTTGATTATTTAACTTATATGCAGAGTACATCATGTGAAATGCCAGGCTGGATGAAGCACAAGCTGGAATCAAGATTGCTGGGAGAAATATCAATAATACCAGATACGCAGATGACACCACCCTTATGGCAGAAAGTGAAGAAGAACTGAAGAGCCTCTTGATGAAAGAGGAGAGTGAAAAAGTTGGCTTAAAACTCAATATTCAGAAAACTAAGATCATGCCATCTGGTCCCATCACTTCATGGGAAATAGATGGAGAAACAGTGGAAACAATGAGAAACTTTACTTTTCTGGGCTCCAAAATCACTGCAGATGGTGACTGCAGCCATGAAATTAAAAGACGCTTGCTCCTTGAAAGAAAAGCTATAACCAACTTAGACAGCATGTTAAAAAGCAGAGACATTACTTTGCCAACAAAGGTCTGTTTAGTCAAAGCTATGGTATTTCTAGTAGTCATGTATGGATGTGAGAATTGGACTATAAAGAAAGCTTAGCACCAAAGAATTGATGCTTTTGAAATGTGGTGTTGGAGAAGA
>NW_011495002.1:3861608-3872728 GCF_000754665.1 Bison bison bison | reverse complement strand
AACAAGGACTGATGCTGAAGCTGAAACTCCAATGCTTTGGCCACCTGATGCAAAGAGCTGACTCATTTGAAAAAACCCTGATACTGGGAAAGATTGAAGGCGGGAGGAGAAGGGGATGACAGAGGATGAGATGGTTGGATGGCATCACCGACACAATGGACATGAGTTTGAGTAAGCTCTGGGAGTTGGTGATGGACAGGGAGGCCTGGCATGCTGCAGTCCATGGGGACACAAAGAGTCCCACTCAAGTGAACTGAACTGAAAGGGTAAAGGGAGGAAGAGATTTATCTGTAGTTTGGGATTAACAGGTACACATTACTATATATAAAACAGATAAACAACAAGAACCTACAGTACGGGACAGGGAATTATATTTGATATCTTATAATAACCTATAATGGAAAAGATCTAAAAAAGAATATATATATAACTGAATCGCTTTGATGTACACCTGAAACTAGCACAACACTGTCGATCAACTATACTTTAAAAAAAGAAAAAAAAAGTTACAGTCTTTTATAACCCAACTGTGGGAGTGACGGCCCATCATTTTTGCTGTAGTCTACTCACTAGAAACCAGTCACTACATCCAGCGAGCACTCTAAGAGCTTGCACAGTGATTACCAGGAGATGGTTATCAATTGCCTATCAATTCAGAAGCTGCTGACATAAAACACTGAAGCACCCTGAGCTCACATGAGATGACTTGTCCTGCTGGAAGAGGAAGATTACCTTCACCACAACTGAGTAGGAGAGGAAGATATGTGTGCAGGTGGGGATCGATTATTATAATTGGTGGTGACAAGTTGCAGGATTAGGCCCGATAGCATTTTTTTTTTTTAATCTCCATGAAGAATGATGCAGAGTCATCTGCTAAAGGAGAAAACATGGCCTGGGGGCAAAAGAAAGGTAAGAAAGGACAACCTCAGCAAATAGGGAGAGGACATCTACTAAAGAAGCACAGTAGAACTATCAGGCAATGACAATTGAAGGTTTAAAATAACTCAAAGTTTAAAAAAAAACGTCAGCTCAATGCAAGAGTTTCTTCATCACCTTTCAGCTGCCATGGTGCTAACTCAGAGAGATGTATGCCAGCTCTAGGGGAGAAAAAAACTTTCCATCCATGTGAGTACAGCCAAGAAATAACAGTGTGAATTATACTCATTGATGTTTCTCTCCTTCTGATCCTTCAAACCTACCCTGCCCAGCAGGTATCTTTCTACTGAGCAGTCCAACAAATTAAATAGCCTGGTGTGTGAGCTTTTGATACAGTGCTCTTGGGCCTGTAGTTCATGCTAATTCCCTGGTTTTATTCCTCTCTGCACCCGATATAGCTGCTCAGTGGGCAAAACTCTGGAGAACTTCAAAGGAGATCTGTAACATGGAAAAGACCCAGGGGCTCTGTCTGCACATGGCAGATAAATACTGATGATAACGACCAAAATACTGTTCAATCTTCCCTCCTAAAACTGAGCGTTTGAATCTAGCTAAGATCTCTGATAGGAAACATATACCACTTATAATAAGATTACCTCTATACACTTTTAAGATGCCCAGAAGTTGGTTGGCTGGTTAGTTAGTTGATTGATTGTGTTTGTTGTTGTTCAGTAGCCAAGTTGTGTCTCACTCTTCGTGACCCCATGAACTGCATCATGCCACACCTCCCTGTCCCTCACCATCTCCCAGAGATTGTTCAAACTCATGGCCATTGAGTCAGTGATACCATCCAATCATCTCATCCTCTGTCGTCCCCTTCTCCTCCTGCCTTCAGTCTTTCCCAGAACCAGGGTCTTTTCCAATCATTGGGTCTTTTTCTATAACTGGTTTTAAATACATAGAAAAAACACATAAATGTAGCAAAAACAGCACCACTGCCCACCAAATGCACATTTGTTTTGGTCATCTTGGGTCTGGCCATAATAAAATACCACAGATGGGTGACCTCAGCACCAGACATCTGTTTCTCACAGTTCTAGAAGCTGGAAGTCCAAGATCAGCATGCCAGCCTGGGTGGGTGCTGGTGAGAGTTATCTTCCTGATTTTCAGGTGGCTGCCTTCTTACTGTGTCTTCACATGGCAAGAAAAGAGGCTCTCTGGTGTCTCTTGTGTGTGCGCTGGGCAAAGTCAATATTGTGTCTGATTCCTTGCAGCACCGTGGACTGTAGCCCGCCAGGATCCCCTGTCTAAAGAATTTTCCGGGCAATAATTCTGGAGCAGATAGCCATTTCCTATTCCAGGGAATCATCCCGACCCAGGGATAAAACCTATGTCTCTTGTCTCCTGCATTGGCAGGCAGATTCTTTACCACTATTGCCACCTGGGAAACCTGTGGTGTCTTTTACAGGGGCATTACTTTTGTTAGATCAGAACCTCACCCTGATGACCTTGTGTGTGTGTATGTGGTGTGTGCATGTGCGTGCATGCACACGCATATGCTAAGTTGCTTCAGTCATATCCAACTCTTTGTGACCCTACGGACTATAGCCTGCCAAGCTCCTCTGTACAAGAGATTCCCCAGGCAAGAATACTGGAGTGGGTTGCCATGTCCTCCTCCAGTGGATCTTTCCCACCCAGCTATCAAACTCATGTTTCTTGCATCTCCTGCATTGGCAGGTGGATTTTTTATCACTAGCCCCGTCTGGGAAGCCCCTTATGACTTCATTTAACCTTAATTACTTTCTTACTTAAAATGCAGTCACACTTGTGGGTTAAGAATTCAAAATCCAGATTTGAGGGGCACAAAATGGCAACCCATTTCAGGATTCTTGTCTGGAAAATTCCCTGGTCAGAGGAGCCTGGTGGGCTACAGTCCACGGGGTCTCAAAGAGCCAGACATACCTGAGCGAATGCGCACACAGACATTCTGGCCCCCACAGCATTCCTGCTGAGATGACCGATTCATCCCAGTTTATCTAGGACTTTACTGGTTTTAGCACTGAAAACCCCAGAAGGCACTCAGTCCTGAAATTAATTACCTTAATTAACCTGCAGACCCTTTCGGGAGTGGTCCAGGGCAAGGCTGTCCCTGTGCAAATAGCTAGGACTGATATCGTTGTAACGTCTGATTCTCAGCCCAAGCCAAGCCACAGCTCTCACTCAACAACTCTGGCCCCTTATGCAGAGCTGACAGGGCTTCTGACAAAGAAATTATCTCTCAGCTCATCTCTATATTCAGTTCAGAGGTAATCACATTCATCAAAAAAAAATTTTGTTGCATGCTTATCATTTGTATGGGCTTCCCTGAAGTGGTTCAGATGGTAAAGAATCCACCTGCAATGTGGGAGACCTGGGTTCAATCCCTGGGTTGGGAAGATCCCCTGGAGGAGGGCATGGTAACCCACTCCAGTATTCTTGCCAGGAGAATCTCCATGGACAGAGGAACCTGACTGGCTACAGTCCACAGGGTCTCAAAGAGTCAGACATGACTGAGCGACTAACCACAGCACATATGATTTGAACAGAATTGAACCAGACATGGATGGAGACACAGAAGTGTAAAAAGTGTTCTTGTCCTTGAGGAACTTTTTCGTAAATACAACAAAAATTTGTGGGATAAAAAGGTCAATCAATAATAAAACTAACACGACAGAATAAGCCTTTTTTAAAAAATCACAGAAGAAAATAGATAGCAAACATGCCCTTGGAAAATGAGTGACTTTTAGAGTCAGTTCGGGGTTGTTTTGGTTTTGTTTTCTACTCAACAAACGTAGCATTTCTGATGACCTGCTACCATTGGTTGAATAAAGCAGAAGAGCGAAATGGGTATCACTTTAAACAACTTTTCAAGCTTGAAAATCGTGGACACAAGCTTTCTAGCAAGACACAACAGGTTCCAATCTCATCATTGCTACTCCTGTTGGGAAATTTGTCAAAACATCCTTTTCCTCAACTGAAAAATCAGGATAATCTAACTCCATCTTAGAACTGTGAGAGAATTCCATGTAATGAGGTTCATAATTATTTTGTATGTCAAGGACTCAATAAATAGCTGCTTTTATAATTCATATAATTATTAACTTGATGCTGGCATGTGCTATTTCCTCTTCACTCCAAACTTCACAATGGCTTTAATCTGGAAAGTCTGATGCAATTCAAATTTCATATTAAGTCACAAATGATGCCTCATTGTCCACTAAGAGAAACAGAGGGCTTTTGCATGTTTACATCTGAATGAATTTTCATTCAAAACAACCTTCATGTTGAAATGGTGAAGGTAAGGTCACATATAATACAAAAATTACTGTGGCCAGCAATGCATTTAAAAGTAATTTACGTTTATGAACTTGTCTTACCCCTTCTGCTCTCACATTAGTTATCTACCACTGCATAACAAATTGCTCCCCAAATGTACCAACTGAAAACAACACACATTTATCATCTCACAGCTTCCGTGGGCCAGGATCCAGGCATGGCTCTACTGTGTCCACTTACCTCAGGGTTTCTCATGGACTGAAATCAAGGTAAGCTCTGGGCTATGGTTCAAATGAGATTTAAAAAAGAAAAAAAAAAAAAAAAAAACCTGCTTCTATGTTCATGGGACTGCTTTCCAGCACTTGGTTCTCTGTGGGCAGTTGAATTTAGGATCCCAGATGCTCACTGCTGTTGGCTGTAGGCCACCCTCAGGTCCTGGTCACATTGGCCAGTCCATCGTGGCAGCTTCATCACCGTGTTCACCAAGAAGTCAATGAAGAGAGCCTACTAGCAACATGGAAGTCACAGTCTTTTGTCACCTAATCCTAGAGGAAGTATCCCCCGACCTTTGCCATAGTCTGTTGGTTGCAAGCTTGTCACTAGGTTCGGACATGCTGGAGGGGAGAGAGGAACACAAGGCCCTGAGCCAGGAGGGAGTGCCACTCCAGGCCCCCAGAAAACTCAGCCAACCACAGCTGCCTCATAGAGGTCCTCAGTCATGGCTGGATTCCAATAAAGCTGAATAATATCAATAACAGTGAATAGCAAATTGATGCAACAACACACATGAGCCACATCCTTCCTCCTGAGATAGTTGCCCCATTGATTTATAGTGTTCAGCAGAACTAAAGCTCTTTGGAATGAAATCGGGTCATTTCTAGGACATGGATGAACTTAGAGACTGTCAATAGAGTAAAGTTAGTCAGAAAGAGAAATATATCATATATTAAGGAATATGTATGGAATCTAGAACCATATGTTGTTGTTCAGTCGCTATGTCCGACTCTGTGACCCCATGGACTGCAGCACACCAGGCTTCCCTGTCCTTCACTATCTCCCAGAATTTGTTGAAACTCATGTCCATTGAGTTGGTGATGCCATCCCACTATCTCATACTGTCGTCACCCACTTCTCCTCCTGCCCTCAATCTTTCCCAGCATCAAGGTCTTTTCCAATGAGTCATTTCTTCTCATCAGGTGGCCAAAGTATTGGAGCTTCAGCTTCAGCATCAGTCCTTCCAATTAATATTCAGGGTTGATTTCCTTTAGGACTGACTGGTTGATCTCCTTGCAGTCCAAGGGACTCTCAAGAGTCTTCTCCAGCTCCACAGTTCGAAAGCATCAATTCTTTGACACTCACTTTTCCTTATGATCTAACTCTCACAACTGTACATGACTACTAGTAAAATCATAGCTTTGACTATATAGACTTCTGTCAGCAAAGTGATATCTAAGCTTTTTAATACACTGTCTAGATTTGTCATAGTTTTTCTTCCAAGGAACAAGGATCTTTTAATTTCATGGCTGCAGTCACTGTCCTCAGTGATTTTGGAGCCCAAAACAACAAAATCTGCCACTGTTTTCATTTTTTTCCCCCATCTGTTTGCCAGGAAGTGATAGGAGTAGCATCAGTAAGAAATTTAATATTGGGACTTTTCTGGCAATCCAGTAGTTAAGATTCCATGCTTCTAATCCGGGGGCTGTATCCCTAGTGAAGGAACTAAGATCCTACATACCTGCCATGTGATGCAGCCAAAAGAAAAGAAAGTTGACTGCTTTGGGGTTATGACCTCTAGAATATGGACAGTGAAACTTTAGGACTTGAGGTTTCTTGACCGAAGTTCACTTTCCCTAGATAGTGCTTAGATGGGTTATACCCTGTCTGCCTTGTGACTGCACTTGTATGCAAGCTTACATGTGCTCTGAACCTCCCTGCAGAAAGATGGTGTCACACAGCCAAGGAAAGAATGTTTTTCACTGGGTTAGAGGGTCCTAAGAACTGTGTTGTCTCTTTTAAGAATTCTTCATATTGTATGATTCTAACCCCACACCAGCTGATTTCAAAGTGTAACTCTCACTGGGAAATCTTTTTTTCTAAAGTCCAGGTGAACAGGAAACCATGGTCCCCAAGTACTCACAGTAGGACTGGCAACTAGCATCTTCAGTGAGCTGAACTTTGAAGCAAGTCTGCATTCTTTTTGGAGCCACATATCAGAAAAATGACAATCAGAACACAGAGACCCTGCAATATGTGCCTTCTACCAGTTCTTAGAACATTTCACTGATAAATTGCTCCATTTGGCAATGAAAAGAGGTCAGGATTGCAATCTTCAGAGATATATATATATAGAGAGAGATAGCCGAAATGTCATGATTTGTGTGGTCACCTGACAAAATGATCCCTTATTTATGAGTTCTCTCTGTAAGAGAAAAATACAAAAGGAGTAGAAATTTTCTTATCCAATTAACTACAACTATATGATTACTTTTCTTATATGAAAATGAGCAATAAAAGCTAATGTAAAGTGGATATTTTAATGAAATTTCCATAATAAGTCTTTTTTTTTTCCCCTACAAAGTCATCTAAAAATGTGTCTTGTCCTTTTGTTAGGACCATTCTTGAGCCTGGGGGCAATTACACAGAGTGCATTGGAGTCACCACACAAATCTTCTAATTGCATTCTGGCCCCAAGCCAAGCTTTAAGTCAAGCCTCAGGGAAATCAAATGTAAGAGTCAGCTGCATTAGAGGTAGCAATTCGGGTTAGAGAAGAGATCGCCTTTCGTGATTTATTATAGCCAGTGCTTTCAGTACATTTAAACGATTATCTGGTTTAGTAACATCTTCAAGGGAGCAATGCTGCACAAAATGAGAAACATCTGAACTGGGAGTTAGCAGAAAGGAGAGACTTGATTAGAGCTTGAATTATGTGGAAAGCACGTCATTTTTCTTAGAAGCAGATCTTCAAATGCCCCAGAATCTGCCAAGAGGAACTACATTTTCAACCCCTAATATCTAATTTGTGATAGATCTGTCTGTTATGGCCATGTATTTAGTTCCCAAAGTGAAAAGTAATCATTTAGTATCAAAAATAAACATATGATTCAAAATATTAATCTTGCACATGCTTACAATCTATGAGAAAGCTGTACTTACTCTCAAAGAGAACTCCAAATCTTTCTCTGAACCCAGGAGAATTTTCACTAAGACTTATGACCTTAAGGATACTCGCTGGTTTTCCTCAATGTATGCCTTTCGTGTCTTCTACCTTGGGTGCAGATAGATGAGTGAATTAGTAAATCTTTTCAAAATATTATGGTGTTTAACACTCAGTTAAGATTTAGAGAAAATACAGGAGCTGCAGTTCTATTAAGTGCAAAGTAGTTCAGAAAAAAATATTGTTTCTGCAAAACTAAATCTATCTGTACATGTATTTTACTTACTAATATATCTGCTAGGAAATAAACAAACACTACCATGAACTTCAAGTTCATTTCCCACTAGTGTCTTCACTTTTATATTTTATTGCATTCTGCAGTGGTTTTGCAACCAGCTATATCAAGAGTTTCTAGGAGGAATGTAAACAAGGGCTTTGCAGTGACTTGAGTTAGAACACATGATATAACTGGGAGCAAAAATCTCTACTGAGCTACCCCAAGATGAATGGACAAGCTACATTCCAAAGCTCTGCCAAGTTTCTTCTGGCAAGCACATCAGGAAATAAAATCTCCCCACCAGAAAGGAACCAGGAACAGATTCATCTACCTTTAGGAAAACATCAACTCAACGCACATAATAAGCTAAATGGTATTGTTATCATTTTGTGTATATATGTAATGAGAACACTTTTGAGATATTAATCAAGTTTATTTTTTCTGGGATCTGTGGCCTTCCCCTAACTCAGGCTATGATACAGCTTCAAGAAAGGAATAACTCAAAAGGATACAAGTGTCCAATTCATTCATTTATTCATCCATATTTTGTTCAACAAATTTTTATTGAACACCATCTTTGTGCAAGACACTGTCCTAAGTGCTAAAAATAATCTTTCCCTTCATGTGTGTGTTAGTCGCTCAGTTGTGTCTGACTCTTTGTGACCCCATAGACGACAACTCTCCAGGCTCCTCTGTCCAGGGAATTCTCCAGGCAGTAACACTGCAGTGGGTTGCCATTCCCTTCTCCAGGGGATCTTCCCGACCCAGATCTTCTGTGTCTGCCAATGAATGCAAACCTGCATTTCTTGCATTCATTGGCAGAGATTCTTTGCCATCTGAGCCACCAGGGGAAGTCAATGAACAAACTATTTTTAAAAGGAGCAACTGATGAAAATTCTGTGAACAATAAAAGCAATTAGTGGGATACAGAAGGACAGAAGGACTTGCCTTTTTTTTTAATATGTTGTTGTTTAGCTGCTAAGTTGAGTTCAACTCTTTTGCAACATCATGGACTTGCCAGGATCCTCTGTCCATGAGATTTCCCAGGCAAGAATACTGAAGTGGGTTGCCATTTTCTTCTCCAAGGTATTTTCCCAACCCAGGGATCGAGCTCACAGCTCCTAAGTCACTGAGGTGCATGCTAAGTTGTTTCAGTTTTGTGATTCTTTGCAACCCCATGAACTGTAGCTCTCCAGGCACCTCTGTCCATAGGATTCTCCAGGAAAGAATACCGGAGTGGGTTGCCATTTCCTACTCCAGGGCATCTTCCCAGCCCAGGAATCCAACCCATGTCTCTTATGTCTCCTGCATTGGCAGTTGAATTCTTTACCAATAGCACCATACCAGGGAAGCCCCTCAAAAGCCTTGTTGTGGTTCAATCACTAAGTCGTGTCTAACTCTTTTCGACCCATGGACTGCAGCACTCCAGGCTTTCCTGGCCTTCACCACCTCCCAGAATTCACTCAAACTCATGTTCATTGAGTTGATGATGCCATCCAACCATCTCATCCACTATTACCCTTGTTAAAGGTTTGGTCCAAGTGTAAAAAATTGAGAAGCAATACTCAACCATATGCTGTTTTTTCTGTATCCTAAATGAGATGCAGATTTCTTAGACAAAAAGAAGAAGGAGAAAGAAAGATTTGGAGGAGATACGGAGAATCCGTGGATGCCTGAGACCCCACTGTCCTTCCTGTCCCCAGAGGACACGTAGGCTTGGGACCTTGACCCCATTCCTGGAAGGGTCCAGATAGGAAGCAGGAAGGCACGGGACCTCAGATTTGAATGACTATTGTTGTTCAGTCACTCAGTCACATCCAACCCATGGACTGCAGCACACCAGGCTTCCCTGTCCTCCACTATTTCCAAGAGTGAGGGTGGAGCAAAATAGCATGGTTATGTAGATAGGAGTCAGGCCCAGCAGCCTGCTGGAGGCAGGGCAGGATTTTTCTGTAGGCCATGCTCCCCAACAAAGGTCCATCTAGTCAAGGCTATGGTTTTTCCAGTAGTCATGTATGAATGTGAGAGTTGGGCTATAAAGACAGCTGAGCACTGAAGAATGATGCTTTTGAACTGTGCTGTTGGAGAAGACTCTTGAGAGTCCTTTGGACTGCAAGGAGATCCAACCAGTCTATCCTAAAGGAAATCAGTCCTGAATATTCATTGGAAGGAGTGATGTTGAAGCTGAAACTCCAACACTTTGGCCACCTGATGTGAAGAGCTGACTCATTTGAAAAGACCCTGATGCTGGGAAAGATTGATGGCGGAAAGAGAAGGAGATGACAGAGGATGAGATGGTTAGATGGCATCACCGACTCAATGGACATCAGTTTGAGTAAACTCCGGGAGTTGGTGATGGACAGGGAGGCCTGACATGCTGCAGTCCATGGGGTCGCAAAGAGTCGGACACGACTGAGTGACTGAACTGAACTGACCTGATGCTTGCCAGGGATTTGTATTAAGAGTCGGAGCATCCAGAAGAAAGGCAATCTGTATAAACCCATAGCCAAAACACAGGCAGGAATGAGTGTCCCCAAAAGAGGTAACACGGACTGATGATGGAGACAGCCAGACACTCTGCAATCCCCATGGGGCTGAAATGCATCACAAAGTTCCTTGGAGATGAGGCTGCACCCCATACAAAGTGTGGGAAATAGAGAGGAGGGTTGCTAAATTAACTTAAAGGTTTTGCTGCCTGGTAGAAGGAAGGTTTGTAATAGGTATTGAATTCCATTATAGAAAAATAAATCAAGTTACATTTCCTGCACTGAGGAATCTTGTGGCTTTTGATTTGCACCCTTGTGGTCTTAAGTTAAAAAACAAAAAAACAGATGGTGAAATCTATTCCCAAGTCCAAGCTCAAATAATACAAAAATGAGAAAGGAAAAGTGCTAGTGAGCTGGACTAAGAAACTCTGCAACAGAGCATCTCTTCACAGAACCATCCCCAGTGTTGGGGCCCACACATCAGCTGCCTTCTTGTAGGGAGTTGGGAGTTGGGGGTCACCCCAGTTTTGCAGCTGCAAACTGATTGAATAGCCCTTTTCTAAATTAAGTCAAATTCAACCTACGACTCACCTGAAATGTCGTTCATTTCATCAGGCTTCCCTAAGAATGGATTATTATGATCAGTAAAAATGTGGACTGCATTCTCTTAAGCCCGTGACATGCGTGTCATCATACCAACCACTGCACAGAGTCGAGCTTAGGAGGCAGGAGGTAAATAATATGTATGTAACATCACATAACCATTCATGTAAAATGTATATCAGATACTTGTGCTCACAACCAGAAAATAGAAATATTAACAAAATACTCAAGATTGCCGGGAGAAATATCAATAACCTCAGATATGCAGATGACACCACCCTTATGGCAGAAAGTGAAGAGGAACTAAAAAGCCTCTTGATGAAAGTGAAAGAGGAGAGTGAAAAAGTTGGCTTAAAGCTCAACATTCAGAAAATGAAGATCATGGCATCTGGTCCCATCACTTCATGG
>NW_011495002.1:3856930-3861508 GCF_000754665.1 Bison bison bison | reverse complement strand
GGGAAACAGTGGAAACAGTGTCAGACTTTACTTTGGGGGGCTCCAAAATCACTGCAGATGGTGATTGCAGCCATGAAATTAAAAGACGCTTACTCCTTGGAAAAAAAGTTATGACCAACTTAGCATATTGAAAAGCAGAGACTTTGCCAACAAAGGTCCGTCTAGTCAAGGCTATGGTTTTTCCTGTGGTCATGTATAGATGTGAGAGTTGGACTGTGAAGAAAGCTAAGCGCTGAAGAATTGGTGCTTTTGAACTGTGGTGTTGGAGAAGACTCTTAAGAGTCCTTGGACTGCAAGGAGATCCAACCAGTCCATTCTAAAGGAGATCAGTCCTGGGTGTTCATTGGAAGGAATGATGCTAAAGCTGAAACTCCAGTACTTTGGCCACCTCATGCAAAGAGTTGACTCATTGGAAAAGACTCTGATGCTGAGAGAGATTGGGGGCAGGAAAAGGGGACGACAGAGGATGAGATGGCTGGATGGCATCACTGACTCGTTGGACGTGAGTCTGAGTGAACTCCAGGAGTTTGTGATGGACAAGGAGGCCTGGCGTGCTGCAATTCATGGGATTGCAAAGAGTCAGACATGACTGAGCGACTGAACTGAACTGAACTGAATAAAATACTAAAAATATTAAAATAAGATTTTTAAAGTAATACATTTTCATTATTTTCTTATTGATACATTTTCTTAGAAAGAAAAGGCTAAGATAAAAATCTGAGATCAAGGACAAGGTTTTGTTTCTGAGCCCCAGAGTGTTGAGGAAGCTATGGTGCAAACTATTTCATTTTTGGTGCTAAAATTCTGTTATGAATGCTTGGCACAGAGAATGGTTCAGAAAAAGGGATAACATGAGTTAAAGAATAGGAGCAACGATGATGTAAAAGCCACGTTTGAGAAACTAACCGGCAGGATCAAATGTCTGGGGGTAGACCATCAGCCAAACCCCCCCCCGCCCCACCCCCACCGCCCCGGCCAGCTCTCTCCGAGACACAGGTGTGAGCCTCAGTGAGCCTTCAGCCACACTGTGCCACATTCAGCGTGTGCACACGAGTTCCCCATTCAGTAAGCCCCAAGATCCCCCCGTTCTCCAATTTAAATGGACTGCTGCAGAGCTCCAAGGGCCCTGAGATTCTCCAAGCCCCAGACAAGGCTGCGGGTTGACTCACAGTAAAGAGTCACACCAGACAGCTACACACACACATATATCCCCTCTTTTCTGGATTTCCTTTCTATTTAGGTCACCAGAGGCATTAAGTAGAGCTCCCCAGGTTACACAGTAGGTCCTCATTTAGTTATCTGTTTTATACGTAGCAGTGTATATGAAAGCGAAAGTGTTAGTCTCTCAATCCTGTCTGACTCTTTGTGACCCCATGGACTGTAGCCCTCCAGGCTCCTCTGTCCATGGGATTCTCCAGGCAAGAATACTTGAGTGGGTTGTCACTCCCTTCTCAAGGGGATCTTCCCAATCCGGGGATTGAACCTGGGTCTCCCACATGTGGACAGATTCTTTACCATCTGAATCACCAGAGAAGCCCTGTAGTGTATATATGTCAATTTAAAAACAAAAAAAGAATATATACCAGACACAGGAGACTCATAGATTTTCTCTTTCCCATCGTGACAGAAAGAAGGAAGTGAAAACAGTAAAGTCCTCCAGATCCTGAGAGAATTAAATGCTGTGAGAATGCTTACAGATCAACAGCTCGGGGAAAGAATAGCAAATCAGCAGCATTCTTTCCTACGAGCAAAATTTCATTAAAAATTAACTGTGAAAGAGTATGTCCAATATTTGATTCACATGAAAATCACCACAGTACCATTCTGAAAGATTTTGGAGGGGGTGGGGAGGGGAAGGGAAGGAGGTCCATCCAAACCTTCATGTGTCAAATGGCAACTACTCACCTCCTGCTATCCTCAACCTCAAAACATTGGTTCTACTTTCAGCAAGAAAATTGAGACAATTTGCCTTCACTAGCTAAACAATACTGCAATCCTCCATCACCACCATCCTCGTGTTTACTTTACTTCCATCACCATGTTTCTCTCACTTCCTTCCTACTGCTGCTGCTGCTGCTAAGTCGATTCAGTTGTGTCCGACTCTGTGTGACCCCATAGACGGCAGCCCATCAGGCTCCCTGGTCCCCGTGATTCTCCAGGCAAGAACACTGGAGTGGGTTGCCATTTCCTTCTCCAATGCATGAAAGTGAAAGTGAAGTCGCTCAGTCGTGTCCGACTCTTAGCGACCCCATGGACTGCAGCCTACCAGGCTCCTCCACCCATGGGATTTTCCAGGCAAGAGTACTGGAGTGGGGTGCCATTGCCTTCCTACTAGAAGCACACAAAAAAGGCACATTTCTTCCCGGTGGACACTTGTGCACTTCGTCTCTTCCACGCCCCCTTCTCCAGGGCCATGGTCCGTCAGTGCTCCCTTCTCTCATCAGTTTCTTCCACCTCTTCATCTTTACTAGCTCTTTTCCATCAGCATCAAAGAATTCAAATCCTCCATTCTGTGGAAAAGAAGAATTCATGAAAACAATTTTAAACATCCCACTACACTAAACCCTAGAAACAATTAGAAGGAAAAGTAAATCTATTATATAACGCCTCCAGCAGCAACTATAAAAGTTGTTAGCATGTGGTTAGAACTCCAAACTTTTGATTACATACCACGGTTTAGGTTGACATCTAGATTTTTTGCTGTTGTTGTGAGCTTAAATGGTTGCAAAGGACAGAATTTCTGGAATCATATTTAAATTGTGATTTTTAAAACAAAACTGTTGATTTAAAGATCAGAGCCATTTGATCTTACCATCATTCATTTTCAAAATACATGAATAAGCTTTTGTGTAAAAGTCACAAATGATACATTATCTCCTTTCTCTTTGAAATCATAGTTTTTAAAGAAAGTCATTTTATTTACTTATTTTTTGGCCACACCAATCAGCTTGCAGGGTCTTAGTTCCCCAAACGGGGCTAGAACTGGGCTCCCATCTTCCCTCTGACAGTGAAAGCACCAAGTCCTAAGCATTGGAACACCAGGGAATTCACTGAAGTCATATTTTCATTTCGTTTTCTCATACACTTTACCATAAGGTGATATCTTTTTCTGTCTGAATGTCTTTTATTGCTCACTCAGCCATAAATAATCAAACATGTATAGATAAGTTTAAATTTATATAGTGTTTATAAATCCCTGTGCTTATATAGGTCTAAGTTAAAATTTGAGGGATGGCTGTTTCAGAAACGTGCGCAGAGACAAAGACCCAGCACAGCCAAAAATTAAAATAAATAAATAAATATTTTGTTTTTAAGTCATGTCTTTAGTTCATTCATGGGCATACTCCCCTCTAGTGTTACTGGGAACACACCTACATGTAACTATGAAGGTTCTGATGTCAAAGGTGTCTGTTACAAATAGAGTACCATTCTTTGAGGCAGGAAAAGCAGGCCAAATGGAAGCATGATTTGAGGTCATTGTCACATTGTTTATAATTACAAGGGACAAATGGAAAGATATGACTGCTCACTCAGAGTACAGGAAGCAATGAAAACATGGAGAGGCAAGCATTTGAAAGACAACAGTGAAAGATCTCAAATGGTCTCTTCTTCTTCTGGAAACTAGGGCAGAGGCCAACAACATATGGTGGGCCGTTGCTTCAATTCAGAAAAGTTTTGTGAAGGATTATAATCTGGGGCAAGTTGTCGTGGTCGAAACCTGCAGGTAAATCATGCTGTTTTTTGTGTTTCACAAGTAGATACTATGAGCAGTTGGAAATTAGCAATTTGAGTTCTTTTCCAAACATCTTTTCAGGAACCATTTGGGAGTCTTCTTAAAATTTAGATTACTGGGCTCAACCAGTTATATATACACACATAGGGCTTCCGTGGTGGCTTAGTGGTAAAGAACCAGCCTGCCAATGCAGGAGACACGAGTTTGATCCCTGGATCGGGAAGATCCCCAAAGAAGGAAATGGCAACACACTCCAGTATTCTTGTCTGGGAAATCCCATGCACAGAAGAGTCTGGTGGGCTACAGTCCATGGAGTCACAAAAGAATCTGATGGTATAGCAACTGAGCATGCATGAGTATATGTATATATATTTTATATATATATAAACCTGCAAGATTTCTAGCTCAGGAGTCCTAAACATTTTTACTGTGCTGCTGTACTTATTTTTATATTGTATGTTCATTGTGCTACTAATATTTTACTTTTTTCTTAAGAAAGTAGAAAAATGTAAAGGAAGAGATTTTTTTTTTCAAGTGTAAATCCCAATATTTTCTTCCCACACCCAAATCAATCATCTGATCAAGGGTGGTCGAAAAATGTAAAGGAAGAGATTTTTTTCTTCAAGTGTAAATACCAATATTTTCTTCCCACACCCAAATCAATCATCTGATCAAGGGTGGTCAATGGAAGGGGAAATTTTTACTTAGAGGTTATCGTTTATACTTCTTATTAGCTTCTTTAGGCTTCAATTTATTTCAGTCATTTTTGCAAGTTTCTTAGATGTGTTAGTTGCCTTTCAACTCATTATGAAAAAAAATTACTAAAAACTGACTGAAAGCATGGA
>NW_011495002.1:3849903-3856830 GCF_000754665.1 Bison bison bison | reverse complement strand
GATGCAGGAGATGCAGGAGAGGGTGGTGTGGTTCCTGGATGGGGAAGATCCCCTGGAGGAGGAAATGGCGACCCACTCCAGTATTCTTGCCTGAAAAATCCCATGGACAGAAGAGCCTGGTGGGGTACAGTCCAGAAGGTCTCAGAGAGTCAGATATGACTGAAAAACTGAGCATGCACGCAGTGTAAAATGACAGAAGGAATCCCAGGCAGAAACATGTCTGAAGAAGAAGGTTTTCTCTCCAAAGCCTCAAAAACAATTCTTCTTGGCTACAGAAGTGAGGGGACACAAAGGAAAGAAAGATTTGGGGATTCCTGATGAAAGGGCAAGACACGGAGAGGTCAGGTAAGCAGGAGGAAAGGATGCAAGGGACTTTGCTTGACCCCCAGAAGTTTTAGGGGAGCTGAGTGGCCCACCTTCTGCAAACTCTACATCCACCATTCATTGAACATCACTGGTGCCTGAGGACAGTGCCACCCTCAATCTGAGATGACCTCACTCACCAGCAGTCAATTCACCTCTGATGGTCACCCTGCAAGAGGAATATCTCATTCCCCCATAAAACGTTGCTCACAGTCTGTTTGTTCGGCTCAAAAAAAAAAAAATGGGGACCACCCGTGAGACCAGCATATTGTTAAAGAAGCTGCTGAATAGAAGCTGCTCCAAGATCCCTGGAGCTAAGACAGGTTGGAAACACTGCAGGCTTTTGCAAACACACAGATGCCCTACACAGTCTTCACTTCTCTTCTACAGTGGGCAGGAAATTGCCAGTCAGTTTCTAAAAAAAATCAACCAGTACTTCTAACTCTCTCCTTTCTTCCAACTCTGTCCTCACTGCCACCAAAAAAAAAAAAATGCTGAGAAGAGAATGAAATTGTGTACAGTGATCTAACCAGGCTTTGGAAACTATGAAGCCCAGACTATGTCATAGGTCTATGTCATTGTTCGATAAGTTAAGACAAGAAGAGTACTTAGTGACACATAAGCAAGAAAGCTGGAGTTACTGATTGCAATGGTTCATTTTATATGCCATTTTGGAGGGTGTTTTTGGATGAGATCAACATTTAAATGGATGAACTGTGGGTAAAGTATGTTACCCTCCATAGTGTGTGAGTGAGCCTCATCTGATCACCTGAAGGTCAAGTGGAACAAAAGAGTTGCTTTCCCTGGTAAGATATTTTGCAACCTTCTGATTTGCCCTGCATCATTGGCCTTCCTGGGTCTTGAGCCTGCCAGCTGACACTAGAGATTTTGGACTTCCTAGCCTCCATAAGTGCATGAGCTGATTCCTTGTAATAAATCTCTTTGGATATGTAGATAACATAATATCTATGTATATGTCATTATGTGTGTGTGTAAGTCGCTCAGTTGTGTCCAACTCTTTGCGACCCCATGGACTGTGGCCTGCCAGGTTTCTCTGTCTATGGGGTTCTCCAGGCAAGAATACTGGAGTGGATTGCCATTCCCTTCTCCAGAGGAATTTCCCAACCCAGGGATCGAACCCTGGTCTCCTGCATCACAGGCAGGTTCTTTACCGATTGAGCTACAGGGAAGTCCTAACATTATATATAACATAATATTGTATGGAATATTTACGTACACACATATATAATGTTGTTATATTGTTTCTGTTTATCTGAAAGCACTAGTACACTCGTATTTTCTTTTTCTACCTTCCCCATGTGGGCTTAAAAATATGCACAATGTGAGAGTTGTGAGTTCAGTTATTGGTGGCAAAATGAGGACTATAGCCTGGGAGACAGCACCTTACATAGCTCTGAGAAACTGCTCCAAAGGTGCCAGGGGTTGGGGAGGGGTGGTCAGTATTTATGTGATTTTGGTAATGGGGGGGTGCATGCAATCAAGTACATATTTTTTTGCAGAAGGTTTCTGCTAGTCATGAAAAGCAATCGTCACCAAGAAAGATTTTGGTGCTTCACAAGGAGATACAAGAATTGGGCTCATAAAACCAGCTTCTGAATATATCTAACTATCTGAAAACCTGTTCCACAAGTTGTTTTTTCTTTTTCCCCAGGGCACAGAGTACCTCATTTCTGCTCTCCACCTTGAATCCTTTCAAGGGTATTGAAAATCAGCAGCTATGTAGCACTTCATTTAATCTTTGTCAAAGTAGGTGGCAAGTGCCCACAGCAAGTGCCAATTTGTAGTTGACAACCACATCCAAGCTTACAAATTCTACCTTTGAGATATAGTACACACACACACACACACACACACACACACAGAGGCTTCTCTGACAGTTCAGTTGGTAAAGAATCCTCCTGCCATGTAGGAGACCAGGGTTCAATCCCTGAGTTGGGAAGAACCCCTGGCAAAAGGAAAGGATACCCACTTTAGTATTCTGGCCTGGAGGACTCCATGGACTGTATAGTCCATGGGCTGACAAAGAGTCAGACATGACTGAGCAACTTCTTCACTTTTATATATATTTATATATATGTTTGGTCTCTGTTCCCATTTCTAGTACACATTTCCTAAAACACTTGGAATTTCCTGAATGATAGTGTCTTTTGTTATTCATAGCAACCACCTACAACCAGACCTAGATTTATGCTAATGAAGTGACTCTAGGCAGGAACCCTATAAGGCTTCCTTCCAGATAAGGGCTGGTCACTGGAGGAACATGAGATCAGAGGGTTGGAACTCTCTCACCACTCCCACCTCTGAGGAAAGAAAGAAAGCTGGAGATTGGGTTTAATCACCAATGGCCAATGATTTAACTAGTCATGCCTATGCAGTGCAACTTGAATTAACAATCTGAAACAGTGAAGCTAAGGAAGCCTCTGTGTTGGTGAATGCATCCACATTCCAGGAGGATTGTGCACCTCTGCTCCAAAGGGACAGAGGCTCCTGTACTTGGAACCCTTCCAGACCTCACCCTATGCAACTCTCCATCTCTCTGTTCATTATCTCCCTTATAGTAACTGTAATCCCAGGTAGAGCTATTTCCTGAGTTCTATGAGTCATTCTAACAAATTATTGACCCCAAAGGAGGACATCATGGGGACCCTCGAATTTGTACTCAGTTGGGCAGAAGTCCAGGTAGACTGGAGACCACTTATGAGGCTGATGTCTAAAATAGGGGTAGTCAGGGACTTCCCTGGTGGTCCAGTGATTAAGACTCTGTACTTCCACTGCAGGGGGCAAAGGTTCCATCCCTGGTCTGGGAACTAAGATTCCGCCAGTTGAGTGGCACGGCCAGATAGAAAGAGAGAGAGAGAGAGAGAAATTAAATGAGGTAGTCAGGAAAGTCTCCTGGAGAAGCTAATGGCTACCCACTCCAGTATTCTTGCCAGGAGAATTCCATGGACAGGGGAATCTGGTGGGCTAAGTCCTTGGGGTCACAAAGAGTTGGACATGACTGAGCCACTAACACACACATAGTCATGTGGAACTAAGCCCTGTGCTGAACCTGGTTAGTTAGTGTCAGAACTGAATTGAACTGTTAGACACCCAGTGGGTACTGAAGAGTTGGCTATTATTAAGGGGAAAAAAAGCACAAGTTCATATTTTGATTCCAGCCTCACTTTGCATGTCAACTGTCACCATCTAAGTCCAATCCACCTTCATCTCTTTCCTGGACTTCCCTGTGTCATAGACTCCTCACTAGCCCTTTTGTTTCTTCTGTTGGTCCTACAATAACATGACCCTCAACCATGTGGGGTTGAGGTTTTTAAAAGGGTGGGTTTTTAAAAAATATAAATCACATGCCATTCCTTGCTTAAAACCATTTACTGGCTCCTGTCACCTTATTCTTTCAAGGCCTTTTATGATCTGGGCTCTGTCTACTTATCTAACCTTATCACACAGCACACCCCTAGCTCATTCAGTCCCTTCCATGCAGCCTTCCTTCTAGCTTTCTGTTATTAAATCCACCAACCCTTTTCTAATCTTGGGGCTTTTGTACTTATTTCTTCCTTCACCTGACATGTTCAACCCTCTTCTAAACAGGCCAGTCTGAGCAATCATTCAGAATTCATCTCAGAGATGCCTCACTGGACCACCCAAACAGGGCTAGAGATTCACCATCCCAACAGGCAATTCTAATGCTCTGCATTCCTTATCAGCATCTGACACATTTTCTGTTTATTTATCTGTTTATTGTCTGACTACACCTACTAGGATGTTAGCTCCACGAAAAATGGGATCTTGTCTGTCTCATCCATCACTCCTTCCCCAGAGTCCAAAACAGGATCTGACCCATTTGGCCAACTGATAAATATTTGAAGACAGAGTGGTTGAAGAAAACTGTCGCATGGAAGGCGAAAGACCAGCGGCTCCCTGAAAGCTGAATTAATTTACCAGAGAACAGCAGAGAATCACAACTGCTCTCAGCTAATTCTGTGCTATAGCATCCTACTGGCAAGAAGGACTCACGTTGGGAGTGAAACTATTTCAAGGATTTGCCCCATGAAAAGAGCTGTTTATTAGAGCATCAGCAAATATAAACAACTCCTTATAAAACCAAATAGGAGGGCCAGGACTAAACAAGGTTCTGGCAAGTTTCCTTGCTCAGTACAGGGCTTTTGCTGTCGTTCCCATGAAAACCATTCATTTTGCAAGGCAGTCAGCCTCCTGTCTCCTTGGGCACTAATTGCTCTGCTTGGTTAGGCAATTTAGGAAAATGCACCACTCTCGGCATGGCTAAAGGAAGGGAGAGAGGGGATCTGGCTTTTCAAAAGTACAATGTGTTCTGATAAAAAGAAAACACAGCCAATCATTCCAAGGGAGGATAATGCGTCTAAATGGATAGGAACGCCCCATCTGAGACCAGGAAGGGGCTTCAGCCCTCTAGCCTCTGTCTTCACTAGGAAGCCTAGAATCCCACAGCTCCAGTGGGAAATGGAGAATTTGGGCATTTCTTCAATCTGGCATTGGAAATGGTTTTTTCCCAAACAGACGGACTCTGTCTGCCATCCACAGGGTCTGCTCACTGTTCACAGAGATACAACTTTGTGCATGTTGGAATTTAAAAGTGCGGTTTCCAACAGACCCATGGATTTAGAGAACAAACTTACGGTTACCAAAGGGGAGATGGGGAGGGGTGTAAATTAGGCGGTTGGGATGAACATATACACAATGTTTTCTATATAAAATAGATAATCAAGGACCTAAGGTACAGCACAGGGAATGCTACACAATACTCTGTAATAAGCTACATGGGGAAAGAATCTGAAAAAGAATAGGTATATGTATATGTCTGGGCTTCCCAGTTGGCACAGTGTGTAAGAATCCGCCTGCCAATGCAGGAGACACAAAGGATGAAGTTTCAGTCCCTGGGTCAGCAAGATCCCCTGGAGTCAGAAATGGCAACCCACTCTAGCATTCTTGCCTGGAAAATTCCATGAACAGAGGAGCCTGGTGGGCCACAGTCCATGGGGTCACAAAGAGTCAAACACGACTGAGCGACTGAGCACACACATGTATAAAAATCACGGCTCTGTACACCTGAAACTACTAACACAGCACTGTAAATCAAATCCACTCCGACGTAAAAAAGTTTTTTTAAAGTGTGGTTTCCATACAAATATGGCCAGCAGCTAATGCCAACAGTTAAGGCTGCATATTTCATTTCTGCCATGAATTAATATCTCACAAGGGACATTTCAAATTTCTAAAGGGAAATCCATGTACAGTGTATAGTTAAATACTTCAAAATGGCTATAGCTTTTATCTAGGAATTCCACAACCAGAAATTCATCCTGAAGGGAAATACTAAGGAATGCAGACAAGGATTTATTCTCAAGAATGTTCAAAACCCTGAACATTATAAATAACTGAAGTGTCCATCAATAGGGAAACAGTAAAGAAAAATTACTGAGTGTGCCTATGAAGGAATGTTATATAGGCATTAAAAATTATATTTATGGGGAACTTTTAAAAGCACACTTATGCTGTAAAGAATTCCACCATCCTTCCAAGAGGTTTGCAGAAACACCAGTTAATCCCAAAGAATTTCTGGATTTCCTCATATCCTTCCCTTTTGTTTCTTCTTTTTTGAAATCAGAGATGTTGACATGCCTGGTGTTAAAATGGGAGAAGATGGGTAGAGAGGAGGGTAATCCTCGTGTAAATCCATCTCCACACACGAAAACAAACTCTCCTGTCCTTGAAAGAGAGGAAGTATGGCTGAATCAGGGTTCTGAGTGTTTCTTCCTGCCATCTGCTGATTCTACACTTTCAACCTCTTTCTTAAGCAGCTGCTAGACAGCTGTTCTAGCCTCCTGAGATAGGTAGAGAGAGAAGGAATGAAAAAAGAATAAAAACTACAGAGACTTCCACATCATCCAGACTCTAAGTACATGCCTGTGCAAGCTAAGTCACTTCAATGGTGTCTGACTCTTTGCAGCCCTAGGGACTGTAGTCTGCCAGGTTTCTCTGCCCATGGGATTCTCCGGGCAAAAATACTGGAGTGGATTGCCATTGCCTCTTCCAGGGGATCTTCCCCACTCAGGGATCGAACCCAAGTCTCTTACATCTCCTTACATCTCCTGCATTGGCAGGCAGGTTCTTTACCACTAGTACCATCTGGGAAGCCCAGACTCTAAATATAGAGTTGTAATAATTTCACAATTTGTATGGAAATACAAAAAACCTCGAATAGCCAAAGCAATCTTGAGAAAGAAGAATGGAACTGGAGGAATCAACCTATCTGACTTCAGGCTCTACTACAAAGCCACAGTCATCAAGACAGTATGGTACTGGCACAAAGACAGAAATATACATCAATGGAACAAAATAGAAAGCCCAAAGATAAATCCACGCACCTATGGATACCTTATCTTTGACAAAGGAGGCAAAAATATATACAATGGATTAAAGACAATCTCTTTAACAAGTGGTCCTGGGAAAACTGGTCAACCACTTGTAAAAGAATGAAACTAGACCACTTTCTAACACCACACA
>NW_011495002.1:3849299-3849803 GCF_000754665.1 Bison bison bison | reverse complement strand
TCCCAGAATATTAGGAAATAAAAGCAAAAATAAACAAATGGGACCTAATTAAACTTAAAAGCTTCTGCACATCAAAGGAAACTATTAGCAAGGTGAAAAGACAGTCTTCAGAATGGGAGAAAATAATAGCAAATGAAGCAACTGACAAACAACTAATCTCAAAAATATACAAGCAACTCCTACAGCTCAATTCCAGAAAAATAAATGACTCAATCAAAAAATGGGCCAAAGAACTAAATAGACATTTCTCCAAAGACATACAGATGGCTAAGAAACACATGAAAAGATGCTCAACATCACTCATTATCAGAGAAATGCAAATCAAAACCACTATGAGGTACCATTTCACGCTAGTCAGAATGGCTGCGATCCAAAAGTCTACAAGCAATAAATGCTGGAGAGGGTGTGGAGAAAAGGGAACCCTCTTACACTGTTGGTGGGAATGCAAACTAGTACAGCCACTATGGAGAACAGTATGGAGATTCCTTAAAAAACTGGAAATAA
>NW_011495002.1:3845680-3849199 GCF_000754665.1 Bison bison bison | reverse complement strand
GTATACTAATGCATATATATGGAATTTAGAAAGATGGTAACAATAACCCTGTATACGAGACAGCAAAAGAGACACTGATGTATAGAACAGTCTTTTGGACTCTGTGGGAGAGGGAGAGGGTGGGATGATTTGGGAGAATGGCATTGAAACATGTATAATATCATATATGAAACGAGTTGCCAGTCCAGGTTCGATGCACGATACTGGATGCTTGGGGCTAGTACACTGGGACGACCCAGAGGGATGGTATGGGGAAGGAGGAGGAAGGAGGGTTCAGGATGGGGAACACATGTATACCTGTGGTGGATTCATGTTGATATATGGCAAAACCAATACAATATTGTAAAGTTAAAAAATAATACACTGTTGGTGGGAATGCAAACTAGTACAGCCACTATGGAGAACAGTGTGGAGATTCCTTAAAAAACTGGAAATAGAACTGCCTTATGATCCAGCAATCCCACTGCTGGGCATACACACTGAGGAAACCAGAAGGGAAAGAGACATGTGTACCCCACTGTTCATCACAGCACTGTTTATAATAGCCAGGACGTGGAAGCAACCTAGATGTCCATCAGCAGATGAATGGATAAGAAAGCTGTGGTACATATACACAATGGAGTAATACTCAGCCATTAAAAAGAATACATTTGCATCAGTTCTAATGAGGTGGATGAAACTGGAGCCTATTATACAGAGTGAAGTAAGCCAGAAAGAAAAACACCAATACAGTATACTAATGCATATATATGGAATTTAGAAAGATGGTAACAATAACCCTGTATACGAGACAGCAAAAGAGACACTGATGTATAGAACAGTCTTATGGACTTTGTGGGAGAGGGAGAGGGTGGGAAGAATTGGGAGAATGGCATTGAAACATGTAAAATATCATGTATGAAACGAGATGCCAGTCCAGGTTCAATGCACAATACTGGATGCTTGGGGCTAGTGCACTGGGACGACCCAGAGGGATGGTATGGGGAGGAGGAGGAAGGAGGGTTCAGGATGGGGAACACATGTATACCTGTGGTGGATTCATGTTGATATATGGCAAAACTAATACAATATTGTAAAGTTAAAAAATAAAATAAAATATAAAAAATAAATAAATATAGAGTTGTGCTATTTAACATTATGGAAACAAACATGTTAATATCCTCAGATAGAGGCTCACCTGGCTGGGTAAATGCTCACAGCAGTCTGCTTGGTAGTTGACAGTCTAGGGCCTACGGGTTCATCAGTTGAAGTGTATTTAAATTACCAGCTTATGAAGAGGAGGTTGGGGAAAGGGTGTCGGGTAGGAGCCACATGGATGAAGAATAGGGGGTTGCCAGGAAGATAAAGGATTTTGAGACAGAACTAAACTATCTCATCAGTCTCCCAAAAACTCACCAGAAAAACCTGCTGTACTAGCAAAGCTAAATTTACCAGACTTCCTGTAATAAAGGAGAACAATCCTTGACAGAGCTTAGCAGTGTCTCAAAATGGGGAAACAGGCATATGAAGTTTCGAGGCCTGGGTGATGTTAAGATGGATCTTGCAACGTGGGGAAATGGTTGAGACTGGCCAGAATTTATAACATAATGTCCTTGGTTGATGGAACAATGAAGTGAGTGTTTTGAAGAGACCCCTGGAGAGCAAGCTACCTCAGGGTTCACAGTCTTGTTTCCCAGGAACCAGTATTCTCTGGAGAATGTAACTAAGATTTCTGTTCCTGGGTTTTGTTTGGTTTGTTTCCTTTTGGTTAGATTACTGTTGGTGTTCCATGCAGGCAGGAAAGTATACCTGACCCCAGTTACACAGAGCCAGGCAAATATGTGTGGGCCCAGTACTGTTTAACAGAGACAGGAAATGATATTGGTTTCAGTCCTTACAGGAGGTAAATGTAATTACTGGCTATGTAATTGACACCCTCTCCTGCTATCTCCTCAGAAATCTTTAGTGAAGTCTACATTGATTATAAGGCTTTTCAAAATGTTTCCACTGGTAGCTACAAGGAAACATGGTTCTGTTTCCAAGTTCGTACAGTTATCAGAGACTACCTTTTGAACCTTAGCTTTTGTGAGGAGGGAATGGCACCCCATTACAGTACTCTTGCCTGGAAAATCCCATGGAGGGAGGGCCTGGTAGGCTGTAGTCCATGGGGTCGCTAAGAGTCGGACACGACTGAGCGACTTCACTTTCACTTTTCACTTTCATACATTGAAGAAGGAAATGGCAACCCACTCCAGTGTTCTTCCCTGGAGAATCCCAGGGACAGGGAAGCCTGGTGGGCTGCCCTCTAAGGGGTACCACAGAGTCAGACATGACTGAAGCGATTTAGCAGCAGCACCAGACTGTGTCTTCTAGCACCATATCAATTCAGTTCAGTTCAGTCGCTCAGTCATGTCCAACTCTTTGTGACCCCATGGATTGCAGCATACCAGGCCTCTCATCACCAACACCCAGAGTTTACTCAAACTCATGTCCATTGAGTTGGTGATGACATCCAGCCATCTCATCTTCTGTCATCCCCTTCTCTGCCTGACTTCAATCTTCCCCAGCATCAGGGTCTTTTCCAATGAGTCAGTTCTTCACATCAGGTGGCCAAAGTATTGCCATTTCAGGTTCAGCATCAGTCCTTCCAATGAGTATTCAGGACTGATTTCCTTTAGGATGGATTGGTTGGTTCTCCTTTTAGGCCGAGGGACTCTCAAGAATCTTCTCCAACACCACAGTTCAAAAGCATCAGTTCTTTGGTGCTCAGCTTTCTTTATATATAGTCCAACTCTCACATCCATACATGACCACTGGAAAAACCATAGCTTTGACTAGATGGACTTTTATTGCCAAAGTAATGTCTCTGCTGTTTAATATGCTGTCTAGGTTGGTCATAATTTTTCTTCCAAGGAGTATACATCTTTTAATTTTATGACTGCAGTTACCATCTGTAGTGATTTTGGAGCCCCCAAAAATAAAGTCTGACACTGTTTACACTGTTTCCCCATTTACTTGCCATGAAGTGATGGGACCAGATACCATGATCTTAGTTTTCTGAATGTTGAGTTTTAAGCCAACTTTTTCACTCTCCTCTTTCAAACTTTCATCACGAAGCTCTTTAGTTCTTCTTTGCTTTCTGCCTTAAGGGTGGTGTCATCTGCATATCTGAGGTTATTGATATTTCTCCCAGCAATCTTGATTCCAGCTTGTGCTTCTTCCAGCCCAGCATTTCTTGTGATGTACTCTGCATATAAGTTAAATAAGCAGGGTGACAATATACAGCCTTGACATACTCCTTTTCCTATTTGGAACCAGTCTGTTGTTCCATGTCCATGCACTTCCTGACCTGCATATATGTTTCTCAAGAGGCAGGTCAGGTGGTCTGGTATTCCCATCTCTTTCAGAATTTTCTGCAGTTTATTGTGATCCACACAGTCAAAGGCTTTGGCATAGTCAATAAAGCAGAAATAGACGTTTTTCTGGAACTCTCTTGCTTTTTCCATGATCCAGCGGATGTTGGCAATTTGATCTCTGGTT
>NW_011495002.1:3845127-3845465 GCF_000754665.1 Bison bison bison | reverse complement strand
ACTTGACCTCACATTCCAGGATGTCTGACTCTAGGTGAGTGATCATACCATCGTGATTATCTGGGTCATGAAGATCTTTTCTGTACAGTTCTGTGTATTCTTGCCACATTCTCTTCTTAATATCTTCTGCTTCTGTTAGGTCCATACCATTTCTGCCCTTTATTGAACCCATCTTTGCATGAAATGTTCCCTTGGTATCTCTAATTTTCTTGAAGAGATCTCTAGTCTTTCCCATTCTGTTGTTTTCCTCTATTTCTTTGCATTGATCACTGAGGAAGGCTTTTTTATCTCTCCTTGCTATTCTTTGGAACTCTGAATTCAGATGCTTATATCTTTCC
>NW_011495002.1:3808523-3844922 GCF_000754665.1 Bison bison bison | reverse complement strand
GATGGTCTTGATCCCTGTCTCCTGTACAATGTCATGAACCCCCATCCATAGTTCATCAGGCACTCTATCTATCAGATCTAGTCCCTTAAATCTATTTCTCACGTCCACTGTATAATCATATGGATTTGATTTAGGTCATACCTAAATGGTCTAGTGGTTTTCCCTACTTTCTTCAATTTCAGTCTGAATTTGGCAATAAGGAGCTCAAGATCTGAGCCACAGTCAGCTCCCGGTCTTGTTTTTGCTGACTGTATAGAGCTTCTCCATCTTTGGCTGCAAAGAATATAATCAGTCTGATTTCGGTGTTGACCATCTGGTGATATCCAATGTACAGTCTTCTCTTGTGTTGTTGGAAGAGGGTGTTTGCTATGTCCAGTGCATTCTCTTGGCAAAATTCTGTCAGGCTTTGCCCTGCTTCATTCTGTATTCCAAGGCCAGATTTGCCTGTTACTCCAGGTGTTTCTTGACTTCCTACTTTTGCATTCCAGTCCCCTATAATGAAAAGGACATCTTTTTTGGGTGTTAGTTCTAAAAGGTCTTGTAGGTCTTCATAGAACCATTCAACTTCAGCTTCTTCAGTGTTACTGGTTGGGGCATAGACTTGGATTACTGTGATATTGAATGGTTTGCCTTGGAAACAAACAGAGATCATTCTGTTATTTTTTAGATTGCATCCAAGTACTGCATTTTGGACTCTTTTTTTGACCATGATGGCTACTCCATTTCTTCTAAGGGATTCCTGCCCACAGTAGTAGATATAATGGTCATCTGAGTTAAATTCACCCATTCCAGTCCATTTTAGTTCGCTGATTCCTAGAATGTCAACGTTCACTCTTGCAATCTCCTGTTTGACCACTTCCAATTTGCCTTGATTCATGGACCTAACATTCCAGGTTCCTGTGCAATATTGCTCTTTACAGCATCGGACCTTGCTTCTATCACCAGTCACATTCACAACTGGGTATTTTTTTGTTTTGGCTTCATCCCTTCATTCTTTCTGGAGTTATTTCTCCCACTGATCTCCAGTAGCATATTGGGCCACTACTGACCTGGGGAGTTTCTCTTTCAGTATCCTATCATTTTGCCTTTTCATACTGTTCATGGGGTTCCCAAGGCAAGAATACTGAAGTGGTTTGCCTTCCCTTCTCCAGTGGACCGCATTCTGTCATTTGGGCTTCCCAGGTGGTGCTAGTGATAAAGAGCCTGCCTATCAATGCAGGAGTTGTGGGTCAGATCCCTGGTTCAGGAAAATCCCCTGGAGGAGGGCATGGAAACCCACTCTAGCATTCTTGCCTGAAAGATCCCATGGACTGAGGAGCCTGGTGGGTTATAGTCCATGGGGCTATAAAGAATCAGACATGACTGAGCAGAGAGGAAACATAAGGATGTATTAAGCATATTATACATAATACTGAGCAATAAGAATGCAAAAGAAATAATGTTTGCTGAGTTTGAAAGCAGTGAGAGGGGATTGCAAAACTTAAAATCATCATTGACCCAGGCAAGGATGAAGATGAAGAAGAAAAACAGTGAGGTAAGGGTAAGCAAGATTTGTCCCCAAGGCTTTAGGCGAGTGCAGAGATTGTGCTGGAGAAACAAGAATATTTGCATAGGGACTTTCCTGGTGATCTAGTGGATAACACTCTGTACTCCGAATGCAGGGGGCACAGGTTCAGTCCCTGGTTGGGGAACTAAGATCCCACATGTCACTCAAAGTGGCCAAAAAAAGAATGTTCGGACAATGTAGCTAGAACTTAAGGCTCTGGAAACCAGACAGGTGGATATAAATGTTTGTGAATCGCAATGGCAAGATAAGAGGAATTTCTTTGAAGAAAACAAATCTAGCTAAAGTATTCAGCTTGGAGTGGAGAGGAATGAGGGAGAGAACAATTAGAAGGCATGAGGCAAAGAAGACTTCGATGAGGGTTTCCACAAAGTTTATGGAAAAGAAAATATAGAGACAGGATAAGAGCCAAAGCCAACAAACTACAGAACTCAGCGCAGACCAAATCCATGAGTCATCAAACAGAGAAGAAGAGTCAGACAGACTCCAATTTGGGAATCTGTTCTCCCATCCTCTCAGTTGGGAGAATCATGATATTTTTGAGAATCAGAATTAGAGAGAATGGGAAAGACAGGGACAGTTGGGGGTGGGTTGAGTTCCTTCAAGCATGGGGATATCTAAGATATCCCTCTTGAAGGTACTTAGACATATAAGGGTGGTACTTAGACATGTAAGGGTGATGCTTTGGTGAAATGAGAGAAGGTGAGAGATTAGAATAACCACTGCATCTCCAGTGGTTCCCACAGACAAGAGATGATGCTACATGCTCACAAGTGAGATCTCTGCCAGCTATGCAATGGCAGGAAAAGCAGGTGGGCACTGTCTTATCCTAGGTGAAAAACTAGTCATTCACAAATATGCGAAGTATGAAGTATGTGTGAAAGCATTCCTATCCTTCTCCCTTTTCCCTTCAGTCCCTACACAGTGGGGCTTCCAGGGGCCTCAAGAAGAGGACTTGCAGCTCATCTCACTTCTGTTCTTTCCACATTTCTGATCTATTTGAAACAGGCCATGAGTCCCAACACATGCTCCAGGCCCAGCCTCTGGAACCCAAGTCCCTACCTCCATCCTTTGAGTTGGGGGTCTCCATCTGTTTCTCATAGAAGAACTCAGTAGAGACCTTCCAGACCCTTCAGTGCAACACAATTCCATGTTTTATTATGATTTTAAAATGCCCTCTTCTTCACTAAAGGGTGAGGAGGGGAGAATACAAAAAGTTGGAACTAGGAAATCTATATTCCCACTGATGAAAAAAATATCCCCTAAAATGACTTTATTTCAGTGCTAAGGCCTTTCTTGAAAGTCTTGTAATTTTCATTCTGTAAAGAACAAAGCACCAGAGCAAATTAGAGTGGGAGAAAGAGAGCAATCAACAGAGAAGAGAAAGCAAAAATCGAGGAAAGGAAGTGTCAGTAATCAAAGTATTAGAGGATTAACTTCTTCAGAAGCCCTGGAGAATAACAGCAGATAAAAAGTCACCAGACTTGACAATGAGAGAGATGGTGACCTTCAAAAGAGGACTGTCAGCAGAAAGAGGTCAGTATGCCAAATTTAATTCACATCATCCAAGAATCCTCACCTCTAAGCCTGTAGTTCCTTGACCTAGCTTGCTTGACTTGTTGTAAATAAGCATATGTCAGCCTCCCCAAATTTCACTGGTTACCTCAAGAAAGCAGAAGAACATTTTATATGAGTAGTAAATCTGTGGGTTTGGTGGCCCTCGTGATAATTTGTAAAATCACATATTTTAGCCTATGCACAGCAAATCTACTTTCAAGAAGCATTTGCTAGTCTTCTACCCTCTGTCACAAAGTGGCTCCAGGCTGAGCTTCCTGAGACTGCATATTTGTGTCTGCAAGTCTTGAATCTTACAAAGAATGACTCTTACACCCGGCACCTCGGATAGATCTGTGGAGGGTAATTTTGAGAAGGTTCCTTAATTAGTTCGTACCCTGAGCACCTGTACTATTCTCTATCTTAGTATTTTCCGTCAGAAAACTGAGCCACATCCCTTAGCTGGTATTTGTTTTTAAACCCAGCTCAGGTTCTGACATCCTTTTTTAAGGTATTGAGATTTCACACAGGGAACCTTACCAAGCTTTGAACTTCACCCATCTGATTTGCCTCCATTTGCAGAGGGATCTTATATAATTTGCAGATGGGGGATTTTAGGCATTGCCATTATATCATTTTTTTTCTTTTTTTACTAGAGGGTCAACTCAATGGCGTATTTGACAATTAATACTTTGAAGGTTAAATCTCACAGCCAAACTTATATAAATTAATTTTATAAGATGGCACTGTCTAGTTTTAATAAACCCTACATTTAATCCAACTTGCAAATTATTTTCTGAGTTATTAGCCATTCCTAGTAAAATAGCCATTTCAGTTCAGTCACTCAGTCGTGTCCGACTCATTGCAACCCCATGGACTGCAGCACACCAGGCCTCCCTGTCCATCACCAGCTCCCGGAGCTTGCTCAAACTCATGTCCATTGCATCAGTGATGCCATCTAACCATTTAATCCTCTGTCATACCACTTCTCCTCCTGCCTTCAATCTTTCCCAGCATCAGGGTCTTTTCCAAGGAGCCAGTTCTTCACATCAGGTGGCCAGAGGATTGGAGCTTCAGCTTCAGCATCAGTTTTTCCAATGAATAGTCAGGGTTGATTTCCTTTAAGATTGACTGGTTTGATCTCCTTGCAGTCCAAGGGAGTCTCAGAGTCTTTTCCAACACCACAGTTCAAAATAGCTGTTTAGTCTACACAAACATATCCACAGCATCATGACTTCAATGATTTCTTATGCCCATTAGACTAGGCAATGTCATATAGACACTGAGCTTTAGCAAATACATTCCAAGTTTAATAATGCAAATGAATGAGTCAAAAAAAAAAAAAAACAGTATTAGTGTGAGTATCTTGAAGGGTTCTCCAAAGAAACAGACTTCCCAGATGGTGCTAGTGATAAAGAATCCCCTTGGCAACACAGGAGACATAAGAGATTCAGGTTAGATCCCTAGATTAGGAAAATCTCCTGGAGAAGGTCATGGCAATCCACTCCAGTATTCTTGTCTGGAAAATCCCATGGACAGAGAAGCCTGGTGGGCCACAGTCCATGGGGCTGCAAAGAGTTGGACACGACTGAGTGACTGAACACACACACACACAAAGAAACTGAACCAGTATATACATGTATAAGTATGTATGTGTAAATATACATATATCTGTATGTGTGTATATGTGTGTGTGTGTATATCCTTTTTTTTTTTTTTTTTGGTAGCTTTATTTCAAGAAATTGACTTACATGTTTGAGGTGTTTATCTGAACTCCATAGAGCAGGTGGCAAGCTGAAAATTCAGGCAGGATTTCTAGTTTACAGTCTTGAGGCACAATTTCTTCTTCATACAAAAAACCAGTTTCACTCTTAAGAGCTTCAATTGATTGGCTGGCTGAGGCCTATTTATATTATCAAGGGTAATCACCTTTACTTAAAGTTAATTGTGCATTTTTAAATTGACATATAGTTGATTTACAATATTAAATTTCAGGTTTGCAACATAGTGATTCATAATATCTAAAAATTATACTTCATTTATAATTATTACAAAATACTGGTTATATTTCCTATGCTGTATAGTATATCCTTATAACTTATTCTTCACATAGTAGTTTGTACCTCTTAATCCCCTTTTCATTGAAATTTTGAATTTAGTTTAACTTTTATTTTTAAGTAAATTTCAATTTATTTTTAAGTTAATTTTTAATTTTATTTTGGATTAAAATGATTCTACATTTTTATCAAGTAAATAAGGCTAGTTGATTGTGGAGTTTAGCCACATGTACAAAATGCTTTCACAGTTATATAACTGAGTACTGTAGCCCAGGCAAGTTGATACATAAAACTAACTGTCATAGCCTGGCAATCCTCTGGGTCCCCCATGTCTTTATATTTCCAGTATCAGTAATAACTCTACCAGGTGGGCAAAAATGTTACCAAAACATGAAAAGCATGAGCTCCAGTTTTGCAAGAGAAGATCATCTAATGATAGAAACTGATAATCACAGAAAATTGCAAAAATCACACAAGCTATAATCATATAAGCCTTTGAGAGACATCTTGTAGGGCCAAAACCCAACACTAACTAATTGATTTTAGTCATTTATATAATCTTATTGTCAAAACAAGGCATTGTTTGTTTTAAGCAAACCATATCACATTAATGGAAAGCATTAATTCTCTTGGCTGAAAAAAGTCTCAAAATACATAGATTTTAATTTTATCCAGGCTATGCAATAGTTTTCTGTTCTCAGAGAAAAAGATTATTTTTTCACTTGACAGTACTACAAAAAAATAATTATGAAGCAAATTCTAATTCAGCTTCTAGAATATGCTTCCCTAATTGTTTTACCATATAGAAGTATTATAATTAAGGAAATTAGAAAGAAATGAAGGATAAGGAAGTTGCTAGAATAATTATAATCACTTTTATTCTATCTGCCATGTTTCTTTTACTTCTTAGTTTCACTTCTTTTTTATTCCCTCCCTCATATTTTAAGAATGAATTTACCTTTAGGAAACTAGAACAATCAACCTCAAATCTCTTATTTTGAGCTTTTTGATAATTAATCTTATATGTCAACTTGGCTAGGCTCCAGTGCTGAATTCTTTGATCAAACACTAGTCTAGATGTTTTGCAAGTATTTGAGGATGTGATTGACATTTAAATCAAAAAGCTTTGAGTAAGCAGATTATTCTTCATAATGTGATGGGTCAAAATCAAAGTGGAAACAGTGGCAGATTTTATTTTCTTGGGTTCCAAAATCACTGCAGATGGTGACTACAGCCACTAAATTCAAAGCCTGTTGCTCGTTGGGAGAAAAGTATGACAAACCTAGACAAGGTATTAAAAAGCAGAGACATAATTTTGCTGACAAAGGTTCATATAGTCAAAGCTGTGGCTTTTCTAGCAGTTACATATGGATGCAAGAGCTGTACCGTAAAAAAGTTTAAGGGCCAAAGAATCAATGCTTTTGAATTGTGGTGCAGTAGAAGACTTGATTGTCCCTTGGACATCAAGGAGATCAAGCCAGTCAATCCTAAAGTTATTTAGCCCTGAATATTCATTGGAAGGACTGATGCTGAAGCTGGAGCTCCCATACTGTGGCCACCTGATGCAAAGAGCTGACTCATTGGAAAATACTCTGATGCTGAGGAAGTTTGAGGACAGGAGGAGAAGTGGGTGACAGAGGATAAGATGGTTGGATGGCATCACCAGTTCAATGGACATAAGTTTGAGCAAACTCTGGGAGACAGCGGAAGACAGGGAAACCTGGCGTGCTGCAGTCCATGGGGTTCCAAATAGTCAGACATGACTTAGTGGCTCAACAACAACAATATATTCAATCATTTACAGGTTTCTTGTAGAAGAAGAAATTCTCCCAAAACTGTAACATAGAAATTCTTCCTGCTTCTGACCTGCTGTCCTGAGGAGTGTAGACTAAACACTGAAACATCAGCTCTCACCTGAAGTTCCAGTCTACCAGTCTGGCCTTTAATTCCAGTCAATCAGTCAATCGATAAACTGATGCTAGATAGATAAATAAATGGGTTTCCCTGGTGGCTCAGATAGTAAAGAATCCACCCACAATGCAGAAGACCCAGGTTCAATCCCTGAGCTGGGAAGATATCCTGGAAAAGGGAATGGCTATCCACTCCAGTACTCTTGACTGGAGAACTCCATGGACAGAGAAGTCTGGCAGGCTATATAGTCCATGGAGTCGCAAAGAATGGGACATGACTGAATGACTAACACTTTCACTTTCTTTGCTTTTTCAGAGAGAAAGATACATGTACTATGTACTACTATTCCTCTAAGCTAAGACAAATCTTTCTAAAATTTTTCACAAATATTTTAAACAAGAGGCACAACTTATTATAACAAAAAAGTTTCCGTTCATCTGCTTATTTTTACCATAAATTAAATCATTTATTTCAGGGGGTTGAGGTAACTTAAGTTTTAACATGAAAATTTTGAGATGCATTTCTCTTACTTTATTTTTACTTTCAGGGACTCTCATACCTGTTCATTCTTAAACGGCAGTTGGCAAGACTGGATAACTCTTCCTCCTCCCAAACACTGCTTTATTGTTGCCTGAGGTTTCTAAGTAATGGATACTGGCCAGTCTAAATAGATGACAGATGTTCAACATGGAACCCTCAAGCTTCTGCCTGGAAGGGATAAGAATTTGCCGTGGCGGAGCTAGGAAACAAAAACAATATGGTAACTTGGGGTTGTCCACTGTGATTTTTAACGATCATTCTAGTATTACTGTTTTTGAGTGACTGCGTCTGTGGAGCCATTCAGTCAATCTGCATTTGCTTAATTAATCTGAGAATTGCCATGGTTAAGGGACAGAGGAAAAAGCATAACAGACGTGTAATGATGTGAACACTAGGCTCTTATGAGACTGCTTTATTGATAAGCTTTAGCTGAAATGGGTAAGATTTGCCTTGTTGCTAAGGCAACATATGCACAGGAATAACCCAAGTACACCTCATTCTAGCAAGTGGTCCTTGCAATTTAATAAAAGGAAAAATAAATAGAGTTACAGACCTGCATCAGAGAGAAGAAGGAAAAATAAAATTCAAAAGGGAAAAAGATAATGTTGGAGAGGTGGGTGTTGGATTTGAAAACTGAGCTTAAATGTTGTCTTCCCAATTGAAAGCAACTCTGTGAAGAATACAAAAACTACATGTCTGTCTGACACATCGTTTCCCGTCCCTGCCCCCACTCTGATCTTATTTCTAACCACCTTCCTGTGCTCTTTTCCTTAGAGCATCACTGGATGCCTTGGCTTCCCTCCAGCCAGGCTCAACTCTACCTTTGCTATTTTTTCTGCCTGGAAACCTCTCTCCCTAGATATGTACCTGGCTCCCCCTCTCATATCCTACAGGTCCTCTTAGAAAACCCTGCCCTGGCTACCACATTTAAAATAGCCTCTCCCCACCCCCACCACTGTCCTTACCTATTATTTAACCCTACTTTTTCCTCATAGGACTTATCACCTTGTAATATTAAATATCCATTTATTTCTTTATCCTCAGCTTCCTCCCCTAGACCATAACCTTCTTAGATCCTGCTCTGCCATCAACATTGCAAAGGGTATTTTGTTTCTTGTACAGTAAATTGCTATTTGTTAATAAAGTTGTGCTCCCAGACTTTAAAAATCCAGTTAAGGAGATAAAACTAAGACATAAAAACAAGTATGCATTGTTAATATGATAGAAAATAACAAGAGGGAAAAAAAAAAACCCAAAGACAATTGAAAGGGGATAGAGTATGGGTTGGGCTTCCCAGGTGGTGCTAGTGGTAAAGAACCTGCCCGCCAATGCAGGAGATACGAGTTTGATCTTTGGATCGGGAAGATCCCCTGGAGTGGGAAATGGCAATCCACTTGCCTGGAGAATCCCCATGGACAGGGGCACCTGGAGGGCTACAGTCCATAGGATCACAAATAGTCTGACGCGACTGAAGCAACTTAGCATGCAGAGTAGGGTTGGGAGGGGGCAGGGAGGAGCATCAGTGGGGACCTGGGACCTCAATTTCTACCAGGGAAATCTTTCTAAAATAGCACTTGTGTAAACTACGCCACATCTCACCAGGCAGTGTCTGTTGTTGGTGCTTAGCAGGGGCTGGAAGACCAGAGGCTGCATTTCAGACTCCTTTGCTATCTGGTTCAGTCAAGGTTCTGCCAACAAGAGGCTGTCTCATGAGATTAGAGGGTTGAAGAAGAGTAGGAACCTTTCTTCCTCAGGCCATCACAGTAGCTATGAAGCTCCCTGGCACCTGCACTACACCTGGGCTAGAGTGAAGTAACAGACCGTCACAGCACGCTTGAGAGGGAGGGATTCAGGGCTGCACATCTGGCTGCATTTCCCTGTAGTTGCTTATGTCTGAGAACATCACTTCCTTTTCTGTTCCCCCAACCTTTCCAATAACTATTTTAAGCTTTCTTTAAAAAATTATTTATTTGGCTGCACCGGGTCTTGGCTGCAGCATATAGGATCTAGTTTCCCAACCAGGTATCGAACCTGAGCCCCCTGCCTTGGGAACGTGGGGCCTTAGCCACTGGACCACCAGTGAATTCCCTCCAATAATGTTGAAACCTAGTTCCCCATAGTAAATACCGCTCTGCTGGAAATACCTTAAGCGGTTTTTATTTTTCTTGATTTAATCCAATTGGACTACTTCTTATCCTGAAAGTGCTAGCCTTCTTTAATTCATATTCTATTAAACATGCATTTAATTCACATGTATATTATTTAATTCATATTCTAATTGTGGGAGAAGAAGCCTACATCATAACCATTCCCAAGAAAGCCCTCTCAAATGGCTCCCTCTAGTCATGATTCCTCTGTCCTTTGTCTAAACTCCTAAGTTACATAAGACACAGTCTGTAGCCCTCGGTTTTGCATTCAATTCCACATATGGTCATATTTTACTCTTTGTGTGCTAGTGTGATTGGTTAGTCATGTCTGACTCTTTGTGACCCCGTGGACCGTAGCCCATCAGGCTCCTCTGTCCATGGAATTCTCCAGGCAAGAACACTGGAGTGGGTAGCCATTCACCTCTCCAGGAGATCTTCCCAACCCAGAGACTGAACCCATGTCTCCTGCATTGCAGGTGAATTTTTTACAGTCTGAGCCACTAAGGAAGCCCATTTTATTTCTTAGTTTTCCTTAAATAAAAAATGTTCCTTCTCCAATTAAATTTTAAATTCCTGAGAAGGCAAGACCTTGGGACTTTTTTCTTTTATTTCTGGTAAGACCTATGACAATGTCGGGCATGTTGTCAGTGTCTGATAAATAAACACTCATTAGTTTCACTTGAAAGAGATCAAAGAAAGGGTATTTTTCACACTACCTTCAGTGTGGAAGGGCTATGATTTGATCACAGTCGTACGTTAGTGTCCTACTTATCAAACTGTCATACACCACCTTAAGCCTTAGTAATTGCAGAGTTCAAGGGCTTGGGAAAAATTCAGCAAGAAGAACTGCTAGGGGACCTTGGTCTTACATGTGAAAACTATTATTTCAGTTCACTAAAGATGAGTCTATTAATAACTGGAGCCTGAAAGCTGTTTTTAGCTAAGCTTTACACCTCTAAAACTTGCCAAAATGTCGCAGAATGCCATCCAAATTTCTACACAAGTAGAAGATAGCTTCCTTCACCTCAACTACCTTGATTAGTAGTCTCAATATTTGCTTATTTTTTTTATCCATTATTGTCTACTAGATACAGACTTGTGAAGTGATACCAATACTCAATATCTTACTACCTTCCCCCCGCCACTCCACCCCAAGAGGAAATTGTTCCAAGCATAGCAGTTGATTTGGTGCATTCATGGAAGGAGGCAAGGTCATGCTCCTCCTACTTTGCCTTCTTGAACCAGAAACCTTCAGTCTCTTATCATGATCCAAGAAATTATTTTCTGAATGCATGGTTAATTCTATCATATAGTCAACTCTATTCAGGTCAGGAAGCAACAGTTAGAACTGGACATGGAACAACAGACTGGTTCCAAATAGGAAAAGGAGTACGTCAAGGCTGTATATTGTCACCCTGCTTATTTAACTTATATGCAGAGTACATCATGAGAAACGCTGGACTGGAAGAAACACAAGCTGGAATCAAGATTGCCAGGAGAAATATCAATAACCTCAGATATGCAGATGACATCACACTTATGGCAGAAAGTGAAGAGGAACTAAAAAGCGTCTTGATGAAGGTGAAAGAAGAGAGTTAAAAAGTTGGCTTAAAGCTCAACATTCAGAAAACAAAGATCATGGCATCCGGTCCCATCACTTCATGGGAAATAGATGTGGAAACAGTGTCAGACTTTATTTTGGGGGGCTCCAAAATCACTGCAGATGGTGACTGCAGCCATGAAATTAAAAGACGCTTACTCCTTGGGAGGAAAGTTATGACCAACCTAGATAGCATATTCAAAAGCAGAGACATTACTTTACCAACAAAGGTCCATGTAGTCAAGGCTATGGTTTTTCCTGTGGTCATGTATGGATGTGAGAGTTGGACTGTGAAGAAAGCTGAGCGCTGAAGAATTGATTCTTTTGAACTGTGGTGTTGGAGAAGACTCTTGAGAGTCCCTTGGACTTCAAGGAGATCCAAAGAGTCCATTCTAAAGGAGATCAGCCCTAGGTGTTCTTTGGAAGGAATGATGCTAAAGCTGAAACTCCAGTACTATGGCCACCTCATGTGAAGTGTTGACTTATTGGAAAAGACTCTGATGCTGGGAGGGATTGGGGGCAGGAGGAGAAGGGGACGACAGAGAATGAAATGGCTGGATGGCATCACCGACTCGATGGACGTGAGTTTGAGTGAACTCCACAAGTTGGTGATGGACAGGGAGACCTGGCATGCTGCTATTCATGGGGTCGCAAAGAGTCGGACACAAATGAGCAACTGAACTGAACTGAACTGGACTGATTCTATAGGGGCTTCCCTGGTGGCTCAGCTGGTAAAGAATTAATCTGCAATGCAGGAGACTGGGTTCAATCCCTGGATTGTGAAGATCCCCTGGAGAAGGGAAAAGCTACCCACTCCAGTATTCTGGCCTGGAGAATTCCACGGCCTGTACAGTCCATGGTGTCACAAAGAGTCGGACACGACCAAGTGACTTTCATTCATTGTATTCTATAGATGTGAATAAATAAGAGGAGAAAGCTGTTAACAAAGAAAAACATCTAAAAAGAAAATGGAACTACACAAGCCAGGTACCTCCAAGAATTTGGGAGTAAACTGTCAAAACTGCCAGCTTTGAGCCTCCAAAGAAAAATCAGCTAAATTAAGAACCAGAGGGTACTTTCCTTTCAGCAGAGTATGAAGGCAAGATGGTGGTGCAGATTTCCAAGAAGAGGAAGTTTGTCACTGATGGCATCTTCAAAGCTGAACTGAAGAGTTTCTCATGTGAGAGCTGGCTGAAGATGGGTACTCTGGGGTTGAAGTCCAAGTTACATCAACCAGGACAGAAATCATTGTCTTGGCCACCAGGATACAGAATGTTCTCCATGGTTCAGAAGAGATTTGGCTTCTCTGAGGGCAGTGTAGAACTTTATGCTGGAAAGGTGGCCACAAGAGGTCTGGCTATCCTTGCCCAGGCATAGTGTCTGCGTTACAAACTCCCAGGAGGCCTTACAGTGCTAGGGCCTGCTCTTGCATGCTGTGGTTCATCACAGAGAGTAGTCAAGGACTGTGAAGTCGTGGTGTCTGGGAAACTCCAAGGACAGAGAGCTAAATCCATGAAGTTTGTGGATGGCCTGATGGTCCACAGTGAGGACCATCTATGTTAACTATGATGTTGACACCACCATGTGCCGTGTGCTGCTCAGACAGATTGTGCTGGACATTAAGGTGAAGATCATGCTGCCTTAGGACTCAACTGATATGACTGGCCCTTAGAAGCCCCTAGGGCTTCCCAGGTGGCGCTAGTGGTAAAGAACCAGCCTGCCAATGCAGGAGACTTAAGAGACATAGGTTCAATCCTTGGATTGAGAAGATACCCTGGAGGAGGGCATGGCAACCACTCCAGTATTCTTGCCTGGAGAATCCCATGGACAGAGGAGACTGGTGGGCTACAGTCCATAGGGTCACAAACAGTCGGACAGGACTGAAGCAACTCAGCATGCACGCATGCAAGAAGCCTCTGCCTGGTCACGTGAACAATCTGGAACCCAAAGAGGAAATACTGCCCACCACCCCCCCTCTGAAGAGAAGGGTGGGGAGCCAGAGCCACCTGCCATGCCCCAGCCAGTACTCACAGCATAATAGGGTCTTCTTGGCCACTAGATTTGGAGTCTGGATGTTGCTCTATAAAGACATTTAATAAAATGTTTTTAAAAGAAACAACCAGAGGGTAGGTCTAGAAATTTAGAAATACAAACAATTCTACTTCAGTTTTAGGAGAGAGAAAGAAACTTATATTAGAAAGAATTGATTTGTTATTCAGTGAGCAGAGAAAAAGTCAATATCTTCATATTACTAATAAAGCCATGAATAAGCTACTAATCTGGAACAGGGGAAGTATCCAGCTGAGGAACTGAGAAGTAAAGATTTTATTTTTAGATTCAAGAGAATATTAGGATGGGGGTTTTAGATGAGGTGTTTATGCTTTATTTCCTTGATTAGGGCACTACCATGCTGCTTTTTAAACACTGATGCATGCCTGTGGCTCTAACTGGGACCACATTAGATGGTCCTTATTGTGATAAATTACATTATTCAGGGTTGTTAACTTCTAACAACGGCAAATTGGCTATTTAAGCAGAAAAGGAATTTAGTCCAGGAAAATACATAGCTCTCAGAATCTTCACATTAGTCAAAGAAAAGGTTTATAGGTTAGTTAAGTGACCAGGCACAAAACCCAAGTTATACCATCTATGACCTAGAGGCTACTGACATTATCCCAAAACAAGGACCCAGCATAGCAAGTCACTCCCCAGAGACCAGCCATACTTTCCATCTACGCTCTTCCAATTGTCAGTTTCCCAACCAAGTCAGGATGAAAACCACATGCAAGACCCCTGTTTCTGTGGGGGATTCACTGTAAATCCAACTTCAGCACAAGTGCATCTCATTTGTACCTCCTTGGTCACATGAGTGCCTCTCTGTGAAGGTGATTCAGTCATGTCCGAGTCATGCGACCCCAGGGCCTTTAGCCCACCAGGCTCCTCTGCTCATGGGATTTCCCAGTCAAGAATACTGGAGTGGGGAGCCATTCCCTCGTCCAGGGGATCGTCCCATGTCTCTCCTCAGTTTGGTACCAGGGTTTTTCAGTTGGCTCTGTTGGTAAAGAACCCACCTGCCAATGCAGGATGTGTGGGTTTGATCCCTGGGTCAAGAAGATCCCCTGGAGAAGGAAATGACAACCCACTCCAGTATTCTTGCCTGGAGAATCTCTTGGACAGAGGAGCCTGGCAGGCTACGGCCCATGGGATCGAAAAAAGTTGGACACAATTGAAGCAACTTAGCACGCGTGTGAACTGACAAAGAAATCAGAAAGAGAAAGCTCCTACATAAAGGCCCAGATTGTGACTTAAAGGTGACACGGCCCACAGAATGATGGTCCCAAAAACATCCATCTTCTAATCCCCAGAACCCAAGAATGTGTTACCTTCCATGGTAAAAGAGACTTGAAGATGTGATTAAGGATCTCATGATGAGAAAATCATCCTGGATTATTTGGGTGGGCCTTAGTTCTTCCCTAGTGGCTTAGACAGTAAAGAATCTGCCTGCAGTACAGGAGACAGAGGTTAGACCCCTGGGTCAGGAAGATCCCCTGGAGAAGGGAATGGCAACCCCCTCCACTATTCTTGCCTGGGGAATCCCATGGACAGAGGAGCCTGATGGGCTCCAGTCCATGGAGTCACAGAGTCAGACACGACTGAGCAACAAGCACTGTCTAATCCCAAGCATCTTTATGGGATGAAGACAGGAGATTCAGAGGAACAGTGAACAGATAGAAGCAGTGAACACAGAGGTAGCTGGCGATCCTGTGCTGGCTTTGATAACAGAGGATGGAGCATCAACTGAAGGAATACAGGTAGGCTCTAAAAGCTGGAAAAGGCAAGGAAACAGATTCTAAAGACTCTAGAAGGAACGCTGGCCTGTGGTGCCTTAGTTTTAACCCAGAGACACTGATGTTGGCCTGCCAATCTCCAAAACTGTAAGACAACCAATTTGTGTTTTTTAAATCACTGTGGTTTAGTCACTAAGTCATGTCTGACTCTTGTGAAATCACTGTTTGTGGTAATTTTTAAATAACAGCAACAGAAAACTAATATAGGCGGTGAATTCTCCAGACATTATGAGGATGCTCACAATGCAGGAGGCAGTTGACAACTGCTTGAATGTTTCACATTTTCAACTTATATTTTCATCTTTTACTCAAACTCCAATACTGACATACTGCTGTTCTTACAGCAGGGCTACTAACGGAATTTGTCAAGTGAAATGATGAATTCTCCACTTGGCTTCTATCAATTCACCAAGTGTCTTGAGCTATGTCCTGCATATATGTTCAATTATCCTAGGGTGATTTGCAGTTGTGAGAGTGCAGGAGTCTTGTTTCTACTGTTTTTCAAGCATTCAAGACAAAACACAGAGTCTAAGCCTTTAGTTTCTCCCCCAAAACACCAATAGGAACAAAATGGCAGGTAGTTTTTCTCCTGTTTTTCATTAGAAAATAATGACTTTCTGTCCTTCTTAAAAAATGGCTTTAATCCACTATAAGGTAAGCCTCCTTACTGAAATAGCAACCACAACAAAATCTGGTTCAACTGCTTGCCTAGTGCTTTGGTTTCCATGAAAAACTAAAACATTGTAACATCATAAAAGACATTTTTCCTGTTTCTTAAGAAAAAACACTTGTGTGTTCTTCACCTCAGGATAAATAGAGTACACTGTGCTTTCAGAACAAAGTGAAGGTTCTGTTTGCAAATTTAATAGATAAGGGGAGCTCTAATGTAAATATAAATTCTATTCTGAGAGTTCATCCGTCAGCCAGTCATTTGGAGTTCATTTCAACATAGCAACAATACCATTGTTCAGTTCAGTTCAGTTCAGTTCAGTTGATCAGTTGTGTCCGACTATTTGCAACCCCATGAATCGCAGCACGCCAGGCCTCCCTGTCCATCACCAACTCCCGGAGTTCACCCAAACTCATGTGCATCGAGTTGGTGATGCTATCCAGCCATCACATCCTCTGTCATCCCCTTCTCCTCCTGCCCCCAACCCCTCCCAGCATCAGAGTCTTTTCCAATGAGTCAACTCTTCACATGAGGTGGCCAAAGTACTGGAGTTTCAGCCTCAGCATCAGTCCTTCCAATGAACACCCAGGACTGGTCTCCTTTAGGACAGACTAGTTGAATCTCCTTGCAGTCCAAGGGACTCTCAATAGTCTTCTCCAACACCACAGTTCAAAAGCATCAATTCTTCGGTGCTCAGCTTTCTTCACAGTCCAACTCTCACATCCATACATGACCACTAGGAAAACCTTAGCCTTGACTAGACGGACCTTTGTTGGCAAAGTAATATCTCTGCTTTTTAATATGCTATCTAGGTTGGTCATAACTTTCCTTCCAAGGAGTAAGCGTCTTTTAATTTCATGGCTGCAGTCACCATCTGCAGTGATTTTGGAGCCCAAAAAAATAAAGTCTGACTCTGTTTCCACTGTTTCCCCATCTATTTCCCATGAAGTGATGGGACCAGATGCCATGATCTTCGTTTTCTGAATGTTGAGCTTTAAGCCAACTTTTTCACTCTCCTCTTTCACTTTCATCAAGAGGCTTTTTAGTTCCTCTTCACTTTCTGCCATAAAGGTGGTGTCATGCATACCACTGTTAACATACAACAATTATTGCAATCTCCCTGTAACAACATAAAGTCTTATCTTTGTAGAAGTTGTTACATGAATTCCATCTCAGTGAGGGATCGGGTTTGTCCAGAACATAATTTGAAGAGCGCATAGTAACCTGTGCCCTGAAGAAGAGAACAGTTTTGTGTGATAAAGGAGGCTGAACGGAATGAAGAGAGGCCCAGGGCTGCCTGAGGAAAAGATTCTCTGAATGCACAGATGAGAGTGACTCAGGGAAGGACAAACACATTCTGGGGACACAATGTTCAAGGTTTCATCTGGCTCACTAATGCCATTAGTGTGGGTAGGTTATTTGGAGGCTGGGGACGGGATGAAGTGAGCAGGTGTGTATTATGAGTGACATCCAGCCTGATCAAGGGCAAAAACAGATCACATGTGGAAACCCCAGGGTTACTTTTTTTTTTATGTGGACCGTTTTTAAAGTCTTTATTGAATTTGTTACAATATTATTTATGTTTTGTGTTTTGGTTTGGGGGCCATGTGGCATGTGGGATCTTAGTTCCCCAACCAGGCATTGAACCCACACCCCCTGCAGTGGAAGGCAAAGTCTTAAAATCGCTGGACCACCAGGGAAGTTCCTACACTCTTTTATAACCAGATTCACTAAGAACAAATGAGAGCCTCCGCTCATGGCCCCAAGTCCCACCTTAAGGTTGCTGCTCTTCCTTGAGACCTGAACTCTCAACCATAAAGTAGTTGGTTAATCTCAAATTATTCATTCATTTCCATAGTCTCAAGGAAAGACTCTCATTTGGCAGTAGGAGATGGAGAGGGGTAGGGGTGGAATAAACCTGAATTAGAGACACATTACTGGAAAAGATTCTCAAAGATTACACATACACACGCACATAACATCTTTTCAATGTGCAGTACTGAATGTTCTGTCCTGGAGGACAACTTCATAAAACATAACCCCAGAGAATATACTGCTAATGGTGGCCCCGAGAGTTGTGCAAAGAGGTCACTTGGACATGAAGAGAAATTTATTTTTACTCAAGGAAATGTGAGTCACATCATAGGTGAAAGTAATAAGGAAACAAAAACTCAAAAATTGTTGCATCCTCATTCCTGAGTCAGGAATATCCTACAGGAGTCCCTGAGGGCTGGGCTGTGTCTTGAGCCATACATGTTCTCATGGCCCCATGCTGAATCTAGCACAACCCTGCTGCTGCTGCTGCTGCTAAGTCACTTCGGTCGTGTCCGACTCCGTGCGACCCCACAGACGGCAGCCCACCAGGCTCCTCTGTCCCTGGGATTCTCCAGGCGAGAATACTGGAGTGGGTTGCCATTTCCTTCTCCGCTAGCACAACTCAATCATCAACAAATTCTTTTAACTTTATCGTCCCACCGTATCCCAAATGCATCTACTGCCTTTTACCTCCACTATTACCACCAAATCCAAGTCACTATCACCACCAAATCCAAATCATTATTATTTGACCCCTTGACCGAGGACTTTCAAAACCTTTGGCTCATAGTGACATAGAAAAAATATCTTTTTGAGCACACACACTCATTAGGTATGATTTCTTTTTTTTTTTTTTAATTTTTTTTAATGTGGACAAGTTTTAAAGTCTTAATTGAATTTGTTGCAATATTGCTTCTGTTTTATGGTTTCATTTTTTGGCTACAAGGCATGTGGGATCTTAGCTGCCTGACCAGGGATCAAACCTGCACGCCCTTCATTAGAAATCAAAGTCTTAACCACTGGATCACAAGGAAAGTCCTTGTATGTTGATTTCTTTATGAATAACAATGGTTATGAATGGTAAATATGCATATTACAGTATAGAAACATATTATAATATAGAAACAGAAAGTTCAAAGGAAGAAATTTAAATCATAAATAGATGTATATGCATATATAGACATATATATATATATAAACATAAATATTTTCTTTTCTCCAGTGCCCCCTCCCTCACTCTCCAGGCTCAGCGTTCTCTACAACTGGAGCCACTGGCCTAGTCTACCATGCTGCTGCTGCTAAGTCACTTCAGTCATGTCCAACTCTGTGCGACCCTGTAGACGGCAGCCCACGAGGCTCCTCTGTCCCTGTGACTCTCCAGGCAAGAATACTGGCATGGGTTACCATTTCCTTCTTTAATGCATGCATGCATGCTTAGTCACTTCAGTCATGTCTGACTCTGTGCGACCCTATGGACAGCAGCCCACCAGGCTCCTCTGTCCACAGGATTCTCTAGGCAAGAATAATAGAGTGGGTTGTCATTTCCTTCTCCTAGTCTACTATAATTGCCTCTTAATTGATCTCCCTACTTCCTCTCTTGTTTCCTATCATTTATTTGCCACAGAAAAGTTAAATTAGGTCATAACATTCTTCCGATAACAACTCTTCAATAACCAGTCATTGCACTTAAAATAAGATCTAAACTTCTGACCTACACTTGTCCATGATGGAGACCCAGCCCACTTCTCCAAACCCCTCTGCCTGAACTTCATCACATGGACTTTTTTTCTCTTCCTCCAACATGCCAAGCCCATCCGACTGTAGGGGTTTTGAAGCAATTCTTCTCTCAACCTTGAATACTCGTTCCTAGGTCATCACCAGCTTAACTCCTTCTGATCACATGGACCTCACATAAATGACTCCTAAATGAGACACATAAACTCCTTCAGCTAGGGTACTGGCTCCATCACTGTCTAGCCCATCACATTGGGGGGATTTTCAGCCTGGCCTTTGCCTCTATCTGATGTTGATGACACACGTATGTTTATACATGTATGTGCGTTCACTGTCCATTTGCTTGCTATCAAATCAGAGTTGAGAACTTACCTATTGCCTTGACTGCAGTGAGCCCTCAATAAACTGGCTGAATGAATGAATTAATGGAGTACTTCGTTAATAGAAATTTGATGAATTATTTATATGAAGTCAGTTGAATCAAGCAGAGTAGTTTTATTAAACCTATTTTTACTGAATTCTTTCTTGCCAGCCACCTCTGTCGGGGAGGGGGTGGGGGGAAGTAGGTGGTTTTATAGAAATAGCTGGAAAGGGCTCAGGTTTCTTTGAAACACCTACAATCAAAGTAGTGTGAATCTAACAAGAGAATCACAGATTTCCAAAAATAAACATCCCTTTGAGAACAGGCAACCTGCCATGCCTTGTAACGGGAGCTCTAAAACCCCATTACTGAGCCCTTTCTAGGAAACCTCAGTGATGGGAGTACTATTCAATAGTCTCTAATTGGCTGTGCTCTTAAAGGACCTTAAATAAATAACAGGCCTTATCTGATCTGAATTGTTGCCAAAGGTTGTCATTTGAAGGAGATAATACGCTAGTGATACCACATTGGGAAAAGAATATTGAACTGTTCTCTGCTCCTCAATGAGACATGTGAGGGAAAAATGTTGACTCACATGTCCCTATTGAAAAGAATTCAGTTTTGAAAAAAAAACTAGGCTCACTGGAATGTTCATATTCAGACAGATTGTTAAAATAAATCATCAAAGAAATAAATATTCTGAGAGGGTCCAATGTCTGACCCTAGGTTATTATGTTGCAGACAGAATTCCCACTCAAAATCATCAATTTGTTTGCAGTGTGAAGCACAATGAAAATTCATGATGCTCAGCTCTAAGCAAACTGCTGTATTAGGCAGAGTTAGAAATCCAAGTCCCTAACCTAATTCTCTCTCTCACACACACACATGCTTACACGTGCACATGCCTCATTCAATGTTTAAAAATCCAGGAGGGTATTGGAAAGATTTATTAACATTTAGTACAAGGTATCAGTATCCTCACCAGGATCCTAACTCTTTCAGAAATATTTATACCTGCCTCCTTTTTATTTTTGCTTATTTTTGTAAGTTTATGTATTTATGTATTTAGTTTTGACTGCGCAGGGTCTTCGTTGCCACGCTCTGGTTTCCTCTAGTTGTGGTCAGTGGGGGCTGCTCTCTAGCTGCTGTGCTCGGGCTTCTCATTGCGGTGGTTTCTCTTGCTGAGCACAGGCTCTAGGGCACTCAGGCTTCAGTAGCTGCGGCTCTCAAGCTCTAGAACACGGACTCAGTAGTTGTGGCACATGGGCTTCGTGGCTCCATGGCCTGTGCCATCTTCTCAGACCAAGGATAGAACCCATGTCTCCTGCATTGGCAGGCTGATTCTTTACCCCTGAGCCACCAGGGAAGACCTGTAATTTTTTTTTTTTTTTTTTTAATTTTTGGGCCATGTGATGTGGCATGTAGAATCCCAGTTCCCCAACCAGCGATCAAACCTGCACTCTCTGCAAGGGTCTTAACCCCTGGAACACCAGGGAAGTCCTGTCTCTTTTTTAAGCCATAGAAATCAAAGGTTTGTCTCTCTGACAAAGACAGAGTTGAACACAGAGTTGAAGGTGTTGTTTTGCACTTAGCACCCTAGCTCTTTCTGAAATCATGTCAGTTGAGTAGCCATGTAATGGTTCTAAGTGTGTCATTTTGGAAAAACAGCTCTACTCATCCAGGAGAGTTTGGCCCCGTCAGCTGGTTGGATGGAATCATTAACAGAAACACAAAAAAACTCAGGAAATTCCACCTGTCATCTGGAAACACAAACACACCCACACCCTCATCCACCTTCTTTTGAAAATGAACAGCTCAGATCATGCTGCTGAATTCAGTATCAATTTCTTAATTATTCATCCTGACTGTGCCTCCGTGAAAACAAAGACATTTTTATCCCCCTTGCTTTCTCACATTTTCTTTCCAAAGAAAGATCCTGTCAGAAACTATTATGACTTGTTAGAAATCTAGGGCTTCCTGCAAACTATGAACTACTCAGAACACAGTGTGGGAAGGGCTTCTTTATGAATGTAACTGGCATCTTAAAAAGACAACCTGGACAGAACCAGATAGACCCAACTGAATAGAGAGAAAGGAAAAGAACAGACTCTTGGAATATACTAGAATTGAGACACAGTTTCACCAGTCTACAGGCTCACCCCTACTCTCATGGTCCCTTTCTCTAATATGAAGAACTTCTTGTGGGAAGGGTCTTCTCTTTGGGATGGGTTCAAGTCTACACATGAGTTTCTTAACCTTCCTTACCCCCTGCCTCCCTATCACCCCCATATAACAGGGAATCTGCTTTGTAGTTTTATCTTTTTAACTCCCACAGCCATCCCAATGACCGCCGTGATGTCAACATCTGATGAGAGTTGAGCAGAGTAAAGGATGGATGCTGACTGCCTAATCCAGGAATCAGACTGATCCAATCAAACCCCTTCCTTTAAATTTTAGAATTTGAAACTGCTCGGTCATGTCCGACTCTGCTACCCCACGGACTGTAGCCCGCCAGGTACCTCTGTCCATGGAAAGAATACTGGAGTGGGTTGCCATTTCCTTCCCCAGAGGATCTTCCTGACCCAGGGATTGAACCTGGGTCTCCCACCCTGCAGCCAGACTCTTTAATGTCTGAGCCACCAGGGAAAGCTATCTCCTACACAGTGCAGCTTCAATACATAGACCCAGAGCTGCCAAATCCCTGGTGCTTGCCATGAGAAAGAAGCCAGACTGAGTGAATAGGCCAATAGAGGGAGTCATAGAAGTGGGAAAGGGTGGGGAGAGTCCTGCTGGGATTTGTGTCTTGCATCCTGCTATGTCCACACCATTCTCCTTCCTGTGGCTACATGGGTCTTTCAGGGAATCCCCCGTTTTGCCTAAGCTATAGCTGAGCTCATTTTCTATATTCTCCATGAGAAGGGTTCTAAGGGTCCTGGTGTGTGTTCTGTTTTCTCAGATTCACAGTGAAGGCCTTAGAGCTTATGTCTTCTTGTTTCAGAAGCCTCTGTGGTATACAGTATGGCATTTGGTATACAAAAGGCATTCAGTCAGCAGTCTAGTGCTTTCCAGAAAATGTGCTGTGTCTCTCAGTGCCATGTTGGAGCAGGACAGATGATGGAGGAAACAGCTAGACAGGCATGGAGCTGGGAGAGCACTGAGCAAAACTGGGGTGAAAGCTCCTACAGGGGCCAGCCCCCATGGAGACCCCCAGTGACCCCTGCCTCTGACATTCGTATCTTGCATAGTTCCCTCCTGCCTGGTGCCATGGACGGTCATTGTGACAGAAAGTTCGCAGCAGAGTGAAGCGATGACCCTTCTGACATTTCGTTATAAAAGGCAAAACTGCGGTATGTTAGTCGGTCAGTCGTGTCCGACTCTTTGCGACCCCACGGACCATAGCCTGCCAGGCTCCTCTGTCCATGGGAATCTCAAGGCAAAAATACTGGTGTGGGTTAGCCATTCCCTCCTCCAGGGGATCTTCCCAACCCAGGAATAGGACTCAGGTCTCCTGCATTGCAGGCAGATTCTTTAGCGTGTGAGCCACCAGGGAAGCCCCCTATAAAAAGCAGCTTCCATCATGAGTGCCCCCTGGCTTTCTGGCCAGCTTTCTGGAGTATCACTGGCTCTGCAGAAGGCTAGTGAGAAACTGGGGCTTGCTGCCATCCCATCAGGGGACTTAGACCTGGATCCTTTGGCCCTAGTCAAGTTCTGAGATGACTACAGCCCTGACCAATACAGTGGCTGCAACCTTGTAAGCCTTCCTGAGCCAGAACCCTTAAGCTAAGCCTCTGCCAGATTTCTGACCCTCAGAAGCCTGAAAATTATAAATAACTTTTGTTTTAAGCAGCTAACTTTAGGGGTGTGTGTGTGTGTGCTTAGTTGCTCAGTTTCTTTATTCATGACCAATGCTTCTTTGCAACCCCGGGGACTGTAGCCCACTAGGCTCCTCTGTCCCTGGAATTCTCCAGGCAAGAATACTGCAGTGGGTTGCCATTTCCTGCTCCAGGGGATCTTCTCGACCCAGGGATTGAACCTGAGTCTTCTGTGAGTTTCCTGCATTGGCTGGCAGATTCTTTACCACTGTGTCACCTAATACAGCTTCCATGATCCCATGAGTGAGGTAAGGGTCCAGGGAAATTCAAGATGATGATGCAGTCCTAGGGATTCCAAGGCCTCAGTTGTCAGGGTTGACAACGAAAGCCAGAGAGGAAAAAACACACAAAACAAGAATAATGAAAGAATAATGAAAAGATAGGAGCCAGAGGTTTTGGCAATGAGTGGAAATGGAAAATCCCAGTGCCATTTTCACTATAAGCCAAACAAGGTATTTGGAGCCAGGAGATCAATACCAAAGTAAGAGAAGACCTCTGAGATTTCAGGGGCTCAGACTGGCAAGTATCTAAAACCCTGAAGGGCATGAGCAACCAGAATGCAGGAGAATGTGTCCCCCTAGGATTGGAATGGTTTGCTCTGGTCCCTATTAAACTTTGTATTGAGTGTGCATATCTACCAGACATTACAACAGAAAGTTGCACCTTATGATCAGTGGGTCATTTACTGCTAAGGCAAGGGCTAGACACCTTCAAGGCTTGTCTTTAAAATGTTTTCAATATTTGACATTTTCTACCTCTTGTATTTGATACCCTCCAGAACTCACCAACTTGGCACCTCCTCAGCAGAGACTTCACCCCCATATGTCCTCATCATAATCTCTTTTATGTTTTTTGGTCCTGAGTCTCCTGTCCTCTTTTTCTTTCTTTTTTTTTTTTTTTTTTTCTTCTCTTTTTTGGCCATGTGGCCTTGAAGCTGTGTGCAGAGCTGGTGTGCCTGGGTGTGTATCTGCTTCTGCAGCCAAGAGTGTCCTGTACAGGAGCCTGCTTTTGTAGATAGCTCCATGGTTTCAGAGGGCTTCCCATGTGGCTCAAGTGGGTTGCCATTTCCTTCTCCAGAGGATCTTACCGACCCAGGGATTAAACCTGGGTCTCCTGCATTACTGACTTAGCTACAAGGGAAGCCTTGCTTTATACTAGACCCTCTTGATTATGGTCACATAAAAAAAAAAAAATCTTAAAGGAAGAAGCATCTGTCATGAATAATGAAGCCAAGTGGGCACCCGTGGGGCTCCCATGCATGGAGGACTTCTGGTCCCCCATTTCTTGTAGGCAAGACTCCAGCCACCATGACATTCCCTGAGTTTCAAAGGGTGGATTGAAACAGTTGCTAGTCAAAGAAATAGACATGAGTTTGAGTAAGCTCCAGGAGCTGGTGATGGACAGGGAAGCCTGGCGTACTCCAGTCCATGGGGTCACAAAAAGTCGGACACAACTGAGTGACTGAACTGAACTGAACTGAATCAAGGAAGGATCAGCTAAGAAAGCCCCCCAGGTTAGAGGAACCAGAAAAACTCATCAAAATTAGTCAGACTACCTGAGAAGAGTTGAAGGGAGCACAGTTCAGTTCAGTTCAGTCACTCAGTCGTGTCTGACTCTTTGCAACCCCATGAACCACAGCACACCAGGCCTCCCTGTCCATCACCAACTCCTGGAGTCCACCCAAACCCATGTCCGTCTAGTCAGTGATGCCATCCAACCATCTCATCCTCTGTCATCCCCTTCTCCTCCTGCCCTCAATCTTTCCCAGCATCAGGGTCTTTTCAAATGAGTCAGCTCTTCACATCAGGTGGCCAAAGTATTGGAGTTTCAGCTTCAACATCAGTCCTTCCAATGAATACCCAGGACTGACCTGCTCAAACCCTAATCTTGTCAGAGACCCCACCTTTGAATCATTGTCATAAAACACTTCATCAGATCCTCTGCAGTTGGGACACATCGTTTTTCATGGCAAAAACCTGGTGTGCCAGTGCACCAGCCCCAGGCATCCAATATCATGCATCAAATCTGGACTGGGAGGGAGGAGGATTCAGGATGGGGAACACGTGTATACCTGTGGCGGATTCACGTTGATATATGGCAAAACCAATACAATATTGTAAAGTTAAAAAAAAACAAAAACCTGGTGTGTCTCCTTTTGCCTGGCAAAGTAATAAAGCTATCCTTTTCTACTTCATCCAGAACTCTCTGAGAGTAGTTTTGGTATTTGTATACAGAGAGGCTGAGCTTCTGGTAACAACAATATGTCTCCTGGATCTGAGCTTAGTTGGATATTTTAGAAAGGCATTATTTAATCATGCAAAACATCAGCTTGGACACTTGGGCTATATATGTTCCCAAATACTTTGTTAAAACAATCAGTCTACCTAAAATAATTCCATACTAGAGGTAAAACTTACTTTAAATAAATTCAGGGCTTTGATGAAAGATGTGACAAATGCATAAATTATTTAAGTTGTTCAATATATTTTGGCACCTGCACCACAGAAAATGATAAGCTGTGAAAACAGCAGGTATGTTTTAATAGATAATTAAATTTAATACAATATAAGTATTTATCTATTTATCCTAGACTGAATGTACTCTATTGCCAGGTCAATAAGTAGGTCTCATGGGCCTAGAATGGATAGTGCCAAGCAAAGCAATCTATCAAAACAGATAAATACTTTATGATGTCAGATAAATACTGTATGACATCTGATTAGCTTGGAGTGCCATTTATTAAAAAAAAAAAAAAAACCTGTGAGCAAAGGAGTGGAAATGTTCTCTGAGGAAAATTTAACGTGATCATGGCTTACATCGCCCTGATTATGAGTGTGTTGCTGTTGTTGTTTAGTCACTAAGTTGTGTCTGACCTGTGACCTCATGGGCTGTAGCCCACCAGGTTCCATTGTCCATGAGATTCTCCAGGCAAGAATAATAGAGGGCATGGGTTGCCATGCCCTCTTCCAGGGGATCTTCCCGACCCAGAGATTGAACCCTGGTCTCCTGTATTGGCAGGCAGATTCTTTACTGCTGAGCCACCAGGGAAGCCATGTTTATGAGTGGCTCCTGTTAATAACCGGAGAAGGCAATGGCACCCCACTCCAGTACTCTTGCATGAAAAATCCCATGGACGGAGGAGCCTGGTAGGCTGCAGTCCATGGGGTCTCGAAGAGTCGGACACAACTGAGTGACTTCACTTTCACTTTTCACTTTCATACATTGGAGAAGGAAATGGCAACCTGCTCCAGTGTTCTTGCCTGGAGAAGCCCAGGGACGGGGGAGCCTGGTGGGCTGCTGTCTATGGGGTTGCACAGAGTCGGATGTGACTGAAGTGACTTAGCAGCAGCAACAGCATGTTAATAACCACGTTAGGACTAGCAGGAAGAATTAGATATGTGTTCCCAACATATCTAATCCTAATTAGATATGAAATGTTAGCAGACATGTTTTTTTGATCTCACAAGATGGTGCTAAGAGAAACATACATATACCAACAGGTTTCGTCCCTGAAGTGACTCTACACATGTTTTTCTCATTGAATATTCACCAATAGAGTACTTTCCTGCCAACAAACTAAGTTATTTACTATTCCTCAAACACAACTTGCACTTTCTTGCCTGGGTGCTTTCAGTCTTTTTTTATTTTTTCTGCCAAATACACAAGTACTCTCTCCATGTTCTTCCCACCTTCACCTCCTCCTCCACATTCTGCACCCATCCACATGACTGCCCGCTGTGATGCCTTCCGGATCACTGCCCTCCACAGTCACTTCCTCCCTTGTGAGTTTCTCTTTTTTATTTGAAGTACAGTTGATTTACAATGTCGTATTAGTTTCCGGTGCACCGCAAAGTGATTCAGTTTACATACATTCATGTGTATGTTATACATACGTGACTGTGTGATTCTTTTCCATTATATGTTATTATAAAATATTGAATATAGTTCTCTGTGCTATACAGTAGGTCCCTATTGGTTATCTAATTCATGTATAGTAGTATATATCTGCTAACCTCAGATTCCTAATTTATCCCTTTCCCTTTTCCCTCTGGTGACCATGGTTTGTTTTATATGTTGCCTTTGGTGACCACAAGTTTGGTCCCTTTCTGTTTTGTATATAGGGTCATTTGTACCATTTTTTTTTTTTAGATTCTACGTATAAGCATATAATATGATAATTATCTTTCTCTGTCTGGTTTACTCCACTCAGTATGATCATCTCCAGTCCCTGAATTTCTCTGATGCACATGCCCTCTGCCAAACTCATTTGGGAACTTATGAGAATTTCTTTCTCTTATAAATTTTCTAAATCATCACTTGTTTATGATTCATCTTGCCAATCATTTTAAATCCTTTTGGAGAAGACTTTGTCTCATACATCTTGGCAAGCTCAACACTGTCTTACAACTGGGAGGATGACAAGATATATCTGTTGATTGATTGCTTCTTTATTTGTGGAAGAAGGGCTAGGAAAGAGATGTAAAAGTAAAGGCAACAGATACAAAGTATGTGCTATCTGCCAGGTACGTACTCTTCATGCTACTGCTTGCATTTTATATCTTTTAATCTTCTCAGTATCTCATAAGATAGAGTCTCTTATGATCCCCATTTTACGAAAAGGAGCACATTCTCTAAGGAAAATTTGCCTCTCTACCTCACTGCCCCTTCCCACTCACCCAGGTCGAATTCAGCATTGCCTAGAGCTTCCAGTGAATTCTGTCCTACCTGAAAATCTGGTTCAACGGAAAGTGATTTATCAGCCTGTGTCTAAGCCAAGGGGCAAACACAAATAGTTTAGCCTTACCTGTTCCCACTTAAAGATTTGTGGTAAAGGACAATAAAGATATCAATGTTAACAGTAGGTAGAGAAACAAATTCAGCTTTGAAGAGAATAAGATAGTAGAACACATATAACATTTTGCATGAGGCAAAATACTTGGACTTACTAAAACCAATTTGCAGGATGAGCTCAACTTTAAAAAAAAAAAAAAAGCAAACACTATTTGATTGACAAATACCTGTATATTTCCTGCAATGACTGATTTAAATATCAAAAACCCCAAAGCAATCACAGGTTTTTTTCACCTTGCTTCAGGCTACAACCTAAAAATGCCACCAAGGCCCTGAAACTATTCTGAAAAGCATAGTAGTGATCATTAACTATTTCCATCTCAAAAGCAGAACTATTCTCGGCTCTAAAAACCCACACAAGAAAGTGAAACTTCCAGCCGTGTATATATATGTGGCATAAGAAGAGACTCTAACAATTAAACTGCTTTAAATGAATTGATCTCTCTCGCCCTCCTTTAGGGAATATTTAGGACATTCATAACTTTTAAGGAAATTAATTATGAAACAATGCATCCAGGAGTCTCCCTGTATTCACATAAAAAATTAATATTAATAGCAGTAGTGTTCCCTTCTACAGCACCTGCCCCTGACTGTCCCAGTTAATTAAAGCTTAACTGTGGCCTTAGCCTTGGGCAATCCTTTGAATCATATACCCTACCCATGTCCTCTGTACCCAGAGATGTTGTGCTGACAGTTTTATTTCCCTAATGAACTGAAGTGATTGAAGCGAAGAATGCAAAACAAGCACCCTCTCAATTTGTCCTTTGGTAAAGATATAACCACTGTTTCTGACTGGCTCCAAAAAAATTAAGAACCAGTAAGAGGACAGTGTTTAACAGGAATATTGTTTGAAGCAGGAAAAGTGGTCTTGAAAAGTAATTTTGGAGTCAAAATTTTAAATTTTTGCTTAAGTGATATATGATATTGTTGGAGTTTCATAGATGGTTAAACAGATTGCAAAGCTGCCTGAGAAAGAAAGGAAAGGAAGAAGGAAAGAAAAGAGGGAGAGAAGGAGGAACGGAGAGCCACAAAGCAAGTATTGCTGATGACTCAAATTTTCTGACTCTGTTGTCATACGGCTGCAGTCAGCCCATCAGGGCAGCAAGCCCACAAGGCCAAGTCTATCTCCAAAATTCAAGAAGAAAGTCAGAAAAGATCATATCTGCAATAAAATCTAAGAATAAAAAAATGGGTAGAGAGAGAGAAATGGATCAACCCTATACCTAAGAGGAACCAAGTTAGAGATGCCTTGTAAGTATCGCACCAACATGTTTAGTATCAATTCAAATTCTACTTGAGGAGACTTAACAATAACCAAGGTCAGTGAGGACATCAGCTATACGGTGCCCAGACAGAGTGAACTGACAAGCCAGTTTGATTCATCACCTGTTACCAGGTCCCGTTGGTCAAAGTTGGGTAGTAGTTGCAGTAATTTTTAGTACTATTTTACAAATATTCAGAGACCCTCCTCTGGGACACGGTAAAATTGTACTTCCTGGCACTCACATGGAGGGATAGTCATGTGATTAGTCCTGGCCAATGAATTTTTTTAACTTATTGATTTGGGCTTCCCAGGTGGCGCTAAATGTAAAGAACATGCCTGCCGATGCAGGAGACATAAGACATGCGGCTTTGATCCCTGGGTCAGGAAGATCCCTTGGAGGAGGGCATGCAACCCACTCTAGTATTCTTACCTGGAAAATCCCCAAGGACAGAGGAACCTGGCAGGCTACAGTCCATGGGGTCGAAAAGAGTCAGACACAACTGAAGCGACTGAGCATGCACACATTTATTTATTTGGCTGCACCAGGTCTTAGCTGAGGCAGGTGGGATCTTTAGTTGCAGCTCGTGGGATCTAGTTCCCTAACCAGGAATCAAACTTAGACCCCCTGCAATGGAAGAGTAGAATCTTAGCCACTGGACCACCAGGGAAGTCTCCAGCTAATGAATTTTGAGGTGTCTTTTAATTACCAGCGTGATATCCATCAGAACTCTTTCACATATATGCCACAAGCAGTAACGTTCCATCAGCCTGGGTTGTAAAATGAGCTCAGCCATAATGCAGAGCACAGCCTCCAACCAAGCCACAGGGACATGTAGTGTGAGCAAGAGATAGACCTTTGTTGTTTGAAGCCATAGCAAAACCAAGTTCAGAGGTTCTCAAAGAGTCACCCCCAACCAGCAGAAGCAACATCACTTGGACCCTGTAAGAAATGCAAATTCTCAACCCTCCACCCAAGACCTACTGACTCAGAGGCTGGGGCATAGCCACCTGTGTTTTAACCAGCTCTTTGGGTTATGTCACCGCTAATAAAGCTGGAAAACCAAGCACCTACTAATTCTTCCTTCTGGACACACAGCTTTCCAAAAGATCAATACTAGGTGATAGGTTACGAGCAAAGCAAGTCTTAGTCCAATTTCTGAAAAATATAGGAGTATTTACTAACCAGCAGGTGTCAAAAAACCATGAGACATATTCTCAAAGTTCAGGAAAGTCCCCTCCCTGCCCCCAGGCTCTCTACAAGTACCTTACATGAAGTTTCACTCTCAGGCCGGTAGAAAGCTCATTTGCAGGCTGGACCATCCAGGTCCTGGTGTGACATCAGCATCCTCCACAAAGCAGAGTGATGAAGGACTAAGATGACTCTAGACCTTGACTCCACACTGACCACGGCAGCCCGCTGGACTTCCGGGATCTTATGTCTTGTTCACTAAAGGTACTAGGACCCAGCCAACATTTCACTTACCTTGCAGATCACTCATTGCAAATCACTCATTGTAGGAAAAATTATTTCCTACATCCCAGTTGCTAATTGATGAATCTCTCAGCAGAGATTTCCAGAGACTTGAAATAGTAAGTAATGGAAGAGTTAGTTCCTTATTACGACACTTCAGATGCTAGCTCTTTACCCTAGAATATGGGTTCTGACCAAGGCATTTCAACTACCTATAAGAGTGTTAATCACTCAGTCGTGTGAATCCTTTCGATCCTGTGGACTATAGCCCACCAGGCTCCTCTATCCATGGGATTCTCAAGGCACGAAGACTGGAGTGGGTTGCCATTTCCTTCTCCAGGGGATCTTTCCCACCCAGGGATTGAATCCGGGTCTCCCGCATTGCAGGCAGATTCTTTACCATCTGAGCCACCAGGGAAGCCCAACTGCCTGTAAGGTGTAGATTACAGACAAATTTAACACAGGTGCATCACATTGTCTATACACTAGGAGACATTATTATAACAACAATTATGGATTCTTTGTTAGAGAAGAAACAGGGAATCTGAGTGTCAGGATATTAAACTCAAGAAACATTTTTTTAAAAACCACTTCTAACAGACAGTACTGACTAGCTGAGTAGAAATATTTGTATACTACAAAGGGCAATTTGTCAAGCTACTGTCATTTTTTGGCAACATTCATTGGTGTAATTCTAAGTTTATCAAGCAAGCCCCTATTATTCTCTTCACATGACCAGAATCCTGTCAGAAGTGAGCATCCTGTGTAAAAAGATAATTCCACTTATCCTATCAGATATCTTAAGATTATACATTATAAACTGCCATCTGGTTTTTAAATCAGCATATTGTGGGTTTGTTAGTGTGGTGAGCTCAGTAATGTTTCCCCCTCCCCTCACCAAAGATGTCAAAGTCCTAATTCCAGAACCAGTGAACAGGTTGCCTTATGTGGAAAGAGAGATTTCACAGATGTGGTGAAATGAACAATCTCCAAGTGAGAAAATTACCCTGGATTATATGGATGGGTTCAATGTAATCACAATGGTCCTTACAAGAGGGAGCTGGGAGGGCCAATGTCAGAGAAGTTAATGCAATGATGGAAGAAGAGGTCCACTTGGGGAAAGATTGAGGGCAGGAAGAGAAGGGGATGATGGCGGATAAGATGGTTGGATGGCATCACCAACTCAATGGACATGGGTTTGGGTGGACTCCAGGAGTTGGTGATGGACAGGGAAGCCTGGCACGCTGCGGTTCATGGGGTCGCAAAGAGTTGGACACGACTGTGAGACTGAACTGAACTTGCTGCATTGGCAGGCAGGCTCTTTACCTTCTGAGCCATGGTGTGAATCATTTTTAAAGTCTTTATTGAATTTGTTACAATATTGCTTCTCCTTGATGTTTTAACTTTTTCTGGCCTGGAGGCGTGTGGATCTTAGCTCCCCGACCAGGGACCTAACCTGCATCCCTTGAATTAGAAGGCAAAGTCTTAACCACTGGACCACCAGGGAAGTCTCTAAACGTGTGCTTTTCAGCCACTGAATTTGTGGTAATTTGTTATGGCAGCAATAAGAAGCTAACACAGTTGGTGTGATTTATTTTACAATCTGATAACGTCTGGAAGAACTGAAAAATTGGATTTCTGAAAGGTGAAAACTAGGCCATGGGCCTGTGATGAGCCCCTGTAACGTTCATTCTCTCCCCCGACTTTCTCACTTTCCCTTTCCTCTTTCTGTCTCTCTCATCATGAGCATCCTTACAACCCGGAAAGGGGCAGGGGGGTGGTGGGGAAATAGAATGTAGCAATCAATTCCAGAATCCTGTCCTTTAAGCAGTCAGACATTCAGAGGTAATGAAAGAACACATCACTTCTACAGAGTTTTCCTATCTTCAATCACCTATAACAGAAAATAAGCCCAGAATTTTAAAAATTAGCCAAATTAGATATAACACATTCCATATAGGAAATCTCCTCTGTCTCACCCCTAGGAGAGTATCCCTGGGCCTAATTGCTCTTACGTAAGCTTAAACAAGCTTAGTGATCTGATTGTCTAGCCCATGGTAAAGTCTGAAGCCACAGGCTCAAAATTTGGAATGAGAGTGAATTGCGAAGAGACCTGGTATTTGCAGAAAAAAGGGAGAGACCACAGCCTGATAACACAAATGAGACATAAAAATTCTTCTTAAAGAAGAGACTCTGGAATTTAGAAAGAAAACAAAAAAAAAATGGCCTGGACCCATTTATTTAAGGATCAGCTAGACCTAAGCCTCAACTGAGGCTCTGGACACATAAATGCATTAAATCTGGTGTTTTTAATGATGAAGCTAAGTTATCAGTATGCCGTTCCATCATGGCTTCTATACAATGCTTAGTAAGGTAGTTCTATAATTATAAATATAATTAATTATATGTTGAATAAGGTAAGATCCCTTAATATAATAACTCACTTAATAGGAAGCCTCTCATTCTCCAACTATGCCAAATAAGTAAAATGCTACTACTACTACTAAGTCACCTCAGTCGTGTCCGACTCTGTGTGACCCCATAGACGGCAGCCCACCAGGCTCCCCCGTCTCTGGGATTCTCCAGGCAAGAACACTGGAGTGGGTTGCCACTGCCTTCTCCCAAGTAAAATGCTAAAATAGTCTTAAATTTAGTCCGTGATAATTAGTAATACTGAGAAATCAGAAGTCCTCTTACTCTCCCCCACTTTTTTATTTTTGACTCAAGAGTTTTAAAGATTGAGGAAATCCTAACACCAAAAGCAAGCCACCACCCTCACCATGGCCCACCCAACCCCGCACCCAAATTATCACCTTTGTGGTATTGCCAACAGCTTCACAAGAGACAATTTGAAAGAGCGACTTCACAAACCAGATTTTACTCATCCTAGAATCTGGAGACTTTACCTGTCACACTCTATAAAAGAGATCTGATCCTGCCCATGAAGGATGGGGAAAAGGTATAGCACAAAGCATTTCTATCTTCAACTCACATTTCCTGAGACTCTCAAGACTTGGAACCCAAGACTGAATCATCAATGGGATTCAGAGATGTCATTTAAAGTCAAGTTTTTAAAAATCACTTGAAAAAACTTCTACCCAAATGTAACTTCCTTGAAAGTTGCTAGCTTTCAAGCAGCTTTCAACCTGCTAAGCTAGGCTTGCAGAAGACCTAAGCCCTTCCAATCAAGAAAATAGTCATATTTTGGTCATTGACAGATCTCCACCACCCCTAGCACCGAGTTTCCTTGGGTGAGGATTAAGCCCATGATTTGGTAACCATCAGCCAGGTAGCACAGTGGTAAAGAATCTGCCAATGCAGGAGATGCAGGAAATGTGGGTTCAATCCCTGGGCCGGGAAGATCCCCTGGAGAAGGAAATGGCTACCCACTCCAGTGTGCTTGCCTGGAAAATCCCACAGACAGAGGAACTTGGAGGGCTACAGTTCATAGCATTGCATGAGTTGGACTCCACTGAACACACATGCACACACTTTGCATATTGTAGCAAATGGTGCCTTAGGTAAGTGCTTACTATTCCCCTAGGACTCTGCTGGAGGAAGGAAATGGGTCGTTGGGGGCACAGCGATAAACCAGAATGAAAAGACCCGTCAGACAAAAATGTGGATGGCTCTACAGCTCAGAATCACACTATCTAGTTTCTCATCTCCAGGCTCCATATCTTATCTCCTTGAGCAGCTACAGTAAACCCAAAGCTGGGGGGTGGGGGGGAGGGGAATGCTATTTTTTCAAGCTTCAGACTCAGAGGAGATTATGAGTGAAAAATCAGATATCACCTTTGTGTGCATATATGCAGGAATTTTATTACATCATTTCTATTCAGGCTTACAGACTTCACCATTGCATCATGTCATCCCCCAAGAGGACCCCAGGAAAAAAAGAAAAGTGAAAATGAAAGTTGTTCAGTCCTGTCTGACTCTTTGTGACCCCATGGACTGTAGCCCTCCAGGCTTCTCTGTCCATGGCATTCTCTAGGCCAGAATGCTGGAGTGAATTGCCTTTTCCTTCTCCAGGGGATCTTCCCAACCCAGGATCAAATCCAGGTCTCCTGCATTGCAGGTGGATTCTTTACTATCCTAGCCACCAGGGAAGCCCTGGTGAAGATCTTGGAGAGCCCCTTATACATGATTTCATTTGACATAACAGTAGGTCCTTGTTGGTTATCTATTTTCAATATAGCATTGAAATCTATCCAATCTATCCCTACCCTCGCTCAACCCTCTCTGCCTCTTAACCATAAGTTCATTTTCTAAGTCTTTTTGGATTCTTCTTTGCAACCAAAAGTTCTGGTCACTGATAATCCATCAGTGAACAAGTGTAATATAGCCCTTGTCCTCAAATAGCAGAGAAATTGAGCAAGAAAACAGGAAATGATAAAATGTGAAGTGTACCCTGACAAGAGAAATATAGGATCCTATGGGAGCCAACTCATTGGAAAAGACTCTGATGCTGGGAAAGATTGAGGGCAAGAGGAGAAGGGGGAAACAGAGGGTGAGATGGTTGGATGGCATCTCTGACTCAATGAACATGAGTTTGAGCAAATTCAGGGAGATAGTGAAGGACAGGGAAGTCTGGCGTGCTGCAGTCCATGGGGTCACAGCGAGTCAGACACAACTCAGCAACTGAACAACAACATGGGAGTTTATAGGAGGGGACTATAAATACCAAATACAAGCTGAGATAAGAGGGAGTTATCAGCTGAAAGTGGAAGCACAAGGTGCAGGGGGCATCCTACAGGAAGATAAAATTGCAGGAGCAGAGAGCCGATGATGAACATGTGCGCTGAGCATTGGAACCACTGAAACCAGCTCAGGTCAGTTCCCCTCAGGGGCCACATTGGAGCGTTTCAAGTTGATCCAAAGAGTAGTGAGGAGTCTCTGAAGGGTTTGCAGTGTGCCAGTATCATCCAGTGGAGAAAGAAATGGCAACCCACTCCAGGATTCTTGCCTGGAGAATCCTGTGGACAGAGGAGCCTGGTGGGCTGCTGTCCATGGGGTCGCACAGAGTCGGACATGACTGAAGCGACTTAGCATGCATGCATGCATTGGAGAAGGAAATGGCAACTCACTCCAATATTCTTGCCTGGAGAATCCCAGGGATGGGGGAGCCTGGTGGGCTGCT
>NW_011495002.1:3806979-3808423 GCF_000754665.1 Bison bison bison | reverse complement strand
TCCCATGGATGGAGGAGCCTGGTAGGCTGTAGTCCATGGGGTCGCTAAGAGTTGGACATGACTGAGCAACTTCCCTTTCACTTTTTACTTTCATGCACTGGAGAAGGAAATAGCAACCCGCTCCAGTGCTCTTGCCTGAAGAATCCCAGGGATGGGGGAGCCTGGTGGGCTGCTGTCTATGGGGTCACACAGAGTCAGACACGACTGAAGCGACTTAGCAGCAGCAGCAGCAGCAGTATCATCCACAGGGTTTCAAAAAATATACCTCTGGTTGTTGCCTAATGGGCCATGGAAAGCTTGAGAAAAGAAGACTTATTAGAAGGCTGTGGAATCACTCATAAAAGACTCTCATAGCAACAGAGTGATGGGGAAACACAGTCTGAATGGTAGGCTGCCTTCTCCCGAATTAGGTTCAATGATGAAGGATCTGGTGTACGCCTATCAGATGTATCAATCTGGCATCCCTGCAGGTCAAATCCAGTGATAAATAAATTTCTTGGCTGCACAGTGATTTTTCCTTCATTGAAATGTATTTGATTTACAATGTGTTAATTTCTGCCATATAGCAAAGTGATTCAGTTATATACATACATCTTCTTTTTTTAATTATGGTTTATCACAGAATATTGACTGTAGTTCCCTGTGCTATACAGTAGGATCCTGATGTTTATCCATTCTATATATAAAAGTTTGCACCTGTTAACCCCAAGCCGCCAATCCATCCCTCTCCTACCTTCCCTTCCCCTTTGACAATTAGAAATCTGTTCTCTATGCCTATGAGTCTGTTTCAGTTCCATATAAGTTCATTTGTGGCATATTTTAGATTCCACATATAAAGTGACATCATATGATATTTGTCTTTCTCTTTTTGACTTACTTCACTTCATATGACAAGCTCTAGTTCCATCCCTGTTGCTGCAAATGGCATTATTTTGTTCTTTTTATGGCTAAGGAGTATTCCTTTGTGTATATATACTACATCTTCTTGATCCACTCATCTGTCAATGGACATTTACGTGGTTTCCACATCTTGGCTATTGTTACAGTGATTTTTTTTTTAATGAACTTAAATGTCTTTTTATAATTTTATTTTCTTTTTTAAATAGACTTATTTATTTTAATTGGAGGATAATTACTTTACAACATTGTGATGGTTTTAGCCATACATCAATATGAATTGGCCATAGGCATACACGTATCCCCTTCATCCTGAACTCTGCCTCCCAAGTCCCTCCACAACCCATCCCTCCAGGCTGTCACAGAGCAGTGGCTCTGGGTGCCCTACGTCATACATCAAACTTGCACTGGTTATCTATTTTGCATATGGTAACGTATGTGTTGGAGAAGGCAATGGCACCCCACTCCAGTACTCTTGCCTGGAAAATCCCATGGATGGAGGAGCCTGGTAGGCTGTAGTCCATGGGGTCGCTAAGAGTTGGACATG
>NW_011495002.1:3788697-3806879 GCF_000754665.1 Bison bison bison | reverse complement strand
GCCTGGTGGGCTGCCGTCTATGGGGTCGCACAGAGTCGGACACGACTGAAGCGACTTAGCAGCAGCAGCAGCAACGTATATGTTTCAATGCTATGCTCTCAACAGTAAGGCTTGCTCTCTCCATCACTCCCCATTTTCCTATATATAGTCAGCCCAAATTGCCCATTTATGTTACCAGTATGGTGACTGTGGGTGCTTGAGTTTGTGAATCTCTGAGACAAAACATGAGATTATTTTTTTCCATTTAATTTATAAAATCATCATCATTCTTTTGGACATTTGGACCACCATTATGTGAGTGACCCCATAATGTACCAGCAGGCATTTGGGGTTCAAAGAAGTATAAATATTGCTCCTATCTCCACAGAAGGTTCACGTTTTTGGAAAAGGTATAAAAAGACAATCAGCAAAAGATTTGAATAAAACTTTCCTCAGTGAAAGTATATGTTTAAAACAGGCTCCACATCATCAGTCATTAGAGGAAAGCAAATGAAAACCACAGTGAGATGTCACTTCACACCCACCAGGATGGTTATAATCCAAAAAAAACAATAACAAGTGTTGATGAGGAGGATGTGGAAAAACTGGAATCCTCACCCCTGGCTGATGAGATGTAATATAGTACAGCCACTTTGGAAAACAGTGTTTCTGTTTGTTAAAAAGTTAAACATGAAGCTGCCATATGACCCAGCAATTCCCTCTTAGGAAATCATTCAAGAGAAATCAAAACATATCTACATGAGTGTTCCTAGCAGTACTTCTGTATCATAACAGCCAAAACAGTGGAAGCAATCCAAATGACCATGGACTGGTAAACGGATAAGCAAAATGTAAGCTATTTGTACAGGATATCTGTATGTGTTGTTCTGAAACATAAATGAATGAAGCATTAATACAAACTGCAACATAATGAACCTCAAAAACACATGCTAAGTGAAAGAAGCCAGTTACAAATGAGCCCAAATCATATGATTCCATTTACACGCAGAGTCTAAAAAAGGCAGATCTACAGGGACAGAAAGATCATTAGTTGCCTGGGGCTGAAGGTGGGGACAAGGAATGCCTGTGAACAGACACCCAGGAGCTTTCTGAGATCACAGAAATGTGCTAAAATTGAATGATGTTGATGGTCTTCATGACTGCAAGTAGGGTATATTATACTTCCACAAATCTGTTTAAAAAAAGGATAATCACATATGCTGAAACATGATAAATGTCAAACCTATGGTTTGAAAAAATGGTCTCCAAACTTCTAATATCATCTGATCATGCATCCCTCTCATTTAAAAAGTGTCCATCATCAATTTATATGCATTTGTGTCCTTACTCACTCAGGCATGTCCAACTCTTTGTGACCCCATGGACTGTAGCCCACCAGGCTCCTCTGTCCTTGGAGATTCTCCAGTCAAGAATACTGGAGTGGGTTGCCCTGCCCTCCTCCAGGGGATCTTCCCAACCTAAAGATCAAACCCAGGTCTCCCACATTGCAGGTGGATTCTTTACCTTCTGAGCCACCAGGGAAGGTCTTATGTGCATTTATTTCTTAACAAATAATGAAGTAATGTGTTGATATACTGTATAAATGGTAGAATATACCCCCAAAATAAAGCTAAAAGAAGAAGAGATTCAAGACACATAACCAGGTAATATTTTAATACAAAATTATTGGTTTGATCACAAGATTTTTAAAAAGAAAGGAAACTAGGGGTTAGAATTAGTGAACAAAGTGAATTCTAGAGTAATAAACATGTGAGTGCCAGAGGCTGCCAAAATTGACTGGGGATTCTGTGATGGACAAGACCATCCATGCATAATAAACTCTCAGAATATCCATCAACTGAAAATCTTGTCCAAAGTGATGCTGTGTTTGCATAACAAACAATGAAACATCCATCGAAATAAATCCAGCTGTTCTGAGGATGATAAATATTTAGGAACGTGGGACAGCAGGAGTGTTAATAACAAAAATCAAACAGGAGAGTTCAAAAGAAAATAGCAGAGAAAGGAAGTTGCAGGAAGGATTCGTATGAAGAGGAAACTCCCTATGCAGGATGACCTTTTGCTTCCAGGTGGGATGGATTTAGTCACATCGCTCTGTCTAAACCACCTATTGTGACCAAAGTATAAAAAAGAATGTGCCAAGTTTCTGTTTCAGGAAATTTACATCCTTAAATAAGTTTCCTTCATCCATTGGTGTGTTTCCTTAACCTTTCCCTCTGAGGTTTCACAATACAAAAATAATGATCTTTGTTGGCTTTGATGTTTATGTGATTCTCGCAGAGAGTTATAAACAATAAGGGAATGTAACCAAGATATAGAGTTCTTATTAGTGAGTTGTAAGAGACAGCTAAAGCTGGATGAGGAAGTGAGGGCCAGGTCCTGGAGGGACTTAAAACAAAATTATGGAGTTTGGACTTTTTCTGTGTAGCCATCCATCATGAGAGCCACTGAATATTTTTGAGCACAGGGCAAGTTGAATTGTGCTTGCCATATTGGACTTGACAGAGTGCCATACACCCTGGGGACAGGTGTAAGGAGAGATGAGAGGTGGTATTTTAATGTGTTAGAATTTTAACAATAAGCAGTCCAGTGCAGGCTGGAATTGAGGGTCTAGTTCAAGATGGTGGCACTGAGAACAGAAGGAAGAGAAGAGATAAAGTGAAGAATTTCTAGATGGCTGATGGTGATGTTTGTGACTGGTAATAGAAGCTAGGTCCGATGCTATAAAGAGCAATATTCCATAGGAACTTGTGTTGGATATTCATGGAATGTTCCATAAATCAAGACAAATTGGAAGTGGTCAAACAGGAGATTGGAAGTAGTCAAATAGGCAAGAGTGAACATCGACATTTTAGGAATCAGCGAACTAAAATAGACTGGAATGGGTAAATTTAACTCAGATGACTACTATATCTACTACTATGGGCAGGAAATCACTGCAGATGGTGACTGCAGCCATGAAATTAAAAGACGCTTACTCCTTGGAAGGAAAGTTATGACCAACCCAGACAGCATGTTCAAAAGCAGAGACATTACTTTGTCAACAAATGTCCGTCGAGTCAAGGCTATGGTTTTTCCAGTTAGTCATGTATGGATGTAAGAGTTGGACTGTGAAGAAAGCTGAGCACTGAAGAATTGATGCTTTTGAACTGTGGTGTTGGAGAAGACTTTTGAGAGTCCCTTGGACTTCAAGGAGATCCAACCAGTCAAGTAAACCAGAAAGAAAAACACCAATACAGTGTACTAATGCATATATATGGAATTTAGAAAGATGGTAACAATGACCCTGTATGTGAGACAGCAAAAGACACACAGATGTATAGAACAGTCTTTTGGACTCTGTGGGAGAGGCAGAGGGTAGGATGATTTGGGAGAATGGCATTGAAACATGTATAATATCATATATGAAACAAATCACCAGTCCAGGTTCGATGCATGATACAGGATGCTTGGGGCTGGTGCACTGGGATGACCCAGAGGGATGGTACAGGAAGGGAAGTGAGAGGGGGGTTCAGGATGGAGAACATGTGTATACCCGTGGCGGATTCATGTTGATGTATGGCAAAACCAATACAATATTGTAAAGTAATTAAACTCTAATTAAAAATAAATAAATTTATATTCAAAAAAATAAAATAAAATAAAGGAGATCAGTCCTAGGTGTTCATTGGAAGGACTGATGTTGAAGCTGAAACTCCAATACTTAGGCCACCTGATGTGAAGAGCTGACTCATTTGAAAAGACCTTGATGGTGGGAAAGATTGAAGGCAGGAGAAGGGGACGACAGAGGATGAGATGGTTGGATGGCATCACCAACTCAATGGACATGAGTTTGAGTAAACTCTGGGAGTTGGTGATGGACAGGGAGGCCTGGCGTGCTGCAGTCCATGGAGTCACAGAGAGTCCGACATGACTGAGTGACTGAACTGAACTGAACTGATGGTGATGTTGAAGTTCACAAATCCTGGTGCCAAAAACCCTCCAACACCAGGCCAGAGGGAAAGTTCAAATGAAGTACACAAAGATACTCTACAAGCTTAGGCTCCACTGGGCACCTCTGGACTGGCGGTGCAGCCCGGAGCACTTTGGAGCAGGCTCAAGAGCCAAAGGTGCTCTGTCTTCTCCAGTTCAAAATATTCGCACCTCTTCAGTCCTGCTTCACTGCTTCTCAGTGGACTGCTAAAGAGACAGAGGAAAGGACTTAAGGGCATGTCATCGATTTGTTTAAAAGTACTAAATAAAATCATCTTATTTTGAAAAGGGGTACTTCCTCTACATCCATACTTGAGGAGTTTTCTAAAGAAGACTCAAGAATTAAAATGGAGAAGGAAATTGCAACCCACTACAGTACTCTTGCCTGGAAAATCCCATGGACGGAGAAGCCTACAGTCCATGGGATGGCAAAGAGTCGGACACGACTGAGCAACTTCACTTTCACTTTCAAGAATTAAAAGATCCATAAAGTCCTTATCCAGTTGACTTGGGTATGTTTTTGTTGACAACTAACTCCGGCCTCCCTGGGAGAAACAACGCCGTGATTTTCAGGAACTTGATATCTACATTTTCTGATATGCCTTGGAGGCTATAATCAAGTAACCAAAAGAGACACATTAATTCATACATCTTGAGAAGGGAAAAAAAAAAAGCTAATAGTTCATCCATGTATTTCTATCATCACTATGGAATCATTCTGGAGGAAATGGACTTGGAAGTTTGTCCTAATATTTTATTGTCTTATTTGAATATGTACTTACATCCAAGGGCTTCCCTAGTAGCTCAGCTGGTAAAGAATCTGCTTGAAATTCAGGAGACCCCGGTTCGATTCCCGGGTTGGGAAGATCCACTGGAGAAGGGATAGTCTACCCACTCCCGCATTCTTCTGCTTTCTAGGTGGTTCAGCTGGTAAAGAATCTGCCTGCAATGTGGGAGACCTGGGTTTGATCCTTGGGTTGGGAAGATCCCCTGGAGAATGAAATAGCTACCCACTCCAGTATTCTGGCCTGGAGAATTCCATAGATAGAGGTGACTGGCAGCCTACAGTCCATGGAGTTGCAAAGGGTCAGACATGACTGAGAGACTTTCACTTTACATCCAAACTCAAGGTTTGGATTTTATTAGTGAACCAAACTGGAAAAAAAGCAACAGAAGAAAGATATTGTTTTCTATATCATCTGGTATCAAATTTTAAGATCAAATTATCTACCAGATTTATTTTTTCACTTTCCAACATTTTTGAATTTTCAGGTTGGTTGATGGTGATGGTCACTCAAATTGTAGAACTTCATCTGAGTAGCTTACTTGCTAGACATTTGGCTTCTTACAGTCTATTCTAAAGATCACAACCATCAAAGTCACCTTTTGCCCTCACTTTCCTTATGGAATTGCCTCTTGGGGCTGTCTAAAGAAACATTTTCCTGAGATTAAGAGTAGAAACCACATCTTCTTATTTAGTTTGATCATTCAGTTCAGTTCAGTTCAGTTGCTCAGTCGTGTCCAACTCTTTGCGATCCCATGAATCACAGCACGCCAGGCCTCCCAGTCCATCACCAACTCCCGGAGTTCACCCAAATATTTGGTCATTATTTAGTTTCCCTGGTTTTAAACGGGCAAAGCATTCGTTTTTAGTGTAACCCCCATTTGCTGTAGGAAATAAAAAACAAAACTGAGCATCTGGTACAAGATCAAATGAAGTTGATGCTTTGTTTAATATTTTCTGTTTTGAATGTTATTTATTTATTTTTGGCTGTGCTGGGTCTTTGCTGTTGCATGGGCTTATCTCTAGTTGCTGAGAGCAGGGGCTACTCTCTATTCCGGTGTGCGGGCTTCTCACTGCAGTGGAGCAGGGCTCTGGGACACAGGCTTCAGTAGTTGTGGTGTGTGGGCTCCACAGTTGCAGTTCCCACGCTCTAGAGCACAGATTCAATAGTTGTGGCACACAGGCTTTAGTTGCTCTGCGGCATGTGGGATCTTCCCAGACCAGGGATTGAACCAATGTCTCCCACACTGGCAGGTGGATTCTTTACCAGTGAGCTACCAGGGAAGCCCTGTTTAATGTTTTTTATTACAGTAAAGTAAAAAACCTCATCGCAAAGGTTTGTATACCATCAGTATTCTAGACTACTTCAAGACAAGACATTAAACTCATGTTGAAATTGTCTTTCCCTAGGAGAAACTCAATATGCCAGCAAATTTGGAAAACTCAGCAGTGGCTACGGGACTGGAAAAGGTCAGTTTTCGTTCCAGTCCCAAAGAAACACAATGCCAAAGAATGCTCAAACTACCGCACAATGGCACTCATCTCACACGCTAGCAAAGTAATGCTCAAAATTCTCCAAGCCAGGCTTCAGTAATACATGAACCATGAACCTCCAGATGCTCAAGCTGATTTTAGAAAAGGCAGAGGAACCAGAGATCAAATTGCCAACATCCTCTGGATCATCAAAAAAGCAAGAGAGTTCCAGAAAAACATCTATTTCTGCTTTATTGACTATGCCAAAGCCTTTGACTGTGTCAGACAATCACAATAAATTGTGGAAAATTCTGAAAAAGAAGGGAATACCAGACCACCTGACTTGTCTCTTGAGAAACCTGTATGCAGGTCAGGCAGCAACAGTTAGAACTGGATACGGAACAACAGACTGGTTCCAAATAGGAAAAGGAGTACGTCAAGGCTGTATATTGTCACCCTGCTTATTTAACTTATATGCAGAGTACATCATGAGAAATGCTGGACTGGATGAAGCACAAGCTGAAATCAAGATTGCTGGGAGAAATATCAATAAACTCAGATATGCAGATGACACCACCCTTATGGCAGAAAGTGAAGAAGAACTAAAGAGCCTCTTGATGAAAGTGAAAGAGGACAGTGAAAAAGTTGGCTTAAAGCTCAACATTCAGAAAACGAAGATCATGGCATCTGGTCCCATCACTTCATGGGAAATAGATGGAGAAACAGTGGAAACAGTGCCTGGCTTTATTTTTCTGGGCTCCAAAATCACCGCAGATAGTGATTGCAGCCGTGAAATTAAAAGACGCTTACTCCTTGGAAGGAAAGTTATGTCCAACCTAGATAGCATATTCAAAAGCAGAGACATTACTTTGCAACAAAGTTCCATCTAGTCAAGGCTATGGTTTTTCCAGTTAGTCATGTATGGATGTGAGAGTTGGACTGTGCATAAAGCTGAGCACTGAAGAATTGATGTTTTTGAACTCTGGTACTGGAGAAGATTCTTGAGAGTCCCTTGGACTGCAAGGAGATCCAACCAGTCCATGCTAAAGGAGATCAGTCCTGGGTGTTCACTGGAAGGACTGATGCTGAGGCTGAAGCTCCAGTACTTTGGCCACCTGATGTGAAGAGCTGACTCATTTGAATAGACCCTGATGGTGGGAAAGATTGAGGACAGGAGGAGAAGGGGATGACAGAGGATGAGATGGTTGGATGGCATCACTGACTTGATGGACATGAGTTCAGGTAAACTCCAGGAGTTATTGATAGACAGGGAGGCCCAGCGTGTTGCAGTCCGTGGGGTCGTAAAGAGTAGGACACGACTGAGCGACTGAACTAAACTGAGGAGAAAGTCATTTTTTTTAATATTCTCCCCTCTGATCTTAAGGAATAATTTACAGGACACCTCCTTTTGGCAGTATGATCACCATATTACTGAGTGTACCCCAAAAGGGGAACCTGAAAACCTAAAAAGCAAGCCAGTCCCAAATTGGCTCTATTCTGGGAGAGTTGTGCTGAACCCTGGGAATATGATGAAGTCCAGGGACATCCAAGCTGAAATCTAACAGAAAAACCTTTATGTTAAGCTGAGACCCCAAAGGGAAATAAATATATCTTGCACAAAAGGAGACCAAAACCAAAATGAAACAAAACAAAAATTATACATCCATCTCAAAGCTGGTGTTGGATGAATGAAAAAGAAACTTCCTTTAGGATTTTATGATGGTAGTCTGGCCTTTAAATGAGTTTTCAGTCTAAATGTACACTGGCCATGTGATCTAAAACATCTCAACAGAGAATTACATTAAAGTAGTCTCAGTTTCATTGCAAACAGAGTCAAGATACATCCTCTCCCAAAGATTCCAGTTCAAACCAAACCTCAAAGAATTGCCACTAATAAACTCCCAAGGGAAATGGGCAGCTCTCATTCAAACCTCAGAGAACACACAAGAAACAGACATCTCAGTGAAATTCAGCAAAAAGAGGACACATCTGAAACAGACATACTAAATTTTAGATATTGGAATTACTAGGCACAATATAGACAACTATATTTAATAGTTTTTGAAAGATGTTTTTTGAAAGAAGCTTTAATATATAAGTAGGAAAGAGGCAATTTAAAAAAAAATGTCAAAATGATGAATATATTAGTAACTGAAATAAAAACTCAGCAAACATGAATATTTTATAATATGAAGGAATCATTTTTAATGATTTTAAGTGTGATAATAATATACTGGGGAATGTCCTTATTTTGAAGCAATGCATGCCAAAGAATTTATGAATCAAAGCTGATGATATCTGCTACTTATTTTCCAAAGGCTCTAGAAAAAGAGACAGGAAGACATATCAGTAGGTGGGTGGTTGAATGAATGCATGGAATAGAGAGATGAGGAGATAGAGGGCCAAGTGATAGCTGAACAGAGGAATAAATTGGTGGGTGAATAAAGCAAAAATAGGGACATCTGAACAATTTGTTTAATCTAGCTGGGTGGATATACAGGTGTTCACTGAACTATTTTCTCTACCCTTCTGCATCTTGAAATTTTTCAAAACAGAAGTTGCCGGAAAAAAAAAAAAACAATCTGTATAAATAAAACAAAGACCTACTTCTCAGTCCTGGAGTCTTTTCTCCTTCCAAAATTCCTCGTGCTTTTCCCTTTTACTCTTCACCTAAGGCTGCCCTATTCTTTTCTTCCCAGACAGCAGAGAAGAAAAACACAGTTTCCTACCTTCTCAGTGGGCACTTCTGGAAAGCTGTTCTTTACAGGGAAATAGAACAAGATTGTCTAAAATAAAGTTTTTATTAATAATGAAATGTAGATCCTTTCATATTTATTGATTTTGGAAATTTCCATGATGATTCTCCTTCATTATTTTATTTTATTGATTGAGACATAGTTGATATCTCATGTTATGTAGGTTACAGGTACACCACATAGAGACTCACAGATTTTAAAGGTTATACTCCTTCATTCTTTAGTGCTAAGTCTAGAATTCTGTGTCTTTCCCTCCTTACAAGGGGGGCACATGTGTATGTACACACACACACACACACACACACACACACTCTCTCTCACACACACACACACACACCTTTTCCACTACATCAAATTAAAGTCCAACTGGCCCTATGAGAATTGAACAGAGAGGTGATGAAGCAGACCACACAGTGTATTGAGACTGATCCCTGGAAGGAGTTGAGAATTCCTTGATGTCCCCCCAAGGAAAAGTAAAGCAAAATTGTGTCATTCTCAGACACGCACATAATTAAAATCGTATAAAATTAAGGCCAAACTAAAATCTTTCTCTTTGTGTTAAAAGTAGTTCACTTAAGCAGTCCATGTGCCATTGACTGCTCCTGCTGCACATGAATAAGTGGTTGAAAAGATTAATTTTTTAAAAAAAGATTAATTTTAACAGAAATCACAGTTTCGGTAGTTATTAGGCTAGCATTAAGTAAAGCAGCATCCGGCCTCTGAAAGAAGCTGATGGCTGCTGGGCAGAGGGAAAGAACAGGATCGTCTAGTTTTGCCACAGGCAGTACAATGGCGTTCGTATTCCTCATTTCAGTTTGCAGCTTGCATATTTGCCTGTATGCAAGCCTTCCACTTGTGACATATTAGGAGAGGACCCTTTTCAGGAAGTGAGAGTCTGAACTTGACATCTCATCTCATCTAGAATGACAACTGCCTGGTTCCTAAACCACAAGTATTCATTTCCACAATTTGCAACCATCGACACTGTGCATGCCAAAGCATTCTGGACAGAACCAACAGTAGCGAGCTGGTCTTCTGGCCCACAGCCTTTTCCGCTAAAACCAGGTCCCTAATCAAATACTAAGAAAATATGTGCCCTAAACCCTGAAACAAAAATGTGAATGCAAATTATATGAAAAGAAGGTTCTCTGGGATCAGAGACGTGTATTAGTTTGTGTATGGAAATCGAGTTTGCTTTGCTAGGCACATCATGCTGAAACAAAGGTTAACAATTTCTTTGACCCTGACTGGCAGATAGGAGAGTATTAGTGACACCGAATGACACAAGCTGACCTCAGACTTGGGGAGGACAGAGGGTGGAAGGAAGAGAATACAGGAACTAAGGGTTTAGAGCGGGGGTTTAGAGCAAACTCTTTCTGGGAAGGGTCAGATAGTATATTTTTAGGCTGCGTGGGCCACTGCGTTTCTGCGGCAGCTCCCTACCTCTACCCCTTGGAGTGTGAAAGCTTCCAGAAGTGATCTGTAAATGAATGGGTGTGACCATGTTCCAGCGGAACTATTTACGGACATTGAAACCTGAATTCTTCATTATTTTAACACGTCATGAAATAGCGTTCCCTTTTTGAAACATCATTTTCAAATGTAAAAACCATTTATGTTCCATCCTTGATCATTTGCCAGGTTATGGCACTTTGTTCTAACAGTCTGAACAGAGTAAGACAATAGGTCTGGGTCCCAAGGGTGGAGAACCCACACCTAGGAGTATGCAAACACTTAAATCTTCTTGAATGAATGAATGAATAAGTGATACCAATCTATTACCAATAGAATTAGGCAGTAAGGAGTTCATGATCTGAGTAGTTCACTTAATTCTATTTTATAGAAGTCACAGCCCAGAATGGATTTGAAATTTAAAAAAAAAAAGCAAACCGAAACACATTTTTTCACAGATAATTATTAAAGCTCTAGTTTGAACAACTTAAAATGTAAGTTAATTTTCCTCAATGTGTTCTAGGTTTCAATTCTATTAAAAAAGAAAATCTGTCCTATGCGATTATTGCATCTATGAGACAATCTATTCAAATTAAATGATACAGATAATTTCAACATGGAAACTCAATCCAAAGCCTTTTGAAATGAAAAAATTATTAAATATCGTTGCCAATGTTTTTCCCCAACTCTTCATACTCCACTTGTTATAAGTCTTTCCAGGCTTTCACTAGTAAAAGCGCTGGTGGTGGCACTAGCAATGAAGAGCCTGCCCACCAATGCGAGAGACATGGAGACGCAGGTTTGGGAAGAGCCCCTGGAGGAGGGCATGACAACCCACTCAAGTATATTCTTGCCTGGAGAATCCCACGGACAGAGGAGCCTGGCGGGCTACAGTCCATAGGGTCGCAAAGGGTCAGACAAGACTGAAGTGACTTAGCACACATGCACACATAAGTCTTTCCATATGTGAAAGATCATCAATTGGCAATATTTTCAATTTCATGAAAAAATAACAGTTTGATCTTTTTTCTCTACTCTGCCATATACACTGAACTTGTTCTTCCCATTATTGAAATTTAAAACTACTAATTACAGCAAATCATTAGTACATGATCTCATAGTTTCACTTGAAGCAGGGCTTCTCAGAATACCTGGAAAACGTGTTAAAACACAGACTGCTGGGCCCACCCCTGGAGATTCGGATCCATGAGTTTGCATTTCTCATGAGCTCCCAGGAGGTGCTGATGCTGTGGATCTGTTGATCATATTTGGAAAAGGAGTAAAAACACCAGGTTACTTTGTGAACTTGGCTGAAATATTAATTCGTTCAATTATTTTTTTTAATTTTATTTTATTTTTAAACTTTACAACATTGTATTAGTTTTGCCAAATATCAAAATGGATCCGCCACAGGTATTCATGTGCTCCCCATCCTGAACCCTCCTCCCTCCTCCCTCCCCATACCATCCCTCTGGGTCATCCCAGTGCACCAGCCCCAAGCATCCAGTATCATGCATCAAACCTGGACTGGTGACTCGTTCCATACATGATATTATACATGTTTCAATGCCATTCTCCCAAATCTTCCCACCCTCTCCCTCTCCAACAGAGTCCATAAGACTGTTCTATACATCAGTGTCTCTTTTGCTGTCTCGTACACAGGGTTATTGTTACCATCTTTCTAAATTCCATATATATGCGTTAGTATACTGTATTGGTGTTTTTCTTTCTGGCTTACTTCACTCTGTATAATAGGCTCCAGTTTCATCCACCTCATTAGAACTGATTCAAATGTATTCTTTTTAATGGCTGAGTAATACTCCATTGTGTATATGTACCACAGCTTTCTTATCCATTCATCTGCTGATGGACATCTAGGTTGCTTCCATGTCCTGGCTATTATAAACAGTGCTGCGATGAACATTGGGGTACACATGTCTCTTTCCCTTCTGGTTTCCTCAGTGTGTATGCCCAGCAAATGTAACATCTTAAGAATGTTTTTAAACAGATTCAGATTAAAATCCAAAATAGTTGAGAACCATGTACTTTTTTTTTTTTTTAGCTGATATAGTTATTTATTCAAGATTGAGAACCATGTACTTTTAAGATGACTGTTATAAATGTTAAACTTGACACACTTTCCAGTATGTAGCTTTTTTTATATGGTAGGTGTTTCACGAACGTTTGCAGAAAAGAAAAGGAAATCAGGAGTGACAGAGTGTATGGGGCCTCACCCAATTCAAGAGAACAATTAGGAATGGAACTACTGTTATTTCAGATCATGAATGCTTTAATCTATTCTAGTATAATCATGAGTACATCGCTAAACCAGATTTTGCTAAATGTGCTATCCCTTTCATTTGACCCTACTCTCAATTGAAAAATACTCCCAAAGAATATTCTCAGATGGTTTACAATATCACAAAACTAGCAGAGAACTCTCATTCTGAACTTTCCTATACATCTTCCCCAGGAGCATACCCCAAATTCTCTGTCCTTATGTGTGCTGCTTGGTCTCCAATTCAGTCTCTAGTAGCAGACATCCTCTCTGTCAATCTCCCAGTAGAGTTAGTGAAGCATTCTGGATTTGTCCCATTTGTCAGTCTACTGTTAGGGTGTATGCAACCTAGCAAGCTCATGTCTTTATCATCTTCATTACTTGGTAATATGCAAAATACTTCCTAGTTGAATATTTTATCTTAGACTATCTCAGATTGATTGTTAATCTAAGACATCTATTACAATTCTTCAGCTACATCTTGCATGTCTGTGCAACTTAAATAAACATTTAGCTTATGCTAATATAGGGTCAGCTTAATAGCCTGCCACACAGTAGCCATCTGGGCCATATTGCCATCATTCTTCCTGACATCTATGAATTACAACTCAAGGTTTCCAGTGATGAATTGAAGAGATTACTTTTCCATATTTTACTGCCTGCATATTTCACAGAAAAGAAAATTGAGGCCTAGAGAATTTAACTAATTTGTATGATGGAACGATACTTACAAGCATTATAACCCAGTTCTTACTCTCATTCTGTTTATTTCATCAAAGAACCATATCAAGTATATTCAGCCAGAGTCCACATAGGCAGGAAATGGGGCAGAGGGAAGGAAGGAAATTCTAGTTTTAGGGAAAAAGGGGAAAAGTTAAATACATATATAAGCCATTCCCTTCTCCAGGGTATCTTCCTGACACAGAGACTGAACCCAGGTCTCCTGCATTGCAGGCAGATTCTTCACCATCTGAGCCACCCGGTATGTACCTAAATACATGTAATTATAAATAGTACGACCCTGGAGGAGGGCATGGCAGCCCACTCCAGTATTCTTGCCTGGAGAATCCCACGGACAGAGGAGCCTGGTGGGCTACAGTCCATAGGGTTGCAAACAGTTGGGCATAAACAGTACGAAACAAAATAAAAGACCAAGATAAAGTATTGTGAAAAAATAATCAGGCATATTTCAAGGAATAGAGGAAAAAGAAAGAAAATTATATTTTACCTGAAATTAAGGCAGAAATGTTCCCAAAAGGGAAAAAAAACTAAAAGCAAGAAATTAGTCATATATTGGGTCACATTTATACAATAACCTTTCAGTTCAGTTCAGTCACTCAGTCGTGTCTGACTCTTTTCGACCCCATGAATCACAGCACACCAGGCCTCCCTGTCCATCACAAACTCCTGGAGTTCACTCAGACTCAAGTTCATCGAGTCAGTGATGCCATCCAGCCATCTCATCCTCTGGCGTCCCCTTCTCCTCCTGCCCCCAATCCCTCCCAGCATCAGAGTCTTTCCCAATGAGTCAGCTCTTCGAACGAGGTGGCCAAAGTACTGGAGTTTCAGCTTCAGCATCATTCCCTCCAAAGAAATCCCAGGGCTGATCTAACCTTTAGACTGTTAAAAAATTCAACCTCGTTTTTGTTTTCACTGCAAAACAGTATGTGTCCCAGAATAGGTACTCAATAAATGTTTGTTGAATTGAATTTAAATTACTCTAGTTTAGCAAGATTATTTCTTTTTCATAGTGCTCTGAGGGAAAAATCATTAGATGGATTTTTAACCCACCTTTTATAAATGATTCTATAGTGCTGGCCCACTTGAGGATTTTCCTTTGTTAGATTGTAATATTTTGCTTTTGGTCTGTTGTAATTTCCTTCTCTGCTCTGGCACTAAAACTGCAAATAAGACAGACTCTCACTTGCCAAGTCCCTCCTGTCAAATTTCAAAGATTCCAGGAAACATGTTGAGGGTCTTGAAGCCAACTCCTTTATTCAAAGAGCCAGCTGAACCCTGATTTTTGCTTGTATGATATTGCTGCCCTTGTTCCATTTCAACTATCCCAGGTAGAGAACAGCATTTTTGCATGGACTTCAATTCCATGTTTGTGTTTATCTAGAGTTTATGGATATACTATTATAAACAAGAAAAATATCTGGGGAACTTTAGAATTTCAGTTGGAGAAATCATTGCAATCAGAGCTTTCTGTGGTGGGTAGCCTTAAAGATCTACTGAAGATCCTATTAACCTTTAAGAATTTCATTTTTCTAGTACAGTGTTAAATTTCCCTGAAAAGTTGACATCATGAATAAGTCAAACTTCACAAATGTATCATTTTCCAAATAAGGATTGTTGTCTCAAAAGGCCTAGAATACAACTTAGAACTCATTCCCACTCACATTTCACAAAATTATATATATAAGCAACAAAATTTCACATTTGAAGGAAATTTTCTTCTTTAAACTTATCCCATGATGGGGAGGGGGGGGCTGGCGGGGGGAGAGTGACTGACCTGATAACTTTCCTATCTTGGGAGATTTTCCATTTATTTAAATGCATAGGACTCTTTTCCTTTGCCACGCACATGTGCATAATAATTATAGTTTAGAATGGGTCAGAGAGGCCATCTGGTCCTAAATGCACTGATGAGAAAATTGAAGCCCAGGAGGTTAAAATCCTCTCCTGAGAGGAAGAAAAGAGCCAGAATTAGAAATGAAATCTAATGCCTCCCAGATGATTCTTTCCTCTGCTCTAACAACATGTTATTCTTTTGCATTGTCATTTAACTTTTTGTTTACTACCTACCTCTCATCTCGCCAACTAGATTGTCCTTAGTTTAGTTCCAAAGCTACTCAGTGAGCATTATTCTGTTCTCGATGTCATCCTAGATCTTGGAAGTAAAAGGTAAGTGATACCTATCCTTCACCCAAGAATGTTTGCCTTTATAGTACCTGTGATGATGAATGTTGAAGACAATCAGGACCCAGTACTGATGTTCATTCATGCACTCCTTCACCAAATATGTATTGAGCACTGTACTGTGACGGGTATGTTTTTTATATACAACAGTGAATAAAAATAATAAAAAATCTTGCTCTTGTAGATTAATATTCAGTTGGAAGGAGAGGCAGGAGATTAACAAACAAACACATATGCTTGTTGATGAAAAGTGCTATAATGACAAACAACGGATGAGGGGCCAAAACCATGAAGGCCCTGTTATAAAGAGGCCAGAAAGTCCTTTCTGATAAGATGACCTTTGAGTCAAGATCTCAAGCAATTTAGACAAATTCAGCTGTTTTGCTGGTTTCCGTTGGGCCCATCAGAAGAGTTACAGTTGGGAACGAAAAGGTGTGACTATAAGAGATATAGAAAATTAGGGTCCTTTGGTTTTATTCTAGGTTTAATCTTTTTAAATTATTCATTGAGATTAAATTCACCTAACATAGAATGAACTATTTGATGCGTACAATTGGGTGGCATTTTATGTGTTCACACACTGTACAACCATCACCTCTATTTCTGAAAGACTGTCATCACCCCCAAAGAAAACTCCATTTGCATTAGCAGTCAGTCTCCACTCCCGGAAGCTCCAAGTAACCCCCTCCATGTACTTTTTGTTCCTCTAGATTTATCTTCTGGATACTTCATGTAAAGGGAGTTATTCTGTCAACTACAAATTGGCACTTGTCATCTAAACTCTATGAGGATTAAATCATGTGCTGCTGCAGCTGCTGACCTTCAACACCCCCTGAAAGGAGTTCAGGGTGGAGAGCAGAAATGAGGCGCTCTGTGCTCAGTGTAGTGGGGGCAGGGACTGGCAGAACATGTCTTCAGATAGTTAGATATTTTCCAGTGAACCAGTGAAGTTGCTCAGTCATGTCCGACTCTTTGCAATCCCATGGACTGTAGCCTACCAGGCTCCTCCATCCATGGACTTTTCCAGGCAAGAGTACTGGAGTGGGTTGGTATCTCCTTCTCCAGGGGACGTTCCCGACCCAGGGATCAAACCCAGGTCTCCTGCATTGCAGGCAGATGCTTTACCGTCTGAGCTACCAGGGAAGATCGGGAGCTGATTTTATGAGCTTAATTCTTGTATCTCCTCATATCTAGAAAAGCACTAAAATCCTTCATGGTAATGACTGCTTCTCATGACTAACAAAAACCTTCTAAAAAGAAAAAAATACGAGCTTGACTGCATGTATTCCCCCTTCAACAAAATCACATATATATTGACCTTTCCCCCTACCTCTTTGGAGCAGTTTCTCAGAGCTATCTGAAATGCTGTGTCCCAGGCTGCAGTCCTCAGTTTGCTCCCAAATAAAACTGAACTCGCAACTCTCACATCATGCTTTTTTTTAAGTCAACAGTACAATATGTGAAACATTTTGTCTTGGGCTTTTTTCTCTTTACATCATGTTCTCAAAGTTCATTGACATTGTGGCACATGTCAGTACTTCCTTCCTGTTATAGTTGAATAATTTTCCATTGATTGTATAAGCCACAGTTTATAGACTATCCACAGATCAGTACTAGGCTGTTTCTGCCTTTTGGCTATTGTGAATAATGCTCCTAGGAAACTTTTGTACAAGTATTTGAGAACCTATTTTCCAATTTACTAATGTATTTCCCCTCTTTAATCCATTTCTGAATCTGTTCACAAACCATCTTTGAAACTGAAAAATGTTTAAAATGATGCCACAGTGGTGATGGAACAAGTACACCTGAAGCCTCTAAATGAATGCCTGGCACAAAAGAAGACTTCAATAAATGGCAGTTGTTATAATTAAAATGGATAACCAACAAGGACCTACCATATAGCACATGGGACTCTGCTCAACGTTATGTGGCAGACTGGATGGGAGGGGAGTCTGGGGGATGATGGATACATTTACATGATACATGTATATGTATAGCTGAGTCTTTTCTCTATTCATCTGAAACTATCACATCATTGTTAATCGGCTATGCTGTGCCGTTCTTAGTCACTCAGTAGTGTCTGACTCTTTGCGACCCAACAGACTGTAGCCCTCTAGGCTCCTCTGTCCATGGGGATTCTCCAGGCAAGAATACTGGAGTGGGTTGCTGTGCCATCTTCCAGGGGATCTTTCCAACACAGCAATCAAACCCAGGTCTCTCACATTGCAGGTGGATTCTGTATCATCTGAGCCATCAGGGAAGCCCAAGAATACTGGAGTGGGTAGCTGATCCATTCTCCAGGGGTCTTTCCAGTCCAGGAATCAAACCGAGGTCTCCTGCATTGCAGGTGGATTCTTTACTAGATGAGCCACCTATACCCCAAAACAAAATAAAAGTTTTCAAATATATATATAATATATAATAATATATATTATATATTGACTATATTCATATATATAATTATTATTATTATTGAAAATAACAGCTGTTATTTTCAATAATAATAACTAAAAGAACACAATGTTAAATAGCACACAGTGAGTGC
>NW_011495002.1:3787433-3788597 GCF_000754665.1 Bison bison bison | reverse complement strand
TTATCTCAATAGATGCAGAGAAAGCCTTTGACAAAATTCAACACTCATTTATGATAAAAACTCTCCAGAAAGCAGGAATAGAAGGAACATACCTCAACATAATAAAAGCTATATATGACAAACCCACAGCAAACATTATCCTCAATGGTGAAAAATTGAAAGCATTTCCTCTAAAGTCAGGAACAAGACAAGGGTGCCCACTTTCACCATTACTATTCAACATAGTTTTGGCCACAGCAATCAGAGCAGAAAAAGAAATAAAAGGAATCCAAATTGGAAAAGAAGAAGTAAAACTCTCACTATTTGCAGATGACATGATCCTCTACGAAGAAAACCCTAAAGACTCCACCAGAAAATTACTAGAATTAATCAATGATTATAGTAAAGTTGCAGGATATAAAATCAACACACAGAAATCCCTTGCATTCCTATACACTAATAATGAGAAAACAGAAAGAGAAATTAAGGAAACAATTCCATTCACCATTGCAATGAAAAGAATAAAATACTTAGGAATATATCTACCTAAAGAAACTAAAGACCTATATATAGAAAACTATAAAACACTGGTGAAAAAAATCAAAGAGGACACTAATAGATGGAGAAATATACCATGTTCATGGATTGGAAGAATCAATATAGTGAAAATGAGTATACTACCCAAAGCAATTTATAGATTCAATGCAATCCCTATCAAGCTACCAACAGTATTCTTCACAGAGCTAGAACAAATAATTTCACAATTTGTATGGAAATACAAAAAACCTCGAATAGCCAAAGCAATCTTGAGAAAGAAAAATGGAACTGGAGGAATCAACCTACCTGACTTCAGGCTCTACTACAAAGCCACAGTTATCAAGACAGTATGGTACTGGCACAAAGACAGAAATATAGATCAATGGAACAAAATAGAAAGCCCAGAGATAAATCCACGCACATATGGACACCTTATCTTTGACAAAGGAGGCAAGAATATACAATGGATTAAAGACAATCTCTTTAACAAGTGGTGCTGGGAAATCTGGTCAACCACTTGTAAAAGAATGAAACTAGAACACTTTCTAACACCATATACAAAAATAAACTCAAAATGGATTAAAGATCTCAACGTAAGACCAGAAACTATAAAACTCCTAGAGGAGAACATAGGCAAAACACTCTCTG
>NW_011495002.1:3782322-3786718 GCF_000754665.1 Bison bison bison | reverse complement strand
TGACATACATCACAGCAGGATCCTCTATGACCCACCTCCCAGAATATTGGAAATAAAAGCAAAAATAAACAAATGGGACCTAATTAAACTTAAAAGTTTCTGCACATCAAAGGAAACTATTAGCAAGGTGAAAAGACAGCCTTCAGAATGGGAGAAAATAATAGCAAATGAAGCAACTGACAAACAACTAATCTCAAAAATATACAAGCAACTCCTCCAGCTCAACTCCAGAAAAATAAATGACCCAATCAAAAAATGGGCCAAAGATCTAAATAGACATTTCTCCAAAGAAGACATACAGATGGCTAACAAACACATGAAAAGATGCTCAACATCACTCATTATCAGAGAAATGCAAATCAAAACCACTATGAGATACCATTTCACGCTAGTCAGAATGGCTGCTATCCAAAAGTCTACAAGTAATAAATGCTGGAGAGGGTGTGGAGAAAAGGGAACCCTCTTACACTGTTGGTGGGAATGCAAACTAGTACAGCCACTATGGAGAACAGTGTGGAGATTCCTTAAAAAACTGGAAATAGAACTGCCTTATGATCCAGCAATCCCACTGCTGGGCATACACACTGAGGAAACCAGAAGGGAAAGAGACACGTGTACCCCAATGTTCATCGCAGCACTGTTTATAATAGCCAGGACATGGAAGCAACCTAGATGTCCATCAGCAGATGAATGGATAAGAAAGCTGTGGTACATATACACAATGGAGTATTACTCAGCCATTAAAAAGAATACATTTGAATCAGTTCTAATGAGGTGGATGAAACTGGAGCCTATTATACAGAGTGAAGTAAGCCAGAAGGACAAACACCAATACAGTATACTAACGCATATATATGGAATTTAGAAAGATGGTAACGATAACCCTGTATATGAGACAGCAAAAGAGACACTGATGCATAGAACAGGCTTATGGACTCTGTGGGAGAGGGAGAGGGTGCGAAGATAAAAAAAAAAAAAAGAAAGAAAATAACAGCTGTTATTTTCAATAATAATAACTAAAAGAACACAATGTTAAATAGCACACAGTGAGTGCAAACATCCCAGAGAATTCTTCCAATCTGGATGGCAGAAGTCACTAGGGAACCAGATCCTTGTGGAGAGTCAAGCTTTTTACAGCCTATCCCTATGCTCTTCAGCCACCTCATCTACTTCTCAGTAGTTGGAGAGATGGGCTGGAATTTTTCTCAGCACTCAAGTCATTTACCTGCCGTATTCTAAGAGGTTCACTAGGCTCCACATTTGCCAGTGGACTTCCTCTGGGTTTTGCCCTGTAGTTACACAAACCTTGTTGTGAAAAACAAATGGAAAGAGATTGTTGTGTTTCTGACTGTGTACCTTGGCGTGAACTGAATCTCTAATTTATTTATTTAACACGCAACTGCTGACATCATTGCCTGAAGCATATCAAGCCGCTCTGATTCCAACTTGTTTGCCACCCAAAGTCAACACCATCTACATGAATTGTGACAATAGAAATTCCATTTTTATCTACAGCTAGATAACTGCTCAAATAATCACTCAATCTTTTGAAGGGCTAGGACTTTGGAGATGCCCTAGAATTTAGGTGGTCTTGAGATATTCCTAGTGCTTCTGTGACTTGTTTTGACCACCAAAAACATAATCTTTTCTTTATTATACTTCCTTATTATATTAAGGTTATTTTATCTGATGCTATGTACTTCACCAAAGGTTGCAAGACTGAGTCTATATTTTTGCTTACCTAGTCCAGTCAATTCCTTCAACATGGTTATGAGTTGTACAAGTCATTTAACATCAATTTTGTCTTCTTTTTTAAAATTTCATCTAAAGTTTCTTTTATACATTGTTACTGTTTAGTTGCTAAGTCGAGTTCAACTCTGCAACCCCATGGATTGTAGCCAGCCAGGCTCCTCTGTCCATGCAATTTCCCGGGCAAGAACACTGGAGTGGGTTGTCGTTTCCTTCTCCAGGGGATCTTCCTCACCCAGAGATAGAACCTACGTCCCTTGCACTGGCAGGCAGATTCTTTACCACCGAGCTACCAGGTAAACCCAAAAAGGGCGTGTTCCCTCCCAACTGGGGAATCAAACCTCAGTCTTGAGTGACAGGCTGGGACACTCACCACCATACTAACAAGGACGGCCTTTCATGCACTACAATATTAATAATGTCAATGAATGAAAATTGTGACAATTGGACTAACTGTAATTTGTAGTTCCTGGCCAAAGTCAACTTAATATCCTCACAGAAGTGGCAATTTTAAGAAAACCAGGTCCTTCTTAAGCAAATAAAAGAGTCCTCTTTACAATAACCAAGATGCCTGTTCCTACATTTGTACTTAGAGCTCCTCTGCTTACAGAAATCACTACTGGCTCTGTTTTTAGTCACTCTGTAGCTGTCTACCTTTTCCATGTCCCATATTACATACAGAAGGAAGCTTTCAGAAAATTCTCTGCAAACATTAAAAGAAAAACACAGCAGCAAGATGCCTTCACTGTTTCAGGGCTGAGTGACCCAACAGACTTACCATCACAGCTGAGGCCAAACTCCAAACAAAACAAATATCATTGTAAGCAAAATTTCTCTGCAAGGAAAATATTTTGCAACTTTGAAACTTCATTGTCATTGACTCAGTAAACTATACCAGGCAGACAGACAAAGGTGCAAAATGAGATTCTGATGCTACAATCTCCATCTTCTTACTAGAATATCTTTAGGAACAAGGATTTGTATCTCTTGTGCCTGGTGATTACTACAGTGATGCTAAATGAATTTAGAAATGAATAGGTATTTAATTTATGTTAATTGTTGGGCAAATAGGTTCAATAAATTCCTCTTTTTATACATATATGTGTCTGTATATCTGATTCATTTTGCTGTATGCTTGAAACTAACACAATATTGTAAATCAACTATATGCCAATAAAATTTATTTCTTAAAAAATAAATAAAATATAGTAATTTTCAGTAAGAAAAAAATCCTCTTCCTAGAGCTTGAAAACTCAAGGAACAGACAGTGGGAAAGTATTGCCAAGTCTGTTAGAAGTATATTAATCCTTTATTTGAATATATTGAATAGATTATTCTGGAAAAATAAAGCCAATCATTTTGGAAGAAAGAATCATTTTTGTTTATTTCAAACTTGCCCCACTATCTGTCTTTCTCCTCCACTGGACAATAAATTGTTTCACAGAAGAAACTCTATCCTACTCATGTGTATAACTATACCAGCTAACATCGTGCCTATCATTAGTTCCATAATAATTTCTAGAATTTCTATTTCCTTAATAATTTCTGTTACTGTTAAACTGAATCCTTAAGAGGTTAATTATGGAATAAATCAGTAAGATGGGATGGAGGCCCCACTCCTAAAAGCAATGACCACTAGACTGAGAATTCTCCACAGTGGCAACCATGGTCCCATTGAATTTATTGTTGAGGAAACTCTCTTCCATCCAGTATTGATATAAGTGCAAGGGAGAGGGCCTCGGTTTTGGCCAGCAGTGGCCAGTGGATTTTGGCCACTCTGATTTAGAAATGTCGTAAGTCTTTCCCAAGTCCTGTCTCTGTGGTGTGCCAGCTCAGAGACATGCCCTGCATTGATTTCTCCATGGAATTGAGGTTCCTTGATGAAATTCCACTGCTTTCCCTTGAAATGTAAATACATTTCCTTAAATGCAAGAGCATCTGTTAGGAATCTTTCATCATAAGGTTAGGATTTCTGAGACAGAGGATGTTGCCTACAGAAAGGTTTTCTATACAAACCCGCCCCTTCCACCATTCCCCCAGCTTAGGGTATTGGACCACTCTCAAGGCAGCCTAGTCCCTGTGGGAGTTCTGAGAGTAATAAGGGCTTCAGAGAAAGAGGGACCCCAAGATGTGGGGGGAAATCCCTTTGGAAATGTGAATGAGTGAATTTTCCAAAAGTTGTGGTATAGTAAAAAGAACAGCTGGGAGAAAGAAAGGAAGAAAGTACAATGGATAGAAGGAAGAAAGAGGACAGGAAAGAGGGGGAGGGTGCCCAGAGGTCTGGTGCTCATGGAAACCTTATGAGGCAAGGCAGGGGCATTATGTTCACTTTACTAGTGAGGAGACTGAGCCTCCAAAAGGTGATTTGGTCTAATTCTCACAAGGAGTGGAGCTGAGGCTTGAACCCAAGTCTCCTGATTCCTGGTTCTGTAGTCTTTCTGCTACAGAGACTACAGTATCTTTCTTCCTTCATCTTCCTTCAGTTCAGTTCAGTTCAGTTCAGTCGCTCAGTCATGTCCGACTCTTTGCAACCCCATGAATTGCAGCACGCCAGGCCTCTCTGTCCATCACCAACTCCCGGAGTTCACTCAAACTCACGTCCACCGAGTCGGTGATGCCATCCAGCCATCTCATCCTCTGTTGTCCC
>NW_011495002.1:3780234-3782132 GCF_000754665.1 Bison bison bison | reverse complement strand
AACACCACAGTTCAAAAGCATCAATTCTTCAGTGCTCAGATTTCTTCACAGTCCAACTCTCACATCCATACATGACCACTGGAAAAACCATAGCCTTGACTAGACGGAGTTTTGTTGGCAAAGTAATGTCTCTGCTTTTGAATATGCTATCTAGGTTGGTCATAACTTTCCTTCCAAGGAGTAAGCATCTTTTAATTTCATGGCTGCAATCACCATCTGCAGTCATCTTCCTTAGAGTTGTGCCTACTGAAAATTTCTGTGAAAGATGGATTCACACCTGGATGAGAGGGCATGGGTACAGGGACTTCCGGAGAAGGCAATGGCACCCTACTCCAGTACTCTTGCCTGGAAAATCCCATGGGCAGAGGAGCCTGGAAGGCTGCAGTCCATGGGGTTGCTGAGGGTTGGACATGACTGAGCTACTTCACTTTCACTTTCACTTTTCACTTTCATGCATTGGAGAAGGAAATGGCAACCCACTCCAGTGTTCTTGCCAGGAAAATCCCAGTGACGGGGGAGCCTTGCGGGCTGCTGTCTATGGGGTCGCACAGAGTCAGCAGTAGCAGCAGCAGCACAGGGACTTCTGCCCTGGAGTGTCTGTGATAAAAAGTTGGGCAGCTCATCAGGAGGAGAGTGATTAAATCAGTTATCCCAGGAGTTCCCTGGGATAGAAGATGACCTGATATGGCATGACCCCAAGACATATTGTTAAGTGTAAAATAAACCTGATTTTTTTTAAAATTGGAGTATAACTGGTTTACAATGTCATGTTAGTTTCTGCTATACAATGAAGCGAATCAGCTATATATATAAAATCCTTCCCTGTTGGGCCTCCTTCCCACCCACCCCCCCTCCATCCCACCCATCTAGGTCATCACAGAGCGCCAAACTGAGCTCCCTGTGCTATTTTTCAGCCTGTACAGTATCAACCCAAGGTTCCCCAGGGACAGGGCTTCTCCATCAAGAAAGGAAACGTTCTATGGCCTGCACTCTGCCCCACTGGAATCCATAGTCACTTGTCTGCCCCACCCTCCGGCATAATTAAGGTGCAGGGCTATGAAAGCCAACTCCAGAGTGCTCCTAGAGCAGCTCTCTGCAGAACTCTGGGCTGTGTCTCTAGAGCGAGAAATCCTCTAGCTAGGACACCTGGAAGGAGCCCCAGAGGAGTCCACTCCTCCAGGGAGCAATTTACCCCAGCTGGATGCCATAGAGTAATAACAAGAAAAGAGAAACAGTCAGCGAGAAAACCTGGAGGCAGACAAACAACTCATAGCTGTATGTAAGACTGAGCAGAGAAAAGTAAGTGTCCAGCAGACTTCAGCAGAAACCCTGGGGCAGTAGCAGGAGCAGGGGGCGGGGTTGGGGGTGTGGAAGCGGGGGGAAAGGGGCAGGAGGGGGGAGTTTCCGCAGAAGTGGGGGTCACAGAAATCGTGTCTCAGGTGGAAAAAGTGACATGGCAATGGGGACCTCGAGGCAGTGGCTCAGGCAACTAATTGGTTGCTTAGCAGAGCAATGGTGGAGTCTGAAATCCTCAGAACTGCAAGGCTGGTGTGGATGCGAAGATTCAAGGCTGAGAGGGGTCCAAAGAGAAGCCAGGTCAGTATATCCACGGTGAACAAGGGCCTCCCTGCGGATGGCACTGCCAGGCGCCGGGCGGTGGGACTCTGCAATGACCACCATCATGGAGGTGGTGAGCATCCTCAGGAACACCTGAGAGTTCACATCAAGGGAATGAAATGTTTTGCTTTCCTCTCCTCCCTTCAACCCTGTGTAATTCAACTAATTTGGCATGAAGCTTGGTGCCACAAAGCCATCTCAAAGCTGATAAAAGATCCCTGAATTAGCCTGAGAATTTTATTACCCAAGGCTAAATTCGGGGGATACAAAGCCAACATCAG
>NW_011495002.1:3762777-3780134 GCF_000754665.1 Bison bison bison | reverse complement strand
GCCAACATCAGAGGAGATGAAATTATTAGCAGCAGTGGGACTGTCCAGTGTTTATTGAAGGCAAGAACTTTGCAAAGGGGTCCATATAACAAATGTATAACTACCAACAGAAACTGTTGGTAGACCAAATGAAATGTTCAATAAAGTGTATCTCATAAATTACATAATCCATTCCGACTTTCCTGTTTCCTGCTTTTCTTTTTTTTACTAAAATTCATGTTTGTTGTACTGTAGGCATGATCATAAGTACATTTTACTTAATCTGAATTCTATTCCTAAATCCTAAATATGCCCCAGGACACATCTTAATAGTTTAGGGAGATTTACAGCTACTAAAGAATATTAATTAAATCTTTCTTTTGTTCTATTATGAATTCAGGTTTTCTAAAAAGTAAATTATATATAAGCTTTCTTTCCCCTGATGTGTAATTTATAACTAAAGGATATACAGTTCTTTGGGAAATACATTGCTGTCCAAGGTTATAGTACTACAACACACTATTATTATTATTGTAGTATATATTACAGCATATCATTACACAAGATTACTGTTATAATCTAGCTTGAAGTCATGTATTAATACACATCTTTGTCCTTTACACATATTTGATTAGACACAGGTCAGGTGTGGGGAAGACTCAGAGACGAAGTGAATTTCAGAGATAGTTGCAGCTGAAGACTTGAGCCTATGGACTAGACGCATACTAAAAACTGTTATTTTTATCCCACATATTTAAAAATGTTGCATTAATTTTAAAAAATTGCTGAAATCTCACATAAAAACTATAACTGGGGTCTTCTTGTGAGAAAGAGGCCTGGCCTCTCTTTTCCTGCCTTCGCTTATAACAACCATCCGTGGGAACTGAGCACTTGGCCCTACACGGCTCCCGTAGGCCCCTGGGTTCACAACTCCTGAATTTGCAGCCTCTGCGCTGAGGATGAAGTGATGTGAGGGAGCACGCGTGAGAAAGGGTAAGAGCTGTGATGGGAGGAAGGTGAGGATGATGTTCTGTTGACTATACACATACAGTGTGTAAGGCACATGACTCTACAATTTGTTGTGACACCAGAATGCTCTGCTTAATGCTGAAGACTCTTTGCGACTCTGTCCTTGTACTTAGAGACGTGAAGAAGAGACAAAGGAAGAGGAAGCAGCCAGTGTTAGCCGCTCAGTCATGAGCATTAGTCACTTGGTTTGGTCTGACTCTTTGCGACCCCATGAACTGTAGCCTGCCAGGCTCCTCTGTCCATGGGGATTCTCCACGCAAGAATACTGGAGTGGGTTGCCATGTTCTCCTCCAGGGGATCTTCCCGACCCAGGGATCGAACCCAGGGATCAAACCCAGGTCTCCTGCATTCCAAGCAGACTCTACCACCAGAGAAGCCTCCGAAGAAGAGACCAAGGAAGAGGAAGCAGCCACTCCTCCTCACAGCATAACCAAGGAGAATGAATATCTGCTGGAGGAAATGAAAGAAACTGAGTCAGGAATGACCCTGAGCATAATTTAAACTTTGCTTTGTGATTCGGTCATCCCTGCTGCTGCTATTTAGTCACTAAGCTGCGTCCGACTCTTTTCCACCCTATGGACTACAGCCCACCAGACTCCTCTGTCCATGGGATTTTCCAGGCAAAAACACTGGAGTGGGTTGCTATTTCCTACTCCGGAGGATCTTCCTAATCCAGGGATCAAACCCACATCTCTTGCATTAGCAGGTGGGTTCTTTATGGCTGAGCCACCAGGGAAGCCCTTGGTCATCTCCATACACATCAAATTTTTTTGTGTGCACTTCAAGGGCTCTTGAGAAATGTTGGCAGATATTCCTTAAGTTAATTTTCAATTCTTCTGCCCTTATCACTTCAGTATAATATAATTCTTACAAACTTTTATTTTTTATCGAGGTATAATAGACACAACATTATATACATTTCAGATGTACAATATAATTATTTGATATTTTATGTATTGTGAAATAAATACCACAATGTCTAGTTAACATCTGTGACCACACACAGTTATAGAAATTTTGTGGGTGTGATGAGAACTAAACATATTTTAAACAATCAAAAAAAAAAAAGGAGTTTTTCAAATTCAGAAAAAATACATGTACCTATATATTCATAGCAGCACTATTTACAATAACCAAGACATGAAAGCAACCTAAATGTCCACTGACTGATTAATGGATAAAGAAGTTATGGTATCTATATACAATAAAATACTACTCACCCATTAAAAAGAATGAAATAATGCCACTTTCAGCAACACTGATGAACCTAGAGATTATCATACTAAGTGAAGCAAGTCAGACAAAGAAAAATATCATATATCACTTGTATGTGGAATCTAAAAAAGAATGATATGAATGAATTTATTTAAAAAAAAAAACAGAAATAGACTCGCAGACACAGTAAAATTACAGTTACCCAAGGGGAAAGGGGGGTATAAGTAAGGAATTATGAGATTAACAGATACACAATACTGTATATAAAATAGATTTTTTAAAAAAGACTTACATATATATCCAGTATAACTGAATCATTTTGCTGTTCACCTGGAACACTGAAAATCAACCATATTTCAGTAGTTTAGAGAAGATATGAGAAAATAGAACAGCAACAATTAAAAAAAAAGAAAGAGTCCCTCTGACCTGTGGCATCACTTGCCCCAGGCTTGATGGACTCAGACTGTGGTACTTTGGCCCAGCTTTTACAGATTCTCTGTCTCCTCTCTCTACTGCTGCTGCTAAGTTGCTTCAGTCGTGTCTGACTGTGTGCGACCCCAGAGACGGCAGCCCACCAGGCTCCCCCAGTCCCTGGGATTCTCCAGGCAAGAACACTGGAGTGGGTTGCCACTTCCTTCTCCAATGCATGAAAGTGAAAAGTGGAAGTGAAGTCACTCAGTCGTGTCCTACTCCTAGCGACCCCATGGACTGCAGCCTACCAGGCTCCTCTGTCCATGGGATTTTCCAGGCAAGAGCACTGGAGTGGGGTGCCATTGCCTTCTCCTCCTCTCTCTACAGAGAATCATTATTATGTAATCTGCCATTTTTCTCATCCACTACCTTATTTGCAGGCTACTATCTAAGCAAGAGACTGAGAACTTCTGGAGAGCAATGACTAATAAGTTCATAACAAGAATTTTCTTTGATTTCTGATCATGGTTTTCTTTGGCTTATTTTTGGGTTTGCATCTCATGAGCTTCCATAAGGTAAGGTAACAGGAAGGTCACAGCACTTATGTGTCCACAGATTGAACTTTTGGGTCTTCATAAAAAACACTTAAAATATTTCATTTGTTAAAAAAGTTTTATTTCTTCAAAACTAAAAGCTCGTTTTTATTGTTCAAAATGTGTATGGCTGTGCTTACCAAACAGCTTCAGTTCTTAACTGTTTATGATTTCCAAATACCTACTCATGAAGGATGTTTCCCTAACTTATGAGTGATACAAGATAACAAATAAACATTTATCAAAGGCTAGAAAATGTGTAATAAAAACAACTTTGGAAGGTCTAATTTTTTTTTTCCCATTCTTAGTTGTGCTCTGGTCTGACAGAAAAAAAATATGTGAACTAGTTCTTCTAGAAATTGCCCCTAATGCAGCAATAATCCTTAGATCCTGCAATCTCAGGAGGGTTATGGCAGTGAGGTCACTCTTCCTGTAACGCATGCGTGTCAATAGCGCTTTGAATGATCACTGGTGTTCTGTGATTATTATCTGTTTCTGCAGTGTGTTCGCTTCCACCTTCGTAGATGCACCCACATGCACACGCCAACATACACACACAGACACGCTTTCTACCAACTGTCACCTGTCCACGTCTAAACTTAAAATAACCAAAAACTGTGTCTGAATCTGCAACGTGTAGGTTTAATTTCTTTTTCTCTCTTTCTACCTCTAATAAATATGGTATGTCAACCACACCTTAATCTGAACCCACTATGTATAAATAATAGCCCTTCGCAAACCATATTACACTTCTAGTGGTCTATTTAACTAGCCAACAAGGCATGAAGCTCCCGCCTCATTTCCAACATGAAGAATAACTTTTGTTTTAAATCATGATTTTTCTCTGATGAAAATAGTGAATTTAACTCACAGTGACCAAAGCATAACGCCTCGAGGCAACAATTGAACAACATCTCTTTTATTCTAGAAGTCAGGCTTTGGGGAAATCTAGCCATCTTGAACACAAATATGAACGCAGAAGTAAGTTAGGCATGAGTGTGGAAAAAATCCAGGTCATTAAATCATAAAGTATGCCTAACGTTGCATTTATTTAGCCAGCTGCTTGCTGAGTACGCACCAAGCATGTTTATGCCCTGTGCTCATGGCTTCCCCCTTGCAATAATTCAGATCAGAGAAAAAATTACTGTCAAATAAAATGGCAATTCAATCAAGAACAAGTAAGGCTTTAAGGCAGATTTAAACTAAGACACTAGCCATAAATCCACAGAAAGTCAGGATATTAGAAAATAGCAGTGTAAGAACATATGGATGCTGTCAAGCCTGCATTTGAGATTGAGATTTCTATATAGTATAAAATTTTCCAAGGGCCTGACATTATTAACCCCGTCCATCCCCACAAGAACTCCAAAGCATAGGTACCCATTTTACAGATGTGGCAGAGGGTAAGTCATTCAGCCAGGATTATCCTTGGGAGAAGGCAATGGCACCCCACTCCAGTACTTTTGCCTGGAAAATCCCATGGACGGAGGAGCCTGGTAGGCTGCAGTCCATGGGATCGCTAAGAGTCGGGCACGACTGAGCGACTTCACTTTCACTTTCACGTTTCAGAGTCAGAACTAGATGTCAAGTCGTGGGAGATGAAACCTCTGAGTTTATTATTAACAAACTACACTGGGCTTCCCTGGTGGGCTAGTGGTTGGGATTCTTCCTGCAAATGCAGAGGACAAGGGTTGGATCCCTGCTTGGGGATGATCCCACCTGCCATGGAGCAGCTGAGCCCGCCATGCTCAACAACTGCTGAGCCCAAGCTCTGGGGCCCACAAGCCGCAACTAACGAAGCCCTCGAGCTCTGGGGCCTGTGCTCTGCAATGAGAGAGGCCACTTCAATGAGAAGGCCGCTCACCGCAACAGAAAATAGCCCCCACTTGACACGACTAGAGAAAGCCCACTCACAGCAATGAAGACCTAGGGCAGTCAAAAATAAATAAATAACTCTTTAAAAAAAAAAAAAAACTACAACATCCATTACCATGGTACCGATGAGCAAGAGAAATAAGTTTTTTCTTTTGACCTGATTGTGTGGCATTCTGTAAGGACTTTGAAATGCTAAAAGATGAAGTGTGGTTGCTGTTTAGATGTGCGCTCCTTTGCGATCCTATGAACTGTAGCCTGCCTGGTTCCTCTGTCCAAGGAATTCTCCAGGCAAGAATACTGGAGTGGGTTGCCATTTTCTTCTCCAGGGGATCTTCCCAACCCAGGGATCGAACCGGGTCTCCTGCAATCCAGGCAGATTCTTCACCATGTGAGCCATCAAGAAAACCCCAAGCCCCTCCCAATTCCCCCTAGTTGTCAAGGCAACACATACCAGTGAGCCTTAATTTTCAGCCTTACAGGTGGCTTACAGCCTTACAGCCTTACAGCTGCAGGTGGATGAGTATGGAGAGAAACCGAAGAACAATATCAGGATTATCTGTACAGGCAAGAGGGTCAGGAAAGTGAAAGTGTTAGTCACTCAGTCATGTCTGACTCTTAACAACCCCATGAATTGTAGCCCTCCAGACTCCTCTATCCATGAAATTCTTCAGGCAAGAATACTGGAGTCAGTTTCCATTTCCTCCTTCAGGGGATCTTCCCAATCCAGGAATCAAACCTGGATCTCCTGCACTGCAGGCAGATTACTATATAAGCCACCAGAGAGTCAGGGGATCTAGGTAAAAGGCAAAATTCAGAAATCATGCAGGTAGCATCTAGTCTTCGGCAAGCCTCTGTTGGCTGCAGCTGGATCTTGCCACTAGCAGTGAGCTCAGGACCTGGCCTCCCAGTCACAAGGAGGACTGGCAAGATCTAGGAAGGACCTCAACTCTGGAGGAGCACAGTTTACGAAGGCATAGATTCCAGGATATGCCACTGATCCTCTAATCCTAAATAGGTCCACAGGTAGATTAGGTCCCAAAGCCTAGGTGGTACAGCCATAATTAGCCTCAGTGTTGGGCTAAGGCTTCCTAAGTCCCCTGATGGGACTGAGGTCAAGAAATGGTCCTCTATCTTGGAGGCAAAGAGGACTCTTCATATGTAAGTGAAGTCTTCCCAGAGGCAGAAAGAAGAGGAATTCAGAGGATGAGAATCAGGCAGGGGCTGTGCACATAATGGAAGGTGATGGTGTGATCTTTCTGTGATTACATGGAGAAATCATGACCTGTGAGGATCAGGGTTCCAGCCTTCTAAATTTGGTAGGTATGCTTCAAAGGTGGCTCAGTGGTAAAGAATCCGCCTGCCAATGCAAGAGACTCCGGTTTGATCCCCGGGTCCGGAAGATCCCCCGGAGAAGGGACTGGCTCCCCAATCCAGTATTCTTGCCTGGAAAATCCCATGGACAGAGGCGGCTGGAGGGCTACAGTCCCTGGATTGCAAAGAGTTGGACACAACTTAGTGAAACAGCAACAATGCTCTGAATCAATGGTTCTCGTCCAGGGGCAGGGATGCTGCTGCTGCTGCTGCTGCTGCTGCTGCTAAGTCGCTTCAGTCGTGTCTGACTCTATGCAACCCCATAAACGGCAGCCCACCAGGCTCCCCCACCCCTGGGATTCTCCAGGCAAGAGCCCTGGAGTGGGTTGCCACTTCCTTCTCCAATGCATGAAAGTGAAAAGTGAAAGTGAAGTCACTCAGTCATGTCTGACTCTTAGCGACCCCATGGACTGCAGCCTACCAGGCTCCTCCATCCTTGGGATTTTCCAGGCAAGAGTACTGGGGGCAGGGATGACATGCATCTATTCTCTTTGAGAAGACCACTCAGTGATGAGAATTCTTACATGCCCCAGCATTCCATAAATCTCTGCTATGAACAAATCAAAGTTATACAGTCTTAACTTTTTTGGGGGGATCACATAGCGTGGCTTATGGGATCTTAGTTTCCTGACCAGGGATTGAACTCATGCCCTCAGCAGTGAAAGCATGAAGTCCTAACCACTGGACCCCCAGGGAAGTCCCAATTTAAGCATATTTCTATTTTAGTCCTCTGTGAATGTGGGAGTGGAGGGTATGCTGGGAAGCTTCTTCCTTGAGAAAAAGAAAACAAAACCTCTCCAAGTATTTAAAGACACAGAAACGGTCATTTAGCGGTCTCTTGTTGGAGGCCGAGCAATGTCTGTTCAACATTTCATGAATTAAGTTTAGCAATCATTCAGATATAGACAGCAAAGCAGAGAGCCCAGGAATTATTATTATTATTATTATTTTTAGTACCAGACTGGAAAAAAATTAGATACACACCTATGACATACATTTGAGAAATAGTTTCCAACTGCATCGAATAAATATCATTAATTATTTGAAATCCCATAAGACCTAGCTATTGATGTGTGGAGCAAGGACCAGCAGTGTGGGCACCCCTTGGGAGCTGTTTAGAAATGATGAGCCTTTGCTTCAGCCTAGACCTACTGAATCAGAATCTTCGATTTAATGAGGTTTCCAGGTGACTCATATGCATGCTATGTTTGAGAAATACTCTGAGATATTTACTAGTACCTTTACCTTTTCAGTATGTGCAATAAAGAAAAGTTAGAAAATTACCTTCATTTCTCATGCAGAAAACTCTCCATCATAGTTACCATTTTGGTCAGTAAGTTGTGTCCGATTTTTTGATAACCATGCACTGTAGCCTGCCAGGCTCCTCTGTCCATGAGATTTCCCAGGGAAGAATACTGGAGGGAGTTGTCATTTTCTTCTCCAGGTTTCTTCCTGACCCAGGGATCGAACCCGCATCTCCTGGATTGGCAGGCGGAATCTTTACCAACTGAACCAATAGGGAAATGAAGTTACCATTTGTTACCTTTAAATATAGCTCTTAATTGGTGAAAATAAATATACTAAGGAACTACTTCCTATCTCCACTCTCCACCTCAACCATTTTTAAATGGTGAAAATTCCCTTATGCTCAGCAAACTTATCAGAAACACAAGTGGGATGAGGAATGGTGTGAGCAGCAGAAAGGAAGTCCACACATTCAGGAAAAGCTCTGGGAGGACTGGGGAGAAGACAAAAGGCTGAAGAGATAGACTGGAGAGAAATTGAAAGCATGGATCATCTATGGTAAATGCACGCATGGTTGGATGTTTGGTTTCCTAAATCACAAAAATCTCTGATTTCTGATCTTGCCTCTTGACTGGATGCTCAAGTGAAGAACCAGCTTCTTCTTCATCTGATTTGCTAGTTCCCAGTTGATATGCTTATTCCTGGGCCCTGTTGGTTTTCAGATATCTATTCTGTCTGCAACTATTACTCCCACACCTTTATTTTTCTAAGTGATCTTCTTCAAAGATCACATAAGCCTCTCTTCTAACTCTTCCATAAGCCAAGTTATCTCAAGGCAAATTGGAGAACCATAGTCTAGGATATTTTTTTTTAAGGAGCCAAAATTCAAATGCAAAGTATCTTTTGGTTCAACTTAACAAAGTCTTCTGAATCAGGACCCATACTTTGGCCACCTCTTCTTTTTGGGCATGGTAGTTGCTTGTAGCTGGTATAAAATCTCTCATGAGAATTAGTTTGTGTTTGCTTCAGAGAGTTGGAAGATGGACAAAGTTTGAAGAATTCTGATTAGAACATCAGAAGGACCTCGTGGGAGTGACTTTGAGCTATGGAGTATAGACCATTGGGCAGCCAACAAAATGATGGCGCTCAAAAAAAGTAACAAGATTTAATCTAGCAACTTCTCAGTTGATAGACCCATTGATAGATCCATATGTTTCTTAAGACCAAGATTATAAGAAAGTATCAGCCAAAAAAGGTAGCGTGACTAGCCAGAATTTCTCCCTAAAATCAGATACCCAGGATAAACTACCAATGTGAACGTGTTTTATAACAAATATAATAATCCATATGTCTATAACCTTACACAGATTTTCATTGTATTATAAATTGGGTAACTGAACAAATTTAAGGAAAATAGTAGGATTTTTTTCTTTTTAAAGGTGCATTGTGATTGCAGTATCTTTTTGTATGCTCTCTGTAAGTGAAGAATAATGTTATTTTTTAATTATTGAAATATAATGAGGATATAAGTCTTCCCTTGGAGCTCCTGCCTGCAATGCAGGAGACCCAGGTTCAATTCCTGGGTTGGGAAGATCCCCTGAAGAAGGAAATGGTAATCCACTCCAGTCTTCTTGTCTGGAGAATCACATGGACAGAGGAGCCTGGCAGGCTACTCTCCATGGGGCTGCAAGAGTCAGACATGACTTAATGACTTAGTGATTAAACCACCATCAATGAGGATATAGGTATATGCATAGTAGCGTGATATGATTGATGGAAATCATGAACACATACTTTTTCCATAAGAAAAAGAAAATACCATGGTTCATACAAAGAAAATCTAGAAGAGAATTATGTACATTTCCACTAGAAGTTACCAAACCATCATCCATTACATAGAGAGAGAAGATAACTTGTATGTTAGTTTACTATAAGGGCTTTGCCAGAATAAATTCACTCTCTAGTTACTTAATAACTCTGATGGATTGATTATAGACTTAGTGTGTAAATTCCTAGTTTCTTGTTTTAAAAAGATAAAGCTACTCAATGATTATTAGTGATCTTTAGAGAGACTCAGAGAATTAGGTAAATTAATATCAGCTCTTCTGACTGAACTTCCTATGGAACTTTCAGGAAAAGGCTGAAACTCCAAGACTATGCAACAGACTTCAGATTTCCAGCAACCCATGAAAAACTCAATAATAAATGTCACTTTCTCCAAAGAATATCAAGCAAAGCAGATTGTTACTCTAACTGCTTTCTAATTTCTTTTATTTTCTCCAAATTTAAGTTGAAAAATACAGCATTTTTAGCAAGATCACAGTAAGCTCATCTGCTCATTACCACCCAATTCCATAGGAAAACTATTGGAGAGCCACTGGAATCTATACTCAGGAAGTGTATGAGGTAATTCCATTCAACATCTTCATAAAATAAAAATGACTGGCTTCAATTTGTGATTCACAGATGCATGTTTTTGATTTATAATATTTAATTTAGGACAAGCCTCACATCTCTTCTTTTCCAAACACTAGAGACTGCTATACTTTAAATTCCTTAATAAGATAACAAACTATGTTGTTTTCATATCATGTATTTGTAACAAATACCAGATACAGATTTGCCTTTATTAGTTGAGAAAGTCAAAACCAGCCACCCATGATGCAATTTCATTAGTTCTAGGAAGATCCTCATCAATAATATTGTTTTGCCCACCCAACATCACCTCAATCTTCCCCAAATAAATACCTCTCTTGTGCCTAACCATCTACCTGAAACTGGACAATGAAAGTCATTTTTACTTAAACCTTTTGTCTTGTATAATAAAGCAAATAAGTCTGGGAGAAGACATAAGAAATGCTATTACATAACCCACTTCCATCTCAACAAATATTTTAAAAATAGTGTGAGGCAACATTCAAAAGACTGGAGATAAGAAAAGGAGAAGTTATATGTCTGCCTTCAATAACTCCCAGCTAATAAAGGACCTCTATGACAGAAAGGATTTGAAAAAGTCCAGTAAGGCTGGATTTTAGGAAATATTTGGAGAAGCAGAGAGACAGAAACCCTCAGGTTTTCTTTAGTCTGTCACTGGGCTCCAGTGAAAGTGAAAATTGGATTCCAGGTACAGTGCATCAGGTCCATGATAGCATTGATCTTGGTGACAACCCTGCAAGTTGGGTGAGAGTATTACTCCCATTTTACAGATAAGGAGGACAATGCACAAAGAGGTGAAGTAATTTGCCCAAGGTTGTTGAACTCAGAAAGTCTCAGAGACAAGCTTCAAACCAGGGCATCTGCTAATATCTTCTCGGTGTAGGGAGTGAGAGAGAAAGGGTCCACGAGAATGGAGACATGGGAGGTCTTTGGAGAGATCCGAGGTGATCAGAGAAGTGAGTGCTAAGCCTAAGCGTAAAGCAGGTTCACCAACACAGACATGTGCTTTGTCTGAGGTCCAGCCTGCAGGGTCCACTGAAGCAAAGTGGAGAATACATCTTTACCCATTAGGGCCAGAATTCACTGTCCTCAGAGGGAGCATTAAAGCTTAATCTCCACGTCTCTCATCTCTGATTACTATTGGCCAACACACAAGTGTAAGTTACTGGAGTCACTTATTTGGTGCAATACCATCATTCCCATAATGCACTGCTTCCCTGCCTGGCCTCAGCTGCGGAAGCACAGCATCAGAGCAAGGAAATGCCTTTTACCCTCTATCTTCTTTACGGAACATCCCTGCCCCTCCTTGCCTTAACTGAAGCCGTGAGGATGAACTCCCCAGAGACCTCTCACGTGAGGCTGGTGAGCTCTTTGCTTCCTATGGCAAACTCCAGAAGTGTATTGGGCAATGGTTCTGTGAAAAGTCTGCAGTGGAGGAGACCCGGATTCGATTCCTGGGTGGGAAAGACTCCCTGGAGAAGGGAATGGCGACTCACTCCAGAATTCTTGCCTGGAGAATTCCATGGACAGAGGAGCCTGGTGGATTGCAGTCTGTGGGATCACAAAGAGTCAGACATGACTGTATGACTAATACGTTCACTTTCTGTGAAAAACAGCACCGTCTGCTTTGAAGTTTATGCCCTTTGGCCAAAGCATTCCCTCCTCCTCACATTTTCATGGGTTCCTGTTTACGCCTTCTCTTTCCCCACGTCTTGGCCACCAGCCTTGTGCATGGCGTCGCCTTTCACATGGGCAGCTTAGCGCAAGTCCTGGCTCTTAATGGCTTCACTTCCTCTTATTCAATAACGTACTCATCTCCTCAGCAACCTTCTTCCTCAGTCACAAGGAAAATTGTCACCGTGCAAAACTTCTCCACCTCCAAAGCTTCCTATTCCAGTGTCCTCCTCCATTTCTCAAACATGCTTTTCCAGCCACTCTTATCACTACTGTGGTTCAGCTTTCTCAATGTGTTATCCCACTCCCTGCTTTCCTTTCTCCCCATCTACCAGTCTCCTGTTGTTCACACTCCCTTGGTCTTATTGTCCTGTGATGGCCACCATATCAACAAAAATCTTGCCAGTTCTCTAGTTGGATTTTGAGGCCTGTTTTTCTGACACGTGCACTGGAAAAGTCCAACCCTGGAGGCCCCAGCTGTGCTCTTTTTATATGTCTGCACCTAAGTAGTCAAGGAACTCTGAGGAAGAACAAGCAACAGAACATCACGATTCGTTAGTCAAGATAAGCCATCTCTGATGGGCCCTCAAGTGTGTCTTAAAAAAGTTAGTCTCTCAGTCATGTCTGACTCTTTGACTCCATGTACTATAGCCTGTCAGGCTCCTCTGTCCATGAAATTCTCCAGCCAAGAATACTGGAATGGGTTGCCAGTTCTCTTTTCAAGTGTATCTTACCACCTTACTAAACTTGGAGGTCATCTTGCAGATATTCCTTCTTCATCTTTAGGTTTCCTACCTTCACACGAGTGTATGTTCCTCGGTTCTTTGTCTCATCACAACAAAGATTTGGAGCAACAGACATTAAAGCCCTTGGCGCATCACAGCTCTCGGGTCTTGGACAAACCGTGTTACAGCTCTTAGGCAAATCAGTGTTACAGCTCCATTTTATTTAGAAGATAGCAGGAGAATCCAAGACTCGAAGAGAAGAGAGTGGAGGAGTGTGTGGGGAGGGAGGGAGGGAGGGAGAGAGAAAGAGAGAGAGAGAAAGAGAGAGAGAGAGCACGCGCATGCACGAGGGAGAGAGAGTCCTGAGAAAGCACTTTGGCTCCTCCTTTTATATGTTTTTTCCTCCACCTGGGTCTGCCCTATGCAAATTGGGCTTAGCCAGGAATGCTGTTTGTTCTGTTTGTTCTGCCTGAAGTCTTCACTCTGGTCCTCGGACCTTCCTTGTCTTTTAGTCACCACCATTTTGGACTCCTTTTCCCTATTCTACCTACCTAACATTCCCCGCTCAAGAGATGGGAGGCCCAATTCTTTGGGAATAGGGGCATCGAGGTCTTTCTGGCTACTCCCTGCTGAACTGGGGCGGCGAGGGGTATTGGGCCTCCCCCTCTTGTTAGTCTCAATCCTCAGAGTCCTTATAGCAGTGTCCAAGGGTGTGTGTGATATTTTCCGTGGTCAGCTGTAGTTTTATATCTTTGTTGAACTGGCACTGCACGTTGTAGCTGGTTGACCTGGGTAGAGACAAAACAGGTTAGCCAATTGACAGTACATGGAATAATCATAAGCATCATCAATATAGCATAACAAGGGACATTGGTCAATTTTAAATTCACATCACCAGGATAGCTCAAGTCCCTCCTTGTTCAGGGATCAGAAGATCTATCTTCTGTCTGTCTTAGAGTACAATCTCTGTCAAGCTGTGTTGGCTCCTTAGAGTTATCCTGAGAAGTCTTACCCCCAGAAACCAGATTTTGGGTGTGTTCATTAGACTGGCACTCATTGGTAGTTCTAAATAGGTATCTGTGATCTCCCAGGGGCTCACAGGTGTATTGAGTGTCTTCTGTTTTCTTCCACGGCTTGACTCGTAAGTAGTGAATCCAGGAGTCATGTCCTGGTATCTTGACTGCTGTGGGGGTAGAAAGTATTACAGGGTAGGGGCCCTTCCATGTGGGCTGGAGTTGAGCCTTTGGGGACCCATCTTTCCAGACTTTAATTAGGACTTGTGTTCCTGGAGCATATAGTGGTGACTGTTTAGAATCTTTGGGTCCTGGTTCATACCCCACAAGCGTATATCCTGTTGGAATTGCCCAATGGCCATGGTATAAGACTGGAGGGTCTGAACCTCTGGATCTAGGAAGAGGTCATTGACATAAACAAAAGGTCTCCCATATAGCATCTCATAAGGACTAAGACCAACCTGTTCCTTAGAGGCAATGTGGGTGTGGAGGAGAGCTATTGATAAAGCCTCCTTCCATCCCAGGGAGGTCTCCTGGGTTATCTTTTTTATTGCTGATTTTAAGAATTGATTGGCTCTTTCTACTTTTCCTGAAGATTGAGGCCTCCAGGCACAATGGAGATAATAAGTAATGCCCAATGCTTTCAAGACTCTTTGGGTGACCTTAGAAGTAAATGATGTCCCATTTACACTTTGTAATGACCTGGGCAGACCAAATCTTGGAATGATTTCATGGAGCAGTTTTTTTACCACCTCCTCAGCCTTCTCAGTCCGGGTGGGAAAGCCTTCAATCCATCCTGTGAATGTATCTATCATAACTAATAGGTATTTATACTCTTGAGAAACTGGCATCTGGGTGAAGTCCATCTGCCAGTCTTCTCCTGGATAGGCCCCACGTCATTGGATGGGCTGGGCCAGCCGGGGTCTTCGAGCTCCTTGGGGGTTGTTTAATTGGCAAGTGGGGCAAGAGGAGACCACCTGTCTTATAGTTGTTTGGAGGCCTGTTCCTCTGAAGGACCTTTCTAGTAACCTTTGGAGGGCCTTTTCTGCTAAATGAGTAGTGGCATGTAAGGAGTTAACCAACTTCCATTGGAGGTTTCCAGGCAGAAAAAGGAGTCCCTCCTTTTGGAACCACCTCATATGATCTTCTTGAAAGCCCTCGCTCTTAGAGTTTCACCTTCAGTATATGAAGGAGTTTCTGGCAAATTAGTCTGTGGAACTAAGGTGGCAATCCCTATTAGGTCATGGTTCTGTAATGCTGCTCTCCTAGCTGCCTGATCAGCTGCTTGGTTCCCTCGTGCCACTTCCGTGTTCCCTTTTTGGTGTCCTTTACAGTGGGAGACTGAAACCTCAGTGGGAAGATGGACTGCCTCCAAGAGTCGAAGAATCTGATCACCATATTTGATTGGGGACCCTCGGGTGGTCAAGTGGCCCCTTTCTTTCCAAATAGCCGCATGTGCATGTAGCACCAGAAAGGCATACTTGGAGTCAGTGTAAATGGCTATTCCTTTTCCTTTTCCCAGCTCTAAAGCTTGAGTCAGGGCTATGAGCTCAGCTAATTGGGCTGAAGTACCTGGTGGCAGAGGCTTAGCCTCTATGGTCTCAAAATTGGAGACTACTGCATACCCAGCTCTTCTTTTTCCATCCAAGACAAAGCTGCTTCCATCAGTGTACCAGATTTCCTCAGGATTGGTTAGAGGATCTTCTGACAATCCCTCTCGGGGTTTTGTCCAGTGGTCCAAGGTTTCTAGACAAGAGTGAAAGGGAAGAGAGCCCTCGGGGGTAAGGAGGAGGGTGGCTGGGTTAAGAACCTCACAAGAGGATATAGTGAGGCCTGGATTTTCCATCAGCATTACTTGATATCTGAGGATTCTTTGGTCAGACATCCATAAATGGCCTCTCCCATTTAGGAGTTGTTTTACTTGGTGGCTGGTAAAAATAGTTAGTTTGCCCCCAAAGGAGAGTTTTAAAGCATCTTCTATCATGATCGCAATAGTTACAAGATTTCGAAGGCAGAGGGGCCAACCTTGGAAAGTTGGATCGAGGCTCTTGGATTAATAAGCTACAGGCTGGGGCTCAGATCCCAATCTTTGAGTTAACACTCCCAAGGCTATTCCCTCTCTTTCATGGACATAAAGTTGGAATGCTTTTTCTGGGTCTGGCAACCTCAAGGCAAGTGCCTGAGTTAAGGCCTGTTTTGGTGTAGCCTCTGCCTCCTTTTGAGGAGTTCCCCACATCAGTGGGATTGAATCATCTCGTCCCTTTAAGCTTTCATATAAGGGCTGGGCGATTAGACCATAATTGGGTATCCAGATTCTACAATAACGTTAGCCCCAGGAAAGCTCGCAATTGTTTTCGAGTCGTGGGGGGAGGGCAACTGGAGGATTCCTTGTACCCGATCAGAGGACAGCCTCCTGGACCCGTGTGTAATCTGAACTCCCAGGTAAGTGACCTTTGTCTCGACCATCTGTGCCTTAGCATGGGAGACTTTATATCCCCTTTCTGCCAAGAAGTTTAGAACCTGAATTGCATGTTGTTGGGCACTTTTCTCATCTGGAGAGCAGATTAGTAGGTCATCTACATATTGTAATATTTTCCCATTAGGTCCCAGGTCTAGATCTAGGAGATTCCGACTAAGGGCCTGTCCAAACAGGTGGGGGCTATCTCTGAACCCCTGAGGTAATACTGTCCAAGTCATCTGTTGGTGTTTTTCTCCTGGGGCCTCCCACTCAAAGGAAAAAAGGTATTGGGATTCTTTAGCCAGTGGTATGCAAAAAAATAAAATGTATCTTTGAGATCCAAGACTGTAAACCATTTGGCACTGGGTGGGATTTCTCCCAAGATTACTTAGGGATCGGGTACTGTGGGATGGAGGGGGTCTACAGCTTCATTTATGATCCGGAGATCTTGAACCATTAGCCAGGTTCCGTCTTTTTTCTTTACTGAGAGGATTGGGGTATTACATGGCTAACTGGTAGGGATCAATAGCCCACAAGCAAGGAATTTATTTATTAAAGGCTGTAGTCCCTCCCGAGCCTCTCTTTTGAGAGGATATTGTTTCTGGTTAGGAAACCGAGTAGGATCTCGGAGGACAATGATGACCGGTTCAGCTTGGTGGGCTCGTCCAGGAATCCCCTGGTCCCACACCTGGGGGTTAATTTTGTCTGCCCATAGTTTTTGGTCCCTCTCTATTGAAGGTGTAACGGGTTATTCAGTAGTAACCAGGAGCTGTAGAGCTCTAGGGGCTGAAAAACTTCCCATCACAAGGGTGGTCCCCAGTTTAGTGAGTATATCTCTTCCCATTAAGGGGGTAGGACACTCAGGGACCACCAGAAACTGGTGGGAAAATATTTGTCCATCCCAGCAACAAAGAAGTGCTCGGGTGAATCTTTCAGTAGTTGCTTTTCCTGTAGCACCCAAAATGGTACAGGTTTGGGAGGAGAAGGCTCCGGAGTAGGAGATCAAGACACAGTAGGTAGCCCCTTTATCAACCAAGAAATTCTCGGGCCTACCTGCCACATCCAGTTGCACCCTTGGCTCCAGCCCTGTGATGGTTATCTGTGACAGGCAGGCTGGCTGGAGTGGGCCACTTCAGTCCTCTTGAACCATCGTGAGGGTAGGCTTGGCGCTTGACCTTGAGGCTCTTGGGTCCCGAGGGCAGAGTGCCGCCCAATGTCCCAGTTGATGGCATTTGTGGCAAACTGTTCTAGGAGACTTGTCACAGTTTGGACACTCTTTGGCCCAATGCCCCGCCTGTCTACAGATCAGGCATCTGTCTCGTGCCTTGTCCCT
>NW_011495002.1:3761878-3762535 GCF_000754665.1 Bison bison bison | reverse complement strand
GTTATAAAAGGTATTGGTGGCTGTCTGGACCATCTCATCTAAAGAGGCAGCAGGGTTCTGCTGTTGTAGTTGTTGTAACTTAATTCTGATATCTGATGCACATTGGGACAGGAATTTGTCCTTTAAAATCGCCCATCCCTCGTAAGAGTCTAAGTCCAGGTTGGTAAACTTGCCTTTTTTAGCCTCTCCAGAAAGGCAATGGGGTTCTCATTGGGCTCCTGAGTTATTGCTGAGCCTGGGCACAGTCCCACAAGTAATAGGCTTCTTTATGTTTCCATGGGTGGACTTCCTTAGGCGTGAGTCTTTCTAAAGCTTATCCTACCCAGAACTGTTACAACCTGAGAGCCAGGTGTCCCCGGGTCAGGGTGCAGATCCCCAGGCAGACTGAGGCATGACAGCCTCCTAGAGATCGAATCCCCAGGCAGGTCGAGGCATGACAGCCTCCCGAGGATTGGGTCCCTGGGCAGATCGAGGCATGACGACCTCCTGGGACCCCTGGGACTAGAGGATCCCCGAACAGGTTGAGGCGTGACAACCTTTTGAAGACTGATCCCTAGGCAGGTCAAGGCGTGATGACCTCCTGGGACCCCCCGGACTGGAGTTTGGGCATCCCCAAGATCTCCAGTGTGACCAGTATTGGGTAGGATTAGGGGGTTG
>NW_011495002.1:3758179-3761676 GCF_000754665.1 Bison bison bison | reverse complement strand
TAGCATATGAATTCCATCCCCTCACAAAACCTAGCCAGGCCTAATACCAGGGCCGAAGCCCTTGCCCTTGGCAATGGTTCACATCCTGGAGGGTGGCTTCTCTCTGGATCCTAACAAATCTACCTCTTATTGCTTTGTCTCTCAATGAATTTTTGCAATGAGACATCAGAGCCTGAGTTTCATTAGTTTTGGCCCGGCTTGAGTCCCGGGAGAGAGCTGAAGGACAGGAGGAAAAAGCAGTGGGTAAAACATGCCAAGGAATCCCCTTCATAGCCCACTGGAAAATTTGCTAAATATCTGACCGGTGCTCACAGTTTCATTGGTCTGATCTTTGGCACAGAGAAGAGAAAGGACAGAAGAACCCCCACCGGCTTGTATAACAGCTACTGGGGCTCAGCAGATAGTGCCTTTGGGACATGCTGAGGAGCAGCCTCTCCAGAGTCCCTCACTTGTGCCCCTGCTGCCCGCCTGTTCGCGGGAGGTTCGAGGAAACAAGAAACGAGAGATTGTAAAGGTCCCTCCAGCCATAGGAGCGAGGACCTCTTACCTTAACTGGAGGTCTTCTGGAATCTGAGACTGGGCCGCATGAGCTTTCTGCTGAGTTTGTTTTTCGCTGTCCCGGTTTCCAGCACCATGGGCCTTCCCCTGTGCTGGGTTTCTTCGCCTTCCGCTTCTAGCGCGGGAGCTTCGCTGAGTTGGTCTCCTGTTGTGCTTGGCCTCTTCCACGCAGAGGTTGTTTCAGCCAGGTTATATCCGAGTCACGGCACCATAGATGTCATGCGAGTGTATGTTCCTCGGTTCTTTGTCTCGTCAAAACAAGGATTTGGAGCAACGGACATTAAAGCCCTCAGCGCATCACAGCTCTCGGGTCTTGGACAAACCGTGTTACAGCTCTTAGGCAAATCAGTGTTACAGCTCCATTTTATTTAGAAGATAGCAGGAGAATCCAAGACTCGAAGAGAAGAGAGTGGAGGAGTGCGTGGGGAAGGAGGGGGAGAGAGAGAGAGCGAGAGTGTGCGAGCACACACGCGGGAGATAGAGTCCGAGAGAAAGCGCTTTGGCTCCTCCTTTTATATGTTTTTTCCTCCACCTGGGTCTGCCCTATGCAAATTGGGCTTAGCCAGGAGTGCTGTTTGTTCTGTTTGTTCTGCCTGAAGTCTTCACTCTGGTCCTCGGACCTTCCTTGTCTTTTAGTCACCACCATTTTGGACTCCTTTTCCCTATTCTACCTACCTAACACTACCAAGCTATCTGCCCAGCACTCCAGCTGGTCTGCCTCAGTCACAGTAAATACTCTTTCCCCAGAGGAATAGTCATGACTTATCTGAGAACAGGGGTGTGACTTTACCTGGAACCGATGCTACATTCATTTTCAGTAGTTATATGGGCTTTCCTGGTGGCTCAGACAGTAAAGAATCTGCCTGTATTGCAAGAGACCTGGGTGTGATCCCTGGAAGGGGAAGATCCCCTGGAGAAATGAATGGCTGCCCACTCCAGTATTATTGCCTGGGAAATCCCATGGACAGAGGAGCCTGGAGGGTTACAGTACATGGGGTCAAAAAGAGTTGGACACAACTGAGACCACTTGCACTTTGGGGGCTTTTCTGGCTGTTATTATGGCAGTCATGGCCCTGGTGGGTGTGTCTTTAGCATTCTAATGTATTACAATGAAGTTCAAGGTCTACCGTAAGTCAAGACTTCCACCTTGGGCCTAGCAGGTTCTATCCAGTTCTTGCTTTGTTCTCTCTGCAGCTTCTTCCTGAAACTTAGATAAGAGTAGTTGGTTTCCATCAGGGAGAGACAGAGGTATGATTCTGGGGCAACAGTCCTGGTAACACTCATACACTGTGCCAAACACATCCTTTGATTCTCTTCACAATTCCCCACCCCCATCCCTAGACAGGCATGTTCTCTAATTTTCAGATTAGCATACTGAGGCTCTAAGAAGTTAATGCTGTCCTCAGTTCACAAAGTTAACTACACAATAGAGATAGGATTCCAAGTTCTTCACCTGCCATACACAAAGGGGATTCATTCTCCTTCATTGACTCACATCTTAGTTATCTCAGTAACCTAATATGAACATTCTCAGGAAAGCCATCTTGGATTTTGACCTTCCCCACCTCCCCACACCAAGTGGTTTCCATGCCTTGCATGTGTGTTTTATTTTTTTCCTACTGTTAAGTAGTTAGAATAGGAAAAAGGGGTCCAAAATGGTGGTGGCTAAAAGACAGACAAAGAAAGGAAAAGGCCCGCAAAAAGGGAGCAAAGGAAGTATCCTTGGACCTGAGTGAGAACCTCGGGTGAAACAAACATGCTCCCCTGCTGGCTAGGCCTAATTTGCATAGGGCAGGCTCAAGGGGGAGGAGATAAAAGATATAAAAAGAGGGAGCCAAGACTTGTTGAGGCTCCTCATTTGGGGTTGGCCTGCCCTCACGCCTCTTGCTGCAGCAAGACAAAACCAAGGAAATTACACACTCTCCCAGCACTACAAACTAGGCTGTTTCGTCCAGGATAACTTGAGTCTCAAGTCCATAGTCATTGTCTTTGTATGTCCAAGGAAACATTAAGAAATGTCTTCCCATTACATTTTCCTTTGCAATTTAAAGACAAGCCAGAGCTTACAATCTCAGCTTTTTTAGAAACTAAAACCTTTGCTGTGGTTCATTGAGTATATGTCAAGAGTTGGTTACTTCTGGTTCTTGCTAAAAAATATTCACTGCAGCTTATTATTATTCCTTTTTCCTAATGAGGTAAGTGAGCCTCAGAGATGTTAAGTAATTTACTTAAGATCAAATTATCCTGAAAAACAGATTCTAACCCAAGTCTCTTTGAAAATTGTATGAAAGTCACACTATCTCAGTGAACTCCCAAAGAAGGGCTTTGTGAAACTCTTCCCCTCCCTCTGCCTTCCATAGGAACTGCTGGTTCAAAATCATGGCTTGGTGCCTGGATTTTGTTTATTTCAATATCCTAGAAGTTTTTAGGTAGTCAGGTTGTATGACATTTCAGAACCACTGCCCTGCCTTCTGGAAGAGTTTCTTGATGTGAAACCTTTAGGATTCCCTTTTAATGAGCACTCCACATCAAAGACCATTTAAAATTATTTTAGATTCTGATTTAATCCTCCTTAATCTCCCTGTTGCCAATATCGCTGGATCATGGAAAAAGCAAGAGAGTTCCAGAAAAACATCTATTTCTGCTTTATTGACTATGCCAAAGCCTTTGACTGTGTGGATCACAATAAACTGTGGGAAATTCTGAAAGAGATGGGAATACCAGACCACCTGACTTGCCTCTTGAGAAACCTATATGCAGGTCAGGAAGCAACAGTTAGAACTGGACATGGAACAACAGACTGGTTCCAAATAGGAAAAGGAGTATGTCAAAGCTGTATATTGTCACCCTGCTTATTTAACTTATATGCAGAGTACATCATGAGAAACGCTGGGCTGGAAGAAGCACAAGCTGGAATCAAGATTGCCGAGAGAAATATC
>NW_011495002.1:3757973-3758079 GCF_000754665.1 Bison bison bison | reverse complement strand
GCGCGCGTGCGCACACACACGCAGGAGATAGAGTCCGAGAGAAAGCGCTTTGGCTCCTCCTTTTATATGTTTTTTCCTCCACCTGGGTCTGCCCTATGCAAATTGG